>NC_133620.1:305913290-306236017 GCF_048593235.1 Sminthopsis crassicaudata | reverse complement strand
GAATGATACATTAGGCACAATCTTATAGACCAGACAGAAAACTAAGCTCCATGAAAACTGCACTTCAAGTGCTAGAGAACATTTAAAAGGTCCTCTGGAAGGATGAGGAAGGACGTTGGCAAGGTCCAACCTTATTACTTTGGAGAGGGCCGGGATATTTATGTCTTGCAGATTCTGATGGGGAAGGCCCCTGGATTCCAGAAAGAAGGACAAGGAGAGTTGCCCCATTAAAACAGGGGCTGAAGAAGAAGAGAAGGAGATGACCCAGGAGACACTCAAAACAGCACCATAGCAGAGAGATGACTACCCTTGCTGGACCAACTTAGTGATTGGATCCAACATACTTCCCTTTCCCAATCCCTTCTATTGTATCCCATGGGCTCTATGTAGCCATTTTTGTATTGTTGCTTCTTTTGTTTTTGCCTACTTTGCTAGGATGCTTTATATATATTCTTTTAAAAGTTCTTTAGAGGTGCTTATGGAAGAGCTTCTCATTTGTCAACATGAGAACATTTGGTCTTATTAATAAGAAAGGGGGAGTTGTAAGGGTTAAAAAGCCTCTAGAAGCAAGGAATGCAGTTCAAGGCATGTGGGAGGACCTGAGGGATGAGAGGTTCAGAGGCGAAGGCCAGTCCTACGTGGAGGTGGGGCACAGCCCCTTGAGGCGGTGTTTGACTCCAGGTACCACGCCTCCCTCCTTAGTGCTCTCAAAGCCTAGCACGCCTCCCTCCTTCTTCTTGGGCCAATCCCATTATGCCAGGTTCCTAGAGGACTTCCCCCTTCCCCCATATCATCAATGGGGTATAAATATGTGCTATCTCAGAATAAAGTTCTCTTTTGCTTCACCCCTACCTAATGGTGGTCTATCTCTATGGGATTCGGGTTGGTGCCCAAAGTTGGGTAAGTGTGGCCTAGCTGTGCCCATCGATGGACGGGCATTAAGAGTAGCTCTAAGGGGAGCTACCAGGTTAGAGTAGTCCATAGGGGTGTAACACTGTCCCTTCCATTAGAATGTGAGCTCTTTGTGGATTTTCATTTTTCTTTCTTTATATTTCCAGCATTTACCCATGTTGTTGTTGTTGACTTGTTCAAACATGTCCAACTCCATGTAACTTCATGGATTTTGGCAAATATACTGGAGTGATTTGCCATTTCCTTTTCTGTGTATCGCATGGGACTGAAACAAATTGGGGTTAAATGATTTGTCTAGGGTCATACTGCTAGCAGGTGTCTAAGAACATATTAAAACTCAGATCTTCCTGACTCCAAGCCCATGCTGTATCTACTACACCATCTAGCTGCCCCTGTCTGGCACATAGTAAGTCCTTAATAAATGCTTGTTGATTTTATTTGACTTGGCAGTCTTCCAGGATAGTGGTGAATAGCTTTGGCAAAAGTACATTTCCTTGTGATCATTATGATTTATCAGACAATCTTTGTTGTTATATATTCATCGTGAATAATTTCAATGTATACATATAAGGGACTTTGCTGGAAAAATCTTTTGTTGAATCAAATACTTTTTAAAAATAGTTGACAAGCTGATAAATTGACAAGTTGATAAGTACAATTGGATCTTTTATTTTCTATGTCATTTGTGTGATGGTAAAGATGGGATCATTGGTAGAATTTTGCTTTTGAAAGCCTATTGTTAAGTACTGATATCCTCATCAAGAGTTTCTTATGACTGAGGATTATTCATATAAAAATCTACAGGTATTTTTTTTTTTTTGGTTAGTATTAGTGTCTGAGACTTCTACTACATCTATGGTATAATCCCCTTTCTTCAGTTAACTAATTTCCTTCACAGTTTTGTTGCCCCCTGCTCAAATGGGTCTCTTCTGTGTGCACATGGTCTAATCCAAAGATTTTCCCTGTAAGTTTTCTTCAGTTGCTATTTCTCAATAGCAAGCACATCTGAGACTGATGTTAGCTTCTAAATGTGATGGCTCTTTATATTTGAGAGTGAAAAGAATCCGTCATAAATGTGCCCCCAAAAGACTTTCCAAGCCTTTTTTTAAATTTTTCTCTTTATTTTACTGCTTTTTTCTTGTTTTATGAGCCAATACTGCTTATAATGTTCCACTGTACTTTTCTGTAAGATTTTACAAAAAATTTTTGTCTATTAATATATCAGTTTCATTTTTGTGATGTTATTTGGTACATGCTATGTCCAGTGAAGAATCTGTGCATAAACCAAGAGAACAATGTGCACAGTAACAATGAAATTACGTGATGATCAATTGTGTTGGACTTGGCTCAACAATGTGAAGATTCAAGGCAGTTCCAATAGACTTGTGATGAAAAGTGCCATCTACATCCAGAGAGAGAACCATGGAGATTAAACATATATCGAAGTATTTTCATCTTTTTGTTGTTATTTGTTTGCTTGCTTGTTTCTTTTTTCTTTCTTATGTTTTTTTCCCCTTTTGATCTGATTTTTCTTGTGCAACATGACAATTTACATTTAGAAGAATTGCACATGTTTAACCTATGTCAGATTGCTTGCTTTCTGAAGGAGGAGGAAGGGAAGAATAGAGGGAAAAAATATGGAACATGAGTGTTAAAAATTATATTTGTGGGGGCGGAGCCAAGATGGAGGAGAAGAAACACACGACTCTGTGAACGTCCTCACTCCCTCACAACCAATTAGATAAATTAAGTCTCAAAATAAGCCCAGGACTGATAGATACCACAAGGACTGGAAGCACAACTTACCAGCTGAAGAGAATCTGGAGTTTCAACAGAAAAGGTCAGTCCACAGGGGAGGAAGAAGAGAGGCCAGCACAGACGGCTGGGTGCTAGCATACTCTGCCCATTGCGCTGGGAAGGGCTCTGGGATCAGAGAAGCCACTGAGGTAAAGGAATCTGGCACAGGCTGTTAGCTCTTCTCTGCTAATTATTTAGCAGTTCAGAAGAGAAAGCCAAAATATTTTAAAACTCAGATTAGATTTTCCCCGGACCCTGGAGGTGACTCAGCAGATCTCGGCACCAGGGGGTGTGGCCTCAGCTACCACCTGAGAATAGTTAAGAGATTGACAAGTGGGTGGATACGGCCCAAGGCAACACACACTGCCTTGTTTAGCTGGAGGGAGTGGAACTCAGCTCCAGGAAGTCCCAGAGAAGCGGAACCTTTGAACTAGGGACCTCGGTTTCTGGCAGACACTTCCAGTTTGAGCACAGGGGCTTTTCACGTCACCTGCTGCAGACATCCACTCTCCACCCGGACACATAGGCTGGGCTTTGTGCTGTCTTTACTGTTCAACGCCCTCCAGCACAGCAGTGCTAATCACCTTTGAGGCACTTCCAGGGAGGGGGTGGGGAACTCTCTCCCAGAGCTCTATCTTAGCTCAGGCGCAGGAGCCGCTGCATCCATCCGGTCTGGGAGGAAGCTGGTAAAGAAGTAAATAAATAATTTCCTACCCCAGGGACAGACCCCAAAAGATTTTTTAAATATGAGCAAAAAAGCCAGAAAAACTATAGATTCCTTCTATACAGAGAAAGAGCGGGTATCCAACCCTGAGGAAGTTAACAGCAGAGAGACAACAGATAACAACCTAAAGGGGAACGATTCCTGCCCCCCATCACATAACTCTCTCCTAGAAGAAACTCTTAAAAAATTAAGGGAGTTTGAAGAAAAATGGGGAAAGGAAAGGGAAGCTATGATAGAGAATAACAACGTCCTGAAATTGGAGTTGGAAAAAATAAAGAATTCACAGGAGATGCAGGGAAACAAAATTTATGAATTAGAAAAGGTTAAAAAATCACAGGAAAGTAGGATTTCTGAATTGGAAAAGATAAAAAAGGCTCAAGAAAATAGAATTTCTGAATTGGAAAAAGAAAATAATTCTCAAAAAAAAATTAGGGAAATGGAAAAAAATTCAATAGAGCAAAATAATTCATTTAAAAACGAAATTGGGCATTTACAAAAAGAACTAAAAACTGTGAAAGAAGAAAATAACTCCTTAAAAGTCAGGATGGAACAAATAGAAATGAATGATTCACAGAGAACCCAAGAATCAGTCAAACAAAACAAAAAAAATGAGAAGCTGGAGAACAACGTCAAATACTTACTGGGAAAATCTATAGACCTGGAAAATAGATCTAGGAGAGATAATCTGCGGATTATTGGACTTCCAGAAAACTATGACCAAAAAAAGAGCCTAGATTCTATTTTACAGGAAATTATCAAAGAGAACTGTCCAGAGATAATAGAAACAGAAGGGAAAGTAGATGGGGAAAGAATTCATCGAACTCCTTCTGAAATAGACCCTAAAAAAAGAACACCACGGAATATTGTGGCTAAGCTGCAGAATTACCACACAAAGGAGAGAATCCTGCAAGCAGCTAGAAAAAAACAATTTAAATACCAAGGTGCCACAATAAGGGTCACCCAAGATCTGGCTGCCTCCACATTAAAAGATAGAAGGGCCTGGAACCTGATATTCCGAAAGGCAAAAGATCAAGGACTGCAACCAAGAATGAACTACCCAGCTAAGTTTAGCATCTTTTTCCATGGAAGAAGGTGGTCATTCAATGAAACAGAGGAATTCTATATGTTTCTAAGAAAAAAGCCAGACTTAAACAAAAAATTTGATCTACATCCACAAGACTGAAGAGAAACAGAAAAAGGTACACAGAACCCTTGAGAACTGTAACTCTGTTGTGGGTATATAAAAAATACTCAAGGATAATTTGATTTTACTGATATAAAAGAAAAAAGGGGGGTGTAGTAAAGGGAAGGAGGTTGGTTCAGAAAAAGGGGAAGGAGTGATAAAAAGAGGGAAACTACATCCCAGGAAGAGACATAGAAAATACACCATATCTGAGGGAACTTAGTGAGGGGGAGAATCATTGTGTGAATCTTACTCTCATCAGGAGAGGCTCAAAGAGTAAATAATTAACATATTAGTTTTTCAAAGAATTTTCTCTCACCTCATTAAAAGGGGGGAGAGGAAAAGGGAAAAGGAAAAGGAGAATAAGTGAAGGGACTTGGAGGGAGGGGGGAGGGATCCTAAAAAAAAAAAAAAGAGGGAGGGTTGCGCGTCACAAGGGGGGTCTGTAAATTAAATATCGGGGAGGGGGATCAGGGGGGTCAAGGGAAAAAAGCATAATCTGGGGATAATACGATGGCAGGAAATACAGAATTAGTAATTTTAACTGTAAATGTAAATGGGATGAACGATCCCATCAAACGGAGACGGATAGCAGATTGGATCAAAAAGCAGAACCCTACAATATGTTGCCTACAGGAAACACACTTAAAGCAGGGAGATACATACAGAATAAAGGTAAAAGGTTGGAACAGAGCCTATTATGCTTCAGGTAAAGCCAAAAAAGCAGGGGTAGCTATCCTTATCTCAGATCAAGCAAAAGCAGAAGTAGATCTCGTTAAAAAAGATAAGGAAGGAAACTATATCCTGCTGAAAGGTAGCATAAATAATGAAGCCATATCAATACTAAACATATATGCACCAAGTGGTATAGCATCTAACTTTCTAAAGGAAAAGTTAAGAGAACTGCAAGAAGAAATAGACAGTAAAACTATAATAGTGGGAGATCTCAACCTTGCACTCTCAGATTTGGACAAATCAAACCACAAAACAAACAAGAAAGAAATTAAAAAAGTAAATAGAACATTAGAAAAACTAGGTATGTTACACCTTTGGAGAAAACTGAATGGCAATAGAAAGGAATATACTTTCTTCTCAGCAGTTCATGGATCCTATACAAAAATAGACCATATATTAGGACATAAAGATCTCAAAATTAAATGTAGGAAGGCAGAAATAATAAATGCGTTCTTCTCAGATCACAATGCAATAAAAGCTACATTCAGTAAAAAGTTAGGGGTAAATAGACCAAAAAGTAATTGGAAACTGAATAATCTCATCTTAAAGAATGACTGGGTGAAAGAGCAAATTATAGAAACAATTAACAATTTCACCCAAGATAATGACAATGATGAGACATCATATCAAAATCTTTGGGATGCAGCTAAAACAGTAATAAGGGGAAATTTTATATCTTTAGAGGCTTATTTGAAGAAAATAGAGAAAGAGAAGATTAATGAATTGGGCTTACAACTTAAAAGGCAAGAAAAAGACCAAATTATAAACCCCCAACCAAAAATTAAACTTGAAATACAAAAATTAAAAGGAGAAATCAATAATATTGAAAGTAAAAAAACTATTGAATTAATAAATAAAACCAAGAGTTGGTTTTATGAAAAAGCCAATAAAATAGATAAACCTTTGGTAAATTTGATCAAAAAAAAAGAAAGAGGAAAATCAAATTGATAGTCTTACAAATGAAAAGGGGGATCTTTCCACCAATGAAGAGGAAATTAGAGAAATAATAAGGAGTTACTTTGCCCAACTTTATGCCAATAAATTTGATAACTTAAGTGAAATGGATGACTTCCTCCAAAAATATAGGCTCCCTAGATTAACAGAGGAGGAGATAAATTGCTTAAATAGTCCCATTTCAGAAAAAGAAATAGAACAAGCTATTAATCAACTCCCCAGGAAAAAATCCCCAGGACCAGATGGATTCACATGTGAATTCTACCAAACATTTAAAGAACAATTAGCCCCAATGTTATATAAATTATTTGAAAAAATAGGGGATGAAGGAGTCCTACCAAACTCCTTTTATGACACAGACATGGTACTGATACCTAAACCTGGTAGATCGAAAACTGAGAAAGAAAATTATAGACCAATCTCCTTAATGAATATTGATGCTAAAATCTTAAATAAGATATTAGCAAAAAGACTTCAGAAAATCATCTCCAAGATAATACACTATGATCAAGTAGGATTTATTCCAGGAATGCAGGGATGGTTTAATATTAGGAAAACTATTAATATAATTGACCATATTAATAATCAAATTAATAAGAACCATATGATCATCTCAATAGATGCAGAAAAAGCATTTGACAAAATCCAACATCCATTCCTACTAAAAACTCTTGAGAGTATAGGAATAAATGGATTATTCCTTAGAATAATCAGGAGTATATATTTAAGACCGTCAGTAAGCATAATATGCAATAGAAATAAACTGCAACCTTTCCCAGTAAGATCAGGAGTGAAACAAGGTTGCCCACTATCACCATTACTATTCAATATAGTACTAGAAACGCTAGCCTCGGCAATAAGAGCCGAGAAAGAGATTCAAGGAATTAGAGTAGGAAATGAGGAAATTAAACTATCACTTTTTGCAGATGACATGATGGTATACTTAGAGAACCCCAAAGACTCTGCTAAAAAGCTACTAGAAATAATTCGAAATTTCAGCAAAGTGGCAGGATACAAAATAAATCCACATAAATCCTCGGCATTTTTATATATCACTAACAAAATGCAACAGCAAGAGATACAAAGAGAAATTCCATTCCAAACAAATGTTGAGAGTATAAAGTATTTGGGAATCCATCTACCAAAGAAAAGTCAGGAATTATATGAGAAAAATTACAAAACACTTGCCACAAAAATAAAGTCAGATTTAAATAATTGGAAAGACATTCAGTGCTCTTGAATAGGCTGAGCGAATATAATAAAGATGACAATACTCCCCAAACTAATCTATTTATTTAGTGCTACACCAATCAGACTCCCAAGAAACTATTTCAATGACCTAGAAAAAATAACAACAAAATTCATATGGAAGAATAAAATGTCGAGAATTGCAAGGGAACTAATGAAAAAAAAACTCAGAGGAAGGTGGTCTAAGTGTACCTGATCTAAAGCTATATTATATAGCAGCAGTCACCAAAACCATTTGGTATTGGCTAAGAAATAGTCCGGTAGATCAGTGGAACAGATTAGATACAAAGGACAAAAAAGGATACATATATAGCAACCTAATCTTTGACAAACCCAAAGATTCCAACATTAGGGATAAAAATTCATTATTCGGAAAAAACTGTTGGGAAAACTGGAAATTAGTATGGCAGAAATTAGATATGGATCCACACTTAACACCATATACCAAGATAAGATCAAAATGGATCCATGATTTAGGCATAAAGAGGGAGATAATAAATAGATTAGAGGAACAGAGGATAATCTACCTCTCAGACTTGTGGAGGAGGAAGGAATTTATGACCAGAGGAGAACTAGAGATCATTATTGATCACAAAATAGAAGATTTTGATTACATCAAACTAAAAAGTTTCTGTACATATAATACTAATGCAAACAAGATTAGAAGGGAAGTAACAAATTGGGAAAATATTTTTAAAAACAAAGGTTCTGACAAAGGTCTCATTTCCAAAATATATAGAGAACTGACCCTAATTTATAAGAAACCGAACCATTCTCCAATTGATAAATGGTCAAAGGATATGAACAGACAATTCTCAGAGGAAGAAATTGAAAGTATATCCACTCATATGAAAGAGTGTTCCAAATCACTACTGATCAGAGAAATGCAAATTAAGACCACTCTGAGATACCACTACACACCTGTCAGATTGGCTAAGATGACAGGAACAAATAATGATGAATGTTGGAGGGGATGTGGGGAAACTGGGACACTAATACATTGCTGGTGGAGTTGCGAAAGAATCCAGCCATTCTGGAGAGCAATCTGGAATTATGCCCAAAAAGTTATCAAACTGTGCATACCCTTTGACCCAGCAGCGCTACTACTGGGATTATATCCCAAAGAAATACTAAAGAGCGGAAAGAGAAATATATGTGCCAAAATGTTTGTGGCAGCTCTTTTTGTTGTAGCTAGAAACTGGAAGATGAATGGATGTCCATCAGTTGGAGAATGGTTGGGTAAATTGTGGTATATGAAGGTTATGGAATATTATTGCTCTGTAAGAAATGACCAGCAGGAGGAATACAGAGAGGCCTGGAGAGACTTAGGTCAACTGATGCTGAGTGAAATGAGCAGAACCAGAAGATCACTGTACACTTCAACAACAATACTGTATGAGGATGTATTCTGATGGAAGTGGAAATCTTCAACATAAAGAAAAACCAACTCACTTCCAGTTGATCAATGATGGACAGAGGTAGCTACACCCAGAGAAGAAACACTGGGAAGTGAATGTAAATTGTTAGCACTAATATCTGTCTGCCCAGGTTGCATGTACCTTCGGATTCTAATGTTTATTGTGCAACAAGAAAATGATATTCACACACATGTATTGTACCTAGACTATATTGTAACACATGTAAAATGTATGGGATTGCCTGTCATCGGGGGGAGGGAATAGAGGGAGGGAGGGATAATTTGGAAAAATGAATACAAGGGATAATATTATAAAAAATATATATATAATAAAAATTTAAAAAAATTTATATTTGTATAATTTTGGAAATATACTATTAAAAAAAGAATCTGTGCATAAGGAAAATTAATTTGGAAGCAGTGTGGAATATATATTGAGCAAGAACCAAGGAAGGAGGAAACATGGTTATTTAGCACCTCCTGTGTGTTAGGCATTGTGCTGAGTACTAAACAAATATTATTCCATTTTATCCTCACAACCACAGGAGGTACATAACTTAGTGAGAAAACTAAGACAGAAAGAAGTTAAATGACACACCCAAGATCACATAGCTAGCAAGTGTTTGAGATAAGATATGAACTTATTCTTCATGACTCCCAGCTTAGTGATCTATCTAGTGCCTCTATTATTATATTAACTGTAGGATCAATTAGTGTGCTATTATAGTAGTCCAAATTAAATGAGCACTAGATTAGGGCAATATTAATGGGAATAATGAGAGGAGCTAGAATTTAGAGAGATTTTTGGAGTAGAAGTTAAGATACTGTATAACTTTGTATGTGTGAGAGAATAGAGATGGAGAGGACTGCAAATGATATGGTGTCACAGAAATTGGGAAGTTAAGATAGGAGTAGGTTTTGGAGAATAACAATAATTTCAGTCTGGTTTGTATAGTACTCCAGGTGGAGATGTTCTGCAAGCTATTTGAAGTATGACTGAAGCTCAAGAGAAAGGTCTTAGATGGAGATAAAGATTTGAAAATCTCATAGTTTATTTAATCTATCAAAATAAAGATTAAAATGGTAAGTTTTAGAGAAGATGGCTTAAGAGAGAATTTTGGAAACTCTTAATATTAAGGGATTTAGAACAGGAGAAGGAGCAATTAAGGAGAAATGAGGAGAATCAGAGATGATGTCTTGAAGGATTAAATAGAAGAGAATATTCAGTTGAGAGGGGGGGTTCCACGGTAACAAAGCTTATAAAGAGATCAAGAAAGATGAATACTAAAAAGAAACTATTTTATTTATCTATTTACACATATTTGTTGTTTAGTCATTTTTAGACATATCCAATTTTTGTGACTGTATTTGGAGTTTTCTTGACAAAGATACTGAAATAGTTTGTCATTTCCTTTTCCAGCTTACTTTACAAATAGAATAAAACAGGTAAACAGGGTTACATGACTTGCAAAGCTAGTAAATGTCTGAAGCTAGAATTGAACTTGGGTTCTTCTGACTCCAGGCCCAATGTGTTATTCACTGTACTATGTAGCTGCCCCATTTATCAGTTGTGTTTTAAAGAAAAAATTCAGGAGAGATTATAAGGAATTGAGGAGGGAATAAGTGGCAAGGAATTAGAGATATAAGTACAGAGTTGGGGGGGGTTGTTGGTTGTTTTTTTTTTTTTAATTTGGCTTTTCAGTGCCCAGCTTAGCCTTATAAAATATATGAATGGATAGTTTTGCCACAGGTAATGTACTTTTATCTACTGGATAATAAGTAAGAGCTAGAATGATTGCATACAATGCTGGGCACTGAAAAGGCAAATCTTTTCATATCCTTCTTATTTAGACAGATAGAATAGAAACAATTCTTAATGTCTACAACCCAAAGAGGCCATTCTCTAGGCTATTGAGTAGGAGATAGAAGTCCATGATGAAGAGTTTCCATAGTTTCCATCTGTTCATTTACTTTTCTTAAATCAGTCAACATCCTCCATTTTCCAGATTTATTTCTTACAACAAATACAGGGAAATTCCAAGGACTTAGAGAAGGTTGTAAGTGTCCTTGCTCAAGGTGCTCCTGTATTTTATCTAATAAGGCCTGAATTTTATCTTTGGCTAAGGGCCACTGTTCTATGCACACTGGTGTATCAGTTTTCCATTGAACAGGTGAGAGCGTTGGCAGTAAGAAAAGCATTTCCAAAAGTAATATTATTCCATTATACGGATGATATGTTGGGATGTGCACCTGAGGTGCAAATGTTAGAAACATGTCTACAAAAGACCATAGAAACACTAAGAAACTAAAAATTGCACATAGCTCCAGAAAAAATTCAAAGACATGCTCCTTTTCTATATTTAGAATATGAAGTATACCCTAAGTACAAAAACTTTCCCTAAGTACAGAAAAGCTAAACACCTTAAATGACTTTCAGAAATTGATAGAGGATATCCAATGGATGCATTCAGTGTTGGGCTTGACTACTTATCAATTGCAAACATTATATGACATTTTAAGGGGAGACAGTGCTTTACACTCACCACATCAGCTTACAAAAGAAGCTCAAGAGGCTTTGAGAGAAGTTGAACTGGCTTTATCCAATGTGGTTGAAAGAGTCACTCAGAAACAAGCAAAACTAGGAGATCATTATACACTTCAACAATGATACTGTGTGAGGATGTATTCTGATGAAAGTGGATATCTTCAACATAGAGAAGAGCTAATCAAATTCCAATTGATCAATGATGGACAGAATCAGCTACACCCAAAAAAGGAACACTGGGAAATGAGTGTAAACTGTGAGCATTTTCTTTGTTTTTCTTCCCAAATTATTTTTACCTTCCAAATACAATTCTTCCTTTGCAACAACAACAACAAAATTTGGTTCTACCCCCAACCAAAAATTAAACTCGAAATACAAAAATTAAAAGGAGAAATCAATAAAATTGAAAGTAAAAAAACTATTGAATTAATAAATAAAACCAAGAGTTGGTTTTATGAAAAAGCCAATAAAATAGATAAACCTTTGGTAAATTTGATCAAAAAAAAGAAAGAGGAAAATCAAATTGATAGTCTTACAAATGAAAAGGGGGATCTTTCCACCAATGAAGAGGAAATTAGAGAAATAATAAGGAGTTACTTTGCCCAACTTTATGCCAATAAATTTGATAACTTAAGTGAAATGGATGACTTTCTCCAAAAATATAGGCTCCCTAGATTAACAGAGGAGGAGATAAATTGCTTAAATAGTCCCATTTCAGAAAAAGAAATAGAACAAGCTATTAATCAACTCCCCAGGAAAAAATCCCCAGGGCCAGATGGATTCACATGTGAATTCTACCAAACATTTAAAGAACAATTAGCCCCAATGTTATATAAATTATTTGAAAAAATAGGGGATGAAGGAGTCCTACCAAACTCCTTTTATGACACAGACATGGTACTGATACCTAAACCTGGTAGATCGAAAACTGAGAAAGAAAATTATAGACCAATCTCCTTAATGAATATTGATGCTAAAATCTTAAATAAGATATTAGCAAAAAGACTTCAGAAAATCATCTCCAAGATAATACACTATGATCAAGTAGGGTTTATTCCAGGAATGCAGGGCTGGTTTAATATTAGGAAAACTATTAATATAATTGACCATATTAATAATCAAATTAATAAGAACCATATGATCATCTCAATAGATGCAGAAAAAGCATTTGACAAAATCCAACATCCATTCCTACTAAAAACTCTTGAGAGTATAGGAATAAATGGATTATTCCTTAGAATAATCAGGAGTATATATTTAAGACCGTCAGTAAGCATAATATGCAATAGAAATAAACTGCAACCTTTCCCAGTAAGATCAGGAGTGAAACAAGGTTGCCCACTATCACCATTACTATTCAATATAGTACTAGAAACGCTAGCCTCGGCAATAAGAGCCGAGAAAGAGATTCAAGGAATTAGAGTAGGAAATGAGGAAATCAAACTATCACTTTTTGCAGATGACATGATGGTATACTTAGAGAACCCCAAAGACTCTGCTAAAAAGCTACTAGAAATAATTCAAAATTTCAGCAAAGTGGCAGGATACAAAATAAATCCACATAAATCCTCGGCATTTTTATATATCACTAACAAAATGCAACAGCAAGAGATACAAAGAGAAATTCCATTCCAAACAAATGTTGAGAGTATAAAATATTTGGGAATCCATCTACCAAAGAAAAGTCAGGAATTATATGAGAAAAATTACAAAACACTTGCCACAAAAATAAAGTCAGATTTAAATAATTGGAAAGACATTCAGTGCTCTTGGATAGGCCGAGCGAATATAATAAAGATGACAATACTCCCCAAACTAATCTATTTATTTAGTGCTATACCAATCAGACTCCCAAGAAACTATTTTAATGACCTAGAAAAAATAACAACAAAATTCATATGGAAGAATAAAAGGTCAAGAATTGCAAGGGAACTAATGAAAAAAAACTCAGAGGAAGGTGGTCTAAGTGTACCTGATCTAAAGCTATATTATATAGCAGCAGTCACCAAAACCATTTGGTATTGGCTACGAAATAGACCGGTAGATCAGTGGAACAGATTAGATACAAAGGACAAAAAAGGATACATCTATAGCAATCTAATCTTTGACAAACCCAAAGATTCCAACATAAGGGATAAAAATTCATTATTCGGAAAAAACTGTTGGGAAAACTGGAAATTAGTATGGCAGAAATTAGATATGGATCCACACTTAACACCATATACCAAGATAAGATCAAAATGGGTCCATGATTTAGGCATAAAGAGGGAGATAATAAATAGATTAGAGGAACAGAGGATAATCTACCTCTCAGACTTGTGGAGGAGGAAGGAATTTATGACCAGAGGAGAACTAGAGATCATTATTGATCACAAAATAGAAGATTTTGATTACATCAAACTAAAAAGTTTCTGTACAAATAATACTAATGCAAACAAGATTAGAAGGGAAGTAACAAATTGGGAAAATATTTTTAAAAACAAAGGTTCTGACAAAGGTCTCATTTCCAAAATATATAGAGAACTGACCCAAATTTATAAGAAACCGAACCATTCTCCAATTGATAAATGGTCAAAGGATATGAACAGACAATTCTCAGAGGAAGAAATTGAAACTATATCCACTCACATGAAAGAGTGTTCCAAATCACTACTGATCAGAGAAATGCAAATTAAGACCACTCTGAGATACCACTACACACCTGTCAGATTGGCTAAGATGACAGGAACAAATAATGACAAATGTTGGAGGGGATGTGGGAAAACTGGGACACTAATACATTGCTGGTGGAGTTGTGAAAGAATCCAGCCATTCTGGAGAGCAATCTGGAATTATGCCCAAAAAGTTATGAAACTGTGCATACCCTTTGACCCAGCAGCGCTACTACTGGGATTATATCCCAAAGAAATACTAAAGAGCGGAAAGAGACATATATGTGCCAAAATGTTTGTGGCAGCCCTTTTTGTTGTAGCTAGAAACTGGAGGATGAATGGATGTCCATCAGTTGGAGAATGGTTGGGTAAATTGTGGTATATGAAGGTTATGGAATATTATTGCTCGGTAAGAAATGACCAGCAGGAGGAATATAGAGAGGCCTGGAGAGACTTAAATCAACTGATGCTGAGTGAAATGAGCAGAACCAGAAGATCACTGTACACTTCAACAACAATGCTGTATGAGGATGTATTCTGATGGAAGTGGAAATCTTCAACATAAAGAAGATCCAACTCACTTCCAGTTGATCAATGATGGACAGAGGTAGCTGCACCCAGAGAAGAAACACTGGGAGGGGGATGAAAATTGTTAGCACTAATATCTGTCTGCCCAGGTTGCATGTACCTTCGGATTCTAATGTTTATTGTGCAACAAGAAAGTGATATTCGCACACATGTATTGTACCTAGACTATATTGTAACACATGTATAATGTATGGTATTGCCTGTCGTCGGGGGGAGGGAATAGAGGGAGGGGGGGTAAATTGGAAAAATGAATACAAGGGTTAATATTATAAAATATATATATATATATAATAAAAAAAAAAAAAAAAAAAAAAATTTGGTTCTGCACATATATATATATATATATATATATATATATTGTACCCAGGATATACTATAAGATATTTAATATGTATGGGAATGCCTGCCATCTAGGGGATGGAGTGTAGGGAAGGAGAGGAACAATTCGGAACAGAAGGGATAATGTTGTAAAAAAAATACCTATGCATATGTACTGTCAAAAAAATGTTATAATTATAAAATTAATTTAAAAAAAAAGAAAGACTCACTCAAAAAACCCTTGGAAATATCAGTTTTTGCTACACAAGAGTGTAGCCATAGCAGTCCTTCATCAAGGAGATAGTGTGATAGAGTGGGTAAACCTCCCAGCACAGCCACAACAAAGCCTTACTCCTTACCCAGTGCTTGTGGCTAGAATTTTATTAAAGGCCATTATGCCATCAGTACAATTATTTGGGATAAGACCTAACAAGATATACACCTTTTATACTAATTCACAAATTAATGTATGCTGTGAAACCATCCCAGAGTGACAAATTTTATTGGCCATGGTTCCAAATTTTACACATGGGTCTCCATTAAAGATAAGCAGATTATTATATAATTGGCAATGGATTCTTGAAGAAAAAGTTTCTGAAGTTCCTCTTAAAGGACCAACTATCTTTACAGATGCATCAAAACATAATATTTGTGCTGTATACTCTTGTGACTTAACTATAAAGAGAGTAGTCAGAACTTCATTTCAGTCCATTCAGCAGAATGCATTGTATGCAATCATTCTAGCTCTTACTTGTTATCCAGTAGATAAAAATATAATATTTGATTTGGTGTATTCAGTAGATATGATACAAAGAATTCCCACAGCCCAAATAAAATTTGTAGCCTCTATTATATATCAGCTCTTTAAGGAACTTCAAGAGGAAGTAAGAAAGCATCCAGGTAAGATTTATATCTTGCATGTCCACTCACATAGTGGACTTCTAGGTCCTATTTTTTTATGGTAATTCAAATGCAGATAGCCTTCTAACCACTTTGGCCAACATTCCTTTATTTCAGGCAGCCCAAAAATCTCATTCTAAATATCATCAGGCTGCTTGAACTTTACTTTTGCAATTTGGGATAACAGAAGAAGAAGCTAGGAGCATAGTAAAGCCTGTACAGTTCCACTATCTTTAGATAATCACCAAGTGATGTGGAGAGATCCAGAAAGTGGTGAATGGAAGGGACCAGATAGGTTAGCTGCTTGGAGGAGAGGGTTTGCTTTTATCTCTACAGATGGAAAAGGAGTCAGATGGGTGCCAACCAGCAGTATTCACCTTGTCCATCAGAGAGAGATGGAGTAGATCCTTGAAACAAAGAAGACCCAAGAAACATCCATCACTGACTGTGCCCACCACTGAAAGAGCATGGCAGTTATGGCAATTGATTCATGGACATCAAAAAAATTTAATGAGATTGATGCAGGACTTCAAAACCCTCAGGAATCATTGGATTCTGTGAGACACGATAAGATTGTTGCAAGACTTCAAAATCTGTAGGAATCACTGGATTCCCTAACATAAAAAGACTGTTGCAGGACTTCAAAAACTTGCAGGGATCATTGGATTCCCTGACATGTGAAGCAATGGACAATAGATTGGTTTTGGACTATTTCTTGGCTGCTGAAGTGGGCTATGTATGATTGTTATTTACATACCCTCCTTCTAGGACTTCTGTAAATCTTTTACAATATCATGTTGATTCATATTGTTTGTTATATCACTACTTTTTTTTGTACATATCTGTTTTTATGTTGTCTCTAGTAAGGTAAGACAAAACATAAAGGGAACAAGAAGAACATCAGTGTGTTTGGAGCTAGCGGCTGGAAAGTCAGATTGAAGCTTATTTATGAACTAATTGGTGGAATGTGGAATCAGATCAATAAAATTCTTTCCCTTTTTTTTTTTTTTTGATCAGAAAGCCAGTCACGGTGAGGCATAATTGTCACTTTCATTACCTCTATTTGTACCCACTTCTTTTCTTAACTTGCACTTTCATTGATAATCAAGGGTGGGAATGTAAATTCCTTGGGAGCAGGGATTGACTTTTGTAATCAGGTGTGATGATCTGAAATTTGAAAAGAATCTTTTCATACATATCAAAATAATTTTAGGATTACTTTTTATAAGGTATGAGGCAGCTAGGTGGTATAATGGTTAAAACCTGTTTAAGCATAGAGGGCATAGAATCAGGAAAAACTAAGCTCTTATTTGCTTTGTGACCCTGGGGAAATTGAGGTATACTGTGTCCCCTTTATTCTTTGTGAAAAGGGTGCTTCTGAGACTCAAACCCTCCTGGCCTCTGGGAGGAGTCCCACCTGAGTGGCCAACCATTCATGAGAGAAACTCCCAGATAAGTATAATCTCATTCAATTAGAAATCTTGGCCTGTGGCATGGCCAAGGCACTCTGGTGAGTTGAAGATTAGTCTCTTGTTCATCAGGAGATTGGCTCCTGGCAGGGAGCCAAAGTGATCCCATAAAATCACATGCTATGTGCCTATATTTTTGCAAAATTATCCTAAAAGGATTTTGCCCACTAAGAAACTTTGGGTTTGTGAATTCTTTCACAATGAATCTGCTGCATTGACCAGGGGGATCTCTCAACCCCCAATTCTCACATCTCAACAAAATCACTTAACTCACTTTCCTCATCTGTAAAACAATAATAGCACTTCTCTCCAAATATAATGTAAGGATCAAATGACATAATTGAAAAATGTTTAGGATTGTTGAGGAAAAAGACACCCCAACAAAATTAGGGAACTCCTAATTGGTGTCATGGGTTTGTTACTTACTCATAAGCATGAATTGATGAAGAGTGAAGCAAGCATAGTTAAGGAATAAATAACAAAGGAATCATCACAAAACAATCAAAAGTAAATGTTGCAAAATTACAATAAATAAGCATAACCTCAAAAAAATGAAAATATATTCTTTTCTAACTCTTTTGAAAAAGTGAAAGGTACATAGCTGTGGAACATAGCTTAGATTTTTTAGATTTTTAAGATGTATTGGTTGGTTTTGCTGATTTTTTTCCTTTTCTTTTTTCTTCAAAAATAGGTTATATGGGATGGTTTTCCAGGATGGAGGATATGTGGAGAAATTTTGGTCATATGAAAACAAAAGATTTCAATAAGAATTTTCTTTTAAAAAATCAGTCTTTCATAAGTATTTTCTGCCAGAAGCAGTCAGATTGTAAAATTCCTAATGGTTCTTGCCTGCTCGTAATGCTTGTAATTATCTTTCTTAAAAAGAAAAGGCAAGCATATAAAATTCCCAAAATTTGTCAAATTTGATGACTAATAATTTATATTGATTCATGTGGTCACAAATAGGTTCCCAAAGGAACCTACTATTGCTAAATGTAACAAAGCCTTAGGCAAGAAAATGAACAATTTTTTCTAAAAGCCTGTGGTACAGGTCATTTGAGTGCTGTGAGTTTTGTATGCTTTTGGGTCATTGTAATAACTTAAAAGTACACAGAAGAAAACAAAGTTCAGAAGTAAGCACAAACAGGTCAGTTTTGAAAGTAATGTATAGAATTTATTATGTACTTTAAGCAAGCAGTATTAAATGACAATTCAGTTTCATACGGAATCATTCTTGTGTTCTGCTATATAAATGGTGTTTTTGGTTTAAAATATTTTTAAGACAATAAAGAAAACACATTTTAAAAATTTCAAAAGGTTTAGCTAATGATTAGATGTAGATAATGAGAGAATTCAAAGATAAGGTTGGGATTTGGAGCCTAGATGGCAGAAGGGAGTTTGGGAGAAAAGATTAGGTCATTTTCAATAATCTATCTTTATCTTTTTTTCTCAAAATGACTATTCTGTGGTTTTTCACACCCTTGAAATACTTGACCCTCATACAATTTAGAAGAAAAGGGAGAGAAACAGCAAAAATGGAAAACCTGACTCTTGGAAAAATGCAAATTGACAATGGCTTACAAGTCTCAGACTAACTAGTGATTCTAATGAGCCACAATATGACAAATTAGAACCTCTGAATCACCTGAGTTTCACTTATAAGGCTAAAATATATGATTTCTGTATTTCATTTTCTGTAGTTCACTTTCTACTAGTCCCATGAGCACTTTTTCTTTGCCCTTAGTCTTATCAATTTCCATTAGCTTTTATACTAAAATGGGGATATTCCTGCTTTTCATACTACTATAAACAGATCCCAAAAAGCATATGAATGAATTCCCCCACCTAAAAAGCATGAGGAACATGAAAATAGGACACTCCGTGGATAGAACTATTATTTTTATACACAGTCCGGAGAATGTCCCCAGGGCAGAATTCGTCCCTACAATTCAGCTGCCTTCCACCATGTGGTGGTGAGTGAAATACTAGGCAGCTACCATGATGAATACTAACTCTCCCCAATATACTCCATTTAGCTTTGGTTCCATCTCAAATCTATTGGCTTAGGAGGTCTAGAATCATTCCATTTGTGAAGCAAATTCTGGGTTGATCTGGGCAATGTGCATCTTTGGTTTGAGTCACTTTTCATAATTCTTCAAGCTGGACAGACAGAAGGTTTTGCAATGGACCAAAAGAACCCTATGGTAATAGACTATGCCAAAAACACTTCCCTTGCAGCCTCCAAAGCCTTATACTACAAATTATTGCAACTAAAATTCTCTTATATATTTACAAAACATCTATTTTCAATCAATTTAAGAAGATAGGTGAGATATATTTTTCCTAATACAAGGTCATGGGCTCTCTTCCCCAGTTCTAAAGTACAAATTCTTCCAGGGGTTCTTTTTGTTTGTTTGTTTGTTTTGTTTTGTATTTGTTTTTTTAATAACTTTGTTGATTTGTTGACTCTCACCTACCTAGAAGCCTTTAAAAAAATTCACAGCAGAACCATCCATATAGATTACAAGGCTGAAGATCATTCCTAGGGGATACAACTTCAGATAAATGACACTTTAGTCTCTCTTTCCCTCCAACTTCCCAAATTATGATCTAAGCCTGAAAAGATGAGGGCCACAGAACTTGCTACATATATGAATTATGAAAATAAAGTGAAATATGTGTGAACTATGTAAATGACTGCTGTCATTGTTATGATTATCTAGTATACCAGAAGAAAAATTGTGAAATTTATTCTTCCTTCAGTCCTCAAATTCTGTCAATTTATGTCATGGTGATAAGAGAAATAGAGAGTGACATATTGTAGTAAATGGATCCATAAAACATATTATTGAGGTGTGCTGTTATCACTTTTTCAGCTGAGGAAGCTGAGGTTGAGAAATGCTAAATGGCCTGTATGGGGTTCCAAATCTATTAAGGTACAATTTATACTCAAGTATTACTGACTCCAAAATCTACCTGGCTGTCTTGATGACTGCTGATATTATTTCCCATTTCCCTTTCCCCTAGACTCTAAAATTCTTAAATCCCCAGATGATTTACAGTAATACTTTACCACAGTATAAAACAAATTCATTGGTGAAGATGGCAGTGTTTGCCTCATTAAAAAGAATTGCTTCCACCCATAAAGCAATAGACTTCTGACTTTAGTAGAGGTAAAGTCTAGGGTCTAGATCTTTCAGCAGAAGTGGTTAAAGAAACTAAAGTCACAACCCTGTAGAACTCACAGTTAGGCAGGGTTGAGAACCTAAAAATCATTCCTAGGATATACAAGTTCTAGTTGGAGGCTAGGTGCACCCTCCCTTGATGTTGGGACTTCTAAATATTAAATGGGTCCAAATCAATGGGAACATTAGGCAAAGGTTTAACTGATGTTCAGAATAACAGTGATCATCAGATGGTTTAAAATCCAGCTCTTTAATAATAGAGGGAGAAAGGTAAAGTCTAAGGTACCAACTATGATTAAAAATATCTCAAAGATTCTATAGAGAAATCACCCTACACTGATTTTGAAATGTTATATTCTATTAAAATATATCTTGATATAACTATTATCTTGGTAACTCCAAGATTTTCAATAGAAAGCTGTTTTCTAATCAATGCTTTGAATTAGAACTGATCAAAAAGTTCAGTTTCATATTGTGTATATGTGATGTGCAGAGCAAATAGCAAATGGAAATGGAAAAATGGGTCCTAAAAAAAAGTCAGAGGGAAATGGAACCAGGGGAATTTTTTATATAAAACTAATGAAAGATGCTCAAGCTATGTTTCATTTGATTCTATTCTAGTCTGTAGGCCTGAGAACAGATTAAGATCAATGAGGAAGCTACTACCTTTTATCAAAATATGATATATTTTTCAAATGGTGTATCTTACATAATGTTCTTTAAAGTTAATGGTTCACTGTTTTAACAGTTATGTTAAAAATATTATGCATGTAAATAAAAAGCCAACTTCAAAACCAAGAAAACCAGGATTCAAGTCATACTTTTGACATAGATTAGCTGTGTGAACCTGGGAAAATCACTTAATTTCTCAGTTTCCTAGGCAACTTTCTAAAACTGTAAGCTGCAATAAAAATGCCAACTTGAATTGGGAGAAGTTCCTCACCTGTGAGTTTCCTATACCAATTAAAACAAAAGTGCAAAATTTAACCCTGTTTTAATAATAATAATTTAACAGAACAGGATACTATTCAGTTTTAATCATTTCAAAAGGGATCTGGATAAAATGATCTAGACCCTGAACTCATGAACCAAAACAAAACACTACCATAGGCTCACTTTAATTGAAAGCCAAGTATGTAAGAGGAAATAAACCATTGTAAGAAAACCCTCAAATTTATAAAGCCCACTATGATACATGTCACATAGGATAGGACTAATATTAGGTCCTTAATATTTATTAAGTTCCTATTCACAAAATCATAGAATCGCTGACTTGGAAGGAACCTCAGAGGTCTTCTATTTCAACCCACATCTAACTAAGAATTCCATAAGTGGTTTGATAACAAGCCTTTGCTTAAAGACATCAAGTGAAGGGCAAACCCAGCATCTTTTTAGGGAGCCAATTAGACTTTGGTACAGTGCTTTTGGTACAACAAATTTGACACCAAATCTAAATCTGCCTCTTAATTTTTATTTATTGCTTTTGAAATTTCCTATTTTAGAGATGCTCTTCTAGTCTATACTCAGCACTGTTAGATCCTTAAGGAGTCTATAAATAATCTGTACAAACAATTCATGAACAACCATAACTAGCACAGCAGATATAGATCTCAATTGGCTATAGGAATGATGAGACAACAGTTGGAAGAAAAGATACACCTCCTGAATCATGGCTAGTGATTGTAGTATTTACAATAGTAACATAACATAGAGAGAAAGCAATGGAAGCCAAGACTAAGAAAATTAAGGGGTTTGTTAAAATATTAGAGACCAGATATTCTAATTGAAAGTAAAACACTGCATTAGAAAGCAGACAGATAAGCATAATTAGAGCATATATCTCAGGATACCTGAGATCAGGGAAGACCATTAGGGTAGGGACCAAATACATGAGTAAAAATTAAGGCATACACAGATAAAATAATATCAGAATCTCAATAGACAGGCAAATGAGAACCAAGACACAAAGATCAGGGGCAAAGTGTATAATTAAAAATTTGGGTGGGTATGCAGGCAGACAATCAAGAATCAGGAGATGTAAAGAAATCAAAGGAATAGGAAAAGATAGGAAAAAAAAAACAAATATATACATATATGTGTGTGTGTATGTGAGAAAGAGAGAGAGAGAGAGAAAGAGAGAGAGAGAGAGAAAGAGAGAGAGAGAGAGAGAGAGAGAGAGAGAGAGAGAGAGAGAGAGAGAGAGAGAGAGACAGTCAGATAGACAGACACAGTAATAAAGAGATCTTGTTTCTGATATACCTATTCCAGTTAGGAGGCTTTTTATTATATTTAATGATGGGACTGAAATCCAAGCAATAGGCCTAGAAGTAAATGCTATTAACAGCAAGTGTGTGAATGGAAAATTAGGAAAAATGATGAAAAACTTCCTTCCCCAAATTTTTATATTAACAGGATTATTCTATGGTATGAAGTTGCTGGTGTCGGAGCAGGACTGAGCTATTACCAAAGGCTTTTCCACATTCGTTACATTTATAGGGCTTCTCTCCAGTATGAATTCTGTGATGTTGAATAAGGTGTGTGCTCTGGCTAAAGGCTTTCCCACAATCACTGCATTCATAGGGCTTCTCTCCAGTATGAACTCGCTGATGTTTTGTAAGTGATGAGCTTTCAGGAAAAGCCTTCCCACATTCACTGCATTCATAGGGTTTCTCTCCAGTATGAATTCTCTGATGTTGAGTAAAGGTTGAGTGTGCAGTGAAGGCTTTTCCACATTCATTGCATTCATAAGGTTTTTCTCCAGTATGAGTTCTCTGATGTTGAGTTAAATGTGTACTACGGCTAAAAGCCTTACCACAATCATTACATTTATAGGGTTTCTCTCCAGTATGGATTCTCTGATGTTGAGTGAGAGATGAGAAATCACTAAAGGCTTTCCCACATTCATTACACTTGTAAGGTTTCTCTCCAGTATGAATTCTCTGATGTTGAGTAAAGGATGAACAATCACTGAAAGCTTTCCCACATTCATTACATTTATAGGGTTTCTCTCCAGTATGAATTCTCTGATGCTGAGTAAGAGATGAACTCACAGTAAATGATTTCCCACATTCATTACATTTATATGGTTTCTCTCCAGTATGAGTTCTTTGATGTTCAATAAGGGATGAGCTCTGACTGAAAGCTTTTCCACATTCCTTACATTTATAGGGTTTCTCTCCTGTGTGAATTCTCTGATGACGAATAAAGTTTGAGCGGTCACTAAAGATTTTTTCACAATCATTACACTTATAAGTTTTCTTCCCTGGACACATTTTTTGACATTTAATTAATTCTGAATGTTGTTTGTAGTTTCTTCCAAATGTGTCAAAACTACTAGATTTCTCTCCTATAGTAATTCTCTGATTAGTAATAAGTTTTGACTTCAGTGTAAAATTTTTCCTAATTTCATTAGATTTGTCATCTCTTTCTTCAGTTGGCATATTTTTTGTTACTGCCAATTGCCTGAAACCTTTCTTTTTGGAAAAGGATTTTTTCTGAATCTTGCTTGCAGGGTTTTGCTCCTGCCTCCCTAATTTGCTTTCCATTTCACATTCTTCAAAAATGGAAACTTGTGTAATGTCCTCACTGATTTTTTCCATTATTGACCTGGTGTAAATCTCTTTCTCAGGAAATATTTTTTCAATTGTCTTCCTACCTTGGTGTCCAAATCTAAAAAAAAAAATTGATAAAATGCAAATGTCATTTATTTTGTTTTTAGGGGAAAAATACTAGGTCAGTGGGAAGAAGATTGTATATGTGTACACATAGATAAGTTAATTTTCAATATCGAAATTAACATATGCTAGGAATGCTTTTCCAGAGAACTAAAAAGTCAGCAAAAATGACATAAAAAGGAAAATGATAGTTGTTAAAGGGGTGGAAAGTACTTTAGAACTGCATACAAAGAGATAGTAAACTATCTATACTCTTTGATCCAGTTATATCACTCCTACATCTTTATCCCAAAAAGATCAGAGAAAGAGAATAAGGAACCATATGCACAAAAATATTTATAGTAACTCTTTGTTATAACAAAGAAGGAAAATGTCTATCAATTAGAGAATAATTTAATATATGATATTTGAAATTAATGGAATAATATTGTACCATGCATGATTTGAGAAGACTCATAAAATTATACAGAATAAAGGAACAAAACAAGGAAGGCAATTTATTATGGTAACACTGAAAAGAAAAATAATTTTGAAAGATTTAAAATTCTGATCAATGCCATGATAACACATTATTTCAAGACCAATGACTACTCACTAACATACAATAATGGATTGAAGATTTTAGACATTTTTAAACATAGCAATTTGTTTTGCATGAGTATGCTATATTATGTTTTTTTGTTTTGTTTTGTTTTGTTTTGTTTTCCATTGGAAGCAGGGATTTTCCGGGAAGAGGAAAACTAATAGTGATAATTAAAAAGAAAAAGATCAAGGAAGTGTTTTTCCCCCACAAAGGAGAATAGACATTCAGAAGGAAACAGAGAGGAGGAAAGCTCTAAAAGTAACATGCAGAATTTATTTTATACTTTTTATACACCTACTGGTGAAGTATCATCAAAGTGGTTTTCATTAAAGTCTATGTCACTCCTCTATTCAATAAAGTTCAGTCACTCTTTTTCACTTTCAGGATATAAAACATTCTATTTGATATTCAAAGCTTTTTAAACCTATCCCCCTCCCTCATTTTCTAGTCTTACACATTCTACACGATGTGATTCTTGACATAGTAATTCTGGCCTCTTTGCTATTCCTCCAGCAAGACACTCCATCTTTTAGCTCCAAGTATTTTCTCTGATTGTCTCCCATGCCTGTAATGTTCTTCCTCCTCCACTGGTTTTCTTTTAGTTCCATATAGAATTAAAAGTGCCTTCCTTCTGTTAATTACTTCCTACTTATATACAGTTTACTTTGTATATATTTGTCTGCATGTTGTTTTCTCCATTAAAATATAAGTTTCCTAAGGGCAAGAAATATATTTTCATTTTTTTTGTGTCCCCAGCACTTAGCACAGTACTTCACACACAGTAGATGCTTAATAAATGTTTATTAATAATTTTAAGTGAGCTGTATAATAGAAATTCATAATTTCACATATAATTCTCTTTGTTCTACTTTCCATTTTCATTTTTTTATGTGTTAAGTTATATAACATAAGTTATATAACATTGTTAAAGAGCTAAAATAGAATTTCAGCTAAAATGGGATGGATGTTTAGAAAACAGCTTTCTTTTCCAATTCAAGGAAAATGTGTAGAGAGCATTGTCAGACTTATGAAAAGCCAAGGTTTGATTATAATTTGGGAGCAGATCACTGAACTTTTAGAAACTGTACAGTACACACCTCTTTGGTTCTCTATGGAAAAAGAATTGGATCTAGAGGAATGGAAACTAGTAGGAGAGCAACTACGTCAATTCTACAATGAAAATGGACCTGATTCAATTTCCAAAGATACACTTTAATACATATAATTTAATACAATTGGCTTTAGGAAATTATATAAGCTATAAGAAGAAAGAGCAGGAGAGGGAGAATCAAGTCAAACTAAGTGAAAAGGATGAAGAATCAGTTAAGAATGGAGTTAAGTACAATTTTAAGTATGGTGCTTCACATCAGGAGAAATTAGGTCATTCCCCATCCCCTGACCTACCTACTGAATAGGTGTTCAGATTTTCACATTCCTTCTTTGTCTGTCATAGGTTATATGCTCCTATACTCCCTCCAGGGAAGAACCCTCATGGTTTGAGACCTGATGAAATTTGGCAAATGGATGTGACCCATTATAAATCTTTTGGTCGTCTGTCTTTTATCCATGTTGTGGTAGATACCTTTTCAGGATCCACTTTTGCAATACCAGCAGCAAAAGAGAATGCCTGAGTGGTCACTGAATTCCTTATACAAGCATTTGCAATTATGGGTGTGCCACAAGCAATAAAAACAGATAATGGACCTGCATATACTTCTAAACATTTTGCACACTTTTGTGCACAGTACAAGATTTTGCACACTACTGGCATACCCTTTAGTCCTCAAGGACAGGCAATAGTAGAGAGGAAAAACAGAGACATTAAGATGCTCCTCCAAAATCAAAAGAAAGGGGGAGCCACAGGTAACCCTAGAGAACTTCTAAATCTAGCTCTTTATACTTTCTTGATAATTTATACTTTCTTTATAATTTCTTTTATTTATAATTTCTTTATACTTTCTTTATAATTTCTTGATTTTTGACAAAGATGCACTAGCACTGGCAGACAGGTTTTATAACCCACCTGGAAGGGCAGTGTCCAGTGCAAGCAGTTCCACTATCTTTAGATAATCACCAGGTGATGTGGAGAAACCCAGAAAGTGGTGAGTGGAAGGGACCAGATAGGTTAACTGCTTGGGGGAGAGGGTTTGCTTCTATCTCCACAGATGGAGAAGGAATCAAATGGGTGTCAATGAGCCATATTCACCTTGTCCATTGGAGAGACGGAGTAGACCCTTGAAATGAAGAAGACCCAAGAAATATCAGGTGGTTCCATCTGACTGTGCTCACCACTGAAAGAGCCTGGCAGTTATGGCATTTGACTCATGGACATCAAAAATTGTTGAACTTCAAAACTCTCAGGAATCATTGGAATCCCTGAGACATGAAAAGATAGTTGTAGGACTTGAAAATCCTCAGAAATCATTGGATTCTCTGAGACATGATAAGTAGCACTTGAAAGCCCTCAGGAATCATTAGATTTTTTGAGAAATGATAAAACTGTTGCAGGACTTCAAAAGATGCAGGAATCATTGGATTCCCTGACACGTGAAGCAATGGACAATATTTTGGGTTTTGGACTATCTCTTGGCTGCTGAAGAAGGCATATGTGTGACTGTTGTTTACTCCCCTTCTCCTCATCCACAGCCAAAGTGACTCTGGCCATTCCTTTCACTTCTCCCCTTACAGACCAAGAATAAAGAATAAGGACTTTTGTTTATCCTGACTTTGGCTGATTCTAAAGCATCCAGGGTGCTAACCCAGACTTCACACTAAGTAAATGGAACTTAGGAGTTTAGCATTGGTTTAATCCTACAACAAATGATGGTTTCCTAGTGATATAATGATTGGTGTATTCTCAGTGTGGAACATATAGGGAGGAGCTGTCAGGGCCAGAAAGGACAAGTGCACTAGAAGCTTTCTGAGGCTGAGACAGATTCATTCCATCATCCACCTTTGTTGTGGCTGGAGGCTCAAGCACAAACCTTTGGGAGTCAAGGAGATTCAGAAGCCAGAGAAAGCAGTCGGGCAGAACTAAGGAGGACAGAGAAGTGGTGACAGACTGTCCTGTGGAGAACACTGAAACATAGATCCAGAAGGCCTCCAGAAAACTAGCTGAGCACCAAACGAAGGAGATAAGACTTGGAAGGAGACAATAAAGGATTTGGACTTCTAGGGATTATTGAACTGAGACTGCCTCCAGAAGCCCCCCCCCCCTCCCAAGAACCCTGCTCCCAGAGAATATTACATTTTAGAGAAGAATATTACAAGTTTCCTTATCTGTAAAATGAGCTGGAGAAGGAAATGTCATGCTATGCTAGTACTTTTCCCAAGAACTCCCTCCACCAAAAGGCATAATAAAGAGATGGACATGAAAGAAAAGACCACTAATTTGTATATCAAATCTCCAAAACTCAAAGAAATAAAAAAAAGTACATTTGTATAATTGAGGTCAGAAACTGTTTCATTTTTCATCTTTGTATCCAGACCACCATCATAATTACCACCAGTGTACTAAACATAATACATGATTAATAAATATTTATTGTCATGAATTGGTAGAAATGTGTAAGGATAATTAATTAATTAGAATTAACAATTGGAAAAGAAAACTCATCTGAAAGAATGGAAGGTGTTAAATTAAAATAAAGTGAATGAAGATGAATTTATATCTAGACAAGGAATGGAGATGGACTATAAGAGGGTTGTGATAATGAGAAAAGGAAAGATCTAGTGGCTTTAAAACATCAAATGTTAAAAGTAACATAGAGATACCTTTACTCAGAAATAACAAACAAAACAATGAAAAAGGAGAAAATATTGTTCCAGTCTCTCTTCATGTTAATCATCATCCCAGCAAATTGGAAGAATATTGAAGAGGATATTTGGATCAAAATTTTAGAGATTCTACTGTACTGATCACTATTAAGTACTAACTATATGAAATGTCAAGAAGACTGACCATTTTCTCTTTCTTTGTGCTAGAAAAGTTATAAAATCCCAAGAAAATAAAGCTAGAGAATACAAAGCAATGAAAGAGACAAATTTTACTTGTATCTAGATACTGTTCTAGATACTCTTCTGTTAACATCAACTATCTAAATGTCTAATAGCTAGAATTCTCCCCTCTTCTTCCAAATGGAAAACCATCTCTGTCCTGGAAACTGGTAATATCAACAAATAACCTTCTAGGTTCAAATCAAGTTAAAAAGCATTTATTAAGTAATTACTATTTGCCAAGCATTGTACTTCAAAGATCTTTCAAAGAAAGTTCAAAAACAAAGCAAAAAAGAAAAATTTGCTCTCAAGAATATTAAAATCTGATAGGAGAGAAAACATGCAAACAGCTATGTATAAAGAAAATATTCACAGTATAAATTAGAGACAATTTTAGACAGAAAGTATTAGCTTTCTGTCTAATTCTTTGTTATTGCCTTTTAATGCTAATACTTTTCATCTAAAAGAAGCCAATAAAAGCTTCTTTAAGAAAATGAGATTACTAGCTAATATTTGAAGAAAACAAGGAAAATTTGGAGACAGAGATGGGGAGAGAAAGAATTCCAGACAGGAGAGACAATCAGTGATAATGAATGTAATTGAGAGATAGGAGTGTCTTTTTGAGTAATAGAAAGGAAGCCAGAATCACTGGATTGTAGAGTACGCTGAGAGGAGAAAAGTTCAAGAAGCCTGGAAAGACTTTTATTTTTTTTTTATTTTTTTTTTTTGAGGCTGGGGTTAAGTGACTTGCCCAGGGTCACACAGCTAGGAAGTGTTAAGTGTCTGAGACCACATTTGAACTCAGGTCTTCCTGACTTCAGGGATAGTGCTCTATCCACTGTGCCACCTAGCTGCCCCTGGAAGGACTTTTAAAAAATAGAATTTTATATGGAGAGTCACAGAAGTTTGTTAAAAGGAAGAGAGGCAGGAAATGATATGATCATACCTGAACTCTAAGATAGATCATTTTGATAACTGAGAGGAGAGAAAGACTTGAAGCAGGGATATTTAACAGCAGATTATTGCCATAGTTCAAGCTTGAAGTGATGAAAGTCTGTACCAGAGTGGTAGAAGTATCAAAGAAAAGGAGAGTGAATATATTAGAGATATCACAAAGAGAGAATTAACCGGACTTGGTAACTGATCCTATATGTTTGGATGACATACAGATAGTCTGTATAGGTAAATGGAAGGATTATGGTGCCCTTAATTATTAGTCAATAATCATTTATTAAACATTTACTATGTACCTGAATAAGAAATTAAAATTTCATATTAGAATTGTAAGCTCACTCAAATCTAACAGGCCTGAGCTTCTAAATTATGGGAATTTGACCATTCCATGAACTCTATATGTCCTTGACAGTAGATACCAGGAAGTAGCCATTCCTGGGAATGTCTATGCTTAGGGCGGTTGGCTTCCTCCCTGAGCATATACAATTGATAAGGAAATACGTCAAGGTATAGACAATATAGAATGGGTCAAAACACCAGATGGTCATGTATTTTTATAGATGTCAAGATAATATATGGAGTAAGTCAAAACACTAGAAGGTCACGTATTTCTATACATGTATACGTGCCAGACTTCTTGGCTGAAAGCCCTCTTTGTTTAAGAGAGGTATATAAGACTGAGAATCTTACATCTCCACTGAGTCTCATCCGTGGGGAGGATGCTCCGCCCAGAAAAATCTTTACACAATTCAAGTTGATTGAGGCTGAAATGGGACTCCCAGCCATTTGAGTTTTTGAGGTTCCCTTGAATTGGTGATGTATTCTCTTCCTCTATCTGCTATAATTGTCATGTTGTCAATTGTTCTTCTTTCTATTTGTTTGTTTGTGTAAATCTAAATTGTCTGTACCTTGTCTTGTTTGATTAAAACTTTTTATTTTCATTTTTTAATTGAACTTGAGAGCATCATTTATAGGAGCAAATCCGAACTTTTCTTTAAAATCATAATACATAAATTGGCGTAGTCGGCAGGATTCGCTGTATAAATGCCTCTCTTTAAGAAAAATTGACCTCTGTGTCTGTCTGTATATTTGTCTGCTTTGAATTTTGTTGTTGTTGTTGTTGTTGTTGTTGTTCTGTGTTAAAAGTTAGCAAGCTCATAAGATAAGAACAGCTTCTGTGTTACAGGCTTAGAAAAATATCAGGCTGAATTGGGGAAATTGGAATTCATCCAGAATAGTAATTCTTTCAGAGTGGTCTTAAATCATGGAATATCTAGGCATTCCCTGGGAAGGCAGAGAAATGCATTAAAATGGGCTTTGAAGTTTAGAGAAGCTCTGTTTGGATTCTGGGAGGGAAGAATGTTCAAGGTGAAACAAACTTCTCTCTGGCAGCGGGGGTCCTAGGAAAAGCCTCTAGTTTGTTTTGGTGATTTAAGAGCTTTGTTAAGTTTTAAAAACAATGATTAAGAAATTTGGGAATTGATTATTTTAATGTTACTTAATATAAAAATTGTTTGTGATTTTAAACTTTTTAATCTGTTGTACCAATTTGTAAGTAAAAGAAAAAAAAAAAACTTGGCTATTTTAAACTGGTGGGGAAGTTTTCTCTGAAAAGCAGATTTTCAAAGTCTGCTGAAGAAGAATAACGGCAATACAATCTTATCCGCTTAATACCACCTGGGAAGCTTCTTACTAGTGGCCTTGAAGCACTCAGGCAGAAGAAAGAAAGAAAAAGAAAAACTATTTGGTTTGCTTCTGAAACATTGGGTAATTTGTTATCATAATGGGTTATGAATCTTAAAGTTTAAAGTTTAGAAAAAAAAAGGTGATTTAAAGAAGGATTGATTAGTGGGAGCAAATGATTTCAAGAAGAAATCAGCGGGGGAAAAGAAGGAACTGGTTGGAAAGGGGAGTCACGGAGAGATGACTGTGAGACAGGATGTGTTTTTGCAGGGGGAGAGCAGCAATAGGAAGCTGCAGCTGTTTTTGGTTGAAGAAAACAAACTGATAAAGGGTCAAGCTGCTCTTACAAGATGTTAATTTATTGAACATTTGTTTCCTTAGATATATAATGGTTTTTGTGTTTAAAGAATATGATCAGAAATGTGATATATAGTTTGAAAGGGTTATTTAAAAAAAAAAGTTTAATTGATATTTTTAAGAACTTTTCAGATACTTTTATGTGAAAATAGAAGTTTTAATTAATTGTATTGATGCCAATTATTTAAAGGGACTCCAAGTATAATAGTTCTTGCCTTTGTCCTTTTGAAAATGTTTTTGTTATGACAATATGTAATTTGGGATTTTTCTGTGTATTGGGTATTTTAAAAGCAAAATAATTGGTATAATGTTCAACTTATAAAATATCTACTTGGGTATATAAGAATTGTGTGAACATTCTGGGATAAATTTCTTATTGTTAAAAGTCTTACAAAATGTAGATGATCTTTTTGTGACAGGAAAAAAAAGAGTGACCTTGTCCAAGTCACTATCAATTTGTTAAATTATTTAGGAGCAGAGGGATTGAGAATTTCTTAAGACAAATTGCAAATTGTGGAACATGAGGTAAAATATTTAGGCCATTTTACAAGCCTAGGGAAAAAAGGAACTAGATCCTGTATAGGTGGAGGGGATTCTTCAAATTACTAAGCCTAAAACTAAAAAGAGTCTCCAGAGATCTCTAGGATTGGTGGGGTATTGTAGAACCTGGATTGATGAATATGCATTATTAACTAAGCCTTTATTAACTCATTTGTTGGAAGAGAAGCCTGATATAGTTCAATATGTAAATACAGTAAACAATGTGGCTTTAGGAGTATTATCACAATTAAAGCGAGGCCAGCCACAGCACTTTTGGTAGAAGAAAAGTGAGAAATTAACCTTTGGGTTAGTTTAATAGTGAGTGTCCTGCACCAGGTTCAATCAATTCTGAATCAAAGAGGCCAGGAGGTGGCTAATTGATTCAAGGATTTTAAAATATGAAACAATATTATTGGAAAGAGATGATTTGGCACTCTCACCAGACCATAACTTTAATCCAGCCATGTTCTTATCTGCTTCCCCTGGGGAACATGTGTCCCTTGAACATAATTGTCCAAATGTGATTGATTACCAAACTAAGATTAGGGAAGATTTGTAGGAAGTCCCTTTGTTGAAAGGCACTGAATAGTTCTTAGATGGTTCCTCACAAATAGTTAATGGGAAAAGGAAAAATGGTTATGCTATTGTTAATGGGAAGACTTGACTCTGGTTCAAGCTGGATTCTTGCCAAAAGAGTGGTCAGCTCAAAATTTGTGAATTATATGCAGTAAATCAAGCCCTAAAATTGCTTGAAGGACTGATTCAAAATGTGCTTGGGGAATTGTTCATATATTTGGGAAATATGGGAAGAAAGGGGAATGGTAAACAGTAAAGGAAAGGGATTGGCACACAGGGTTAGGGTCACTGAAATTTTGACTAATCTTATGTTACCTAAGAATGCTGCAGTGATTCATGTGCAGGGGCATCAAAGAAGAGATTCATTTGAGATAAGGAGAAACTGCTTTGCAGATGAGGAGGCAAAGCGGCCTGGAGAAGAGGAATCTGTAAGTACAGAGGAGATGATGGTGCTAATTCTGGCATTTCTGCCTCTAATGCCTCCACTTTCCCTTACCCCAGAAGAGAAACAGAACATATAAAGCCTTGGTGCTCAGGAGGATAAAAGAGGGGCACTGGCTCCTCCCTAATGGCAGAGAGGTACTGACCACAGCAGATATGAGACATGTACCCCAACATTTACATCAGGGAAGTCATTGGGATGTCTGAGACCTGTGTGATGTGGTGCTGACCAGGTCTGTGGCACTGGCTTATACACAATAGCAGGCAACTGGTCAGTGGGTGTCCTGTTTGTCAGAGGATGAATAGGACGGCCCAATAACAAGCCTAAAAGGAAGAAAGCCTCCTGGTATCAGGCCTTTCCAAAGCATACAGGTGTACTTTACCGAGCTGCTGTCAGTGGGGTGTCTCAAATAGTTGTTGGTCGTAGTGGACCATCTGACCTTATGGATGGAGGCCATTTCCCCTTGCCTGGGCAACAGCCTCAGTAATTGTAAAAGTACTTCTTGAGCATATCATTCCAGGGTATGGGATGGTGGAGCAGGTAGATTCAGGCCAAGTTACCTGTTTCACAGCTAAGATCCTCCAATCTGTGGCCCAAGCTCTAGAAATATGATGGGACTTACACGCCCCATAGCATCTGCCCTCATCATGTAAAATGGAAAGGATAGATAAGGAAATTAAACAGCAACTGACTGAATTGGCATTATAGACACAATTGCCCTGGACCAAGTGCCTTCCCCTTGCCTTATTAAGAATTAAAACAAAACCCCTGAAAAGACGTGGAATTGTCACCTTATGAATTATTGTATGGTCACCCTTATCCAAAAGGGATTCAAAATTCTTCCTTGTATCCAATATTTGAAACCAAGGATTTGTTTTTAAGGAAATATGTTACGTCTTTACTGTAACATCTGAAAACTTTACAACAAAACAGGCTTATTGCTCAGACCCCTCCTTAGGATTCACAGTGCATGAGTTATAGCTTGGAGATGGGGTCCTGGTTCAGACATGGAAGGAGGACAAGCTGACCCTGAGCTGGAAAGGACTGATCCAGATCCAGATACAGCAGTGCTACACTGGAAAGAGAGTGGACTCAGCATACCAGAATTAAAGGACTGGTGGACTCCGAGGGTGTGGACTTCCCAACTGAATGCAGAGAACAAGCTGAGACCAACATTGAAAAACAACTGATGGACTATATATGTAAAATCTTGATAGCGGTATTGAAGCCTCACTATTAGATAAAATATCTATTACTGACACCTCCCCCTCCTACAAAACATCCTCCATCAATCATAAGAGTTCCTAAAAACTTGTACCAATAATGTAACTTTTCCTACTCTTATGAATTGTGTTAGAAAGAAAAGAACTTGGTATGATACCCTATTTGGTGGTGCTGGAACTGGTTTGGGTATAGTTAATTCAATAGACTTTGAAACTTTGGCCAGCAGACTGTGCAGTGCTGGGCAAGATGTTTCTCAAGCTTTGACTGTAAATACTCAATAATTGCCCACAACGATCCTACCCCACCAAAATACGTTAAAATGTCAAAGCCAATTCTTACAAGTTTTTTAATGATAGTATTATTACTAGTTTGGGTTTTACTGGAAAATTAGTAAATTATTTAAATGGACCAAATGCCCTTTACAAAATATGTATACCTTGATACAAAAAGAAAATGCTCAGAGATTGTTGCAATGTGGGATTATATGTTTAATTTACCAGAAGCATGGAAAAAAGAATGACCTGAAAATGCTATGTGTACTTCTTTTTGGTGTACTGGAACTATTGTGTATTGTCAAGTTAAGATATGGGCTGTTATGTGTCAATTTCATGTGTTACCTTTTGTCTTACCTAATTACTTTGCTTTACTCATATATATGGAAACTATATGGAAACTGTATGGAAACTGCATAGATTTGAATAATGTAACCCATACTTTGTCTGACTGTACTGCAACTGATATGGGGATTTTGTGGGATGATGTTTCGGCAGATGGAACCCTGCCTTCTCTCACATTCATCCAATTTGTGTGATTTAACATTGTACCCTGTGAATAACTTCTCCATGATATATGAGGTATCTTCGCAACAGCTTCTAATAACCTGGGTACCAACCTTCTTCCTTTACCCCATGTCTCCTTGTCACTACAACCTCTTGTGGATATCCTGAACAAGTTTTTAGTTATGAAGAAACTGTTAGAGTCTAATCAGCGCGCATTAAATGAACATCGAATATAGACTCATATAGCTGCATGACAACTTATTGAGGCCTCTCATTTAGTGACATCAGATACTAATCATCATTGGTATGACTTCTTATTTAGATCAGGTAGTGCTACCATTTATTTTAATAGTTTAGCCATACCCATATTATTATTATTGTTCTTTTTGTAATACTGTATGTGTAATTGTTATATGTATTGGAAGATGAAAACAATTTATTCTAATTTTACCCCATTAGCTCAGTCCTCTTATTATTTTCATGATCTTAAGGCCAAATGAATAAGAAATTAAGATTTCATATTAGAATTATAAGCTCACTCAAATCTAACAGGCCTGAGCTTCTAAATTATAGGAATTTGACCATTCCATGAACTCTGTATGACCTTGACAATAGATACCAGGAACTAGCCATTCTTGGACATGCTTATGCTTAGGGTTGGGTGGCTTCCTTCCTGTGCATATGCAATTGAGTGAGTCAACATGAATATATATATATATAAGTTTTGGCCAGGAGCCTTCTTTGTCTGAAAACATATAAAAAGCCTGTGTTGTAAGCCATAGTTGAATCTCATCTATGGGGAGGACGCTTCGCCGGGAAAAATCTTTACACAATTCAAGTTGATTGAGGCTGAAACGGGACTCCCAGCCATTTGAGTTTTTGAGGTTCCCTTGAACTGGTGATGCATTCTCTTCCTCTATCTGCTATAATTGTCATGTTGTCAATTGTTCTTATTTCTATTTGTTTGTTTGTGTAAATCTAAATTGTCTGTACCTTATCTTGTTTGATTAAAACTTTTTATTTTCATTTTTTAATTGAACTTGAGAGCGTCATTTATAGGAGCGAATCCAAACTTTTCTTTAAAATCATAATACAGTACCCCAAACTATGCTAAGTGCTGGGAATACAAAAAGAGGTAAAAAATAATCCTGTCCTCAGAAACTCACAATCTAATGGGGGAGACAAGTTAACAAATAAGCTACATACAGTATAAACAGGAAGTAATTAAAAGAGGGAATGAGTTAGAATTAAAGGGGTTGGGAAAAGCTTCTCATAAAAGATTTCAGTTGAGGTTTAAATTAAAGGAAAGCAGAGAAGTAAGTTGGGGGAATTGAGAAGGAAGAGAATTCTAAGCAACTGGAACAACCAAGTTTAAAGAGCAATTTTTAAAACGTCTGGAGCAAGGAGGAAGCTATGCATTGAAGAATATAAGGTATAAGGATTCTGAATGACAAACATATATTTTATATTTTATTCTAAAAAAAAAAAAGGGAGGCAATGGAGTTTACTAAGCATGACTAGGGTAGGATATATTAGACCTGCCTTTTAGGAAAAATCACTTTAGTAGTTGTCTGGAGGATAAATTAGAGTAAGAAGTGACTTAAAGCAGGCAGACTCACCAACAGACTATTGCTGTAGGCCAGATGTGAGGTGATAAGAATAGTGTCAGAGGACAGAATGGAATAAATATGGGAATATTTGAAAGTTGTTGCAAAGGTGAAATTGATAAGCCTATTGATTTGTCTAGATGGAATGAGTAAGAGTGAAGAATTGAGGTTAGGTTTTGAGTCTGGGGATCTGGGAGGAGAGAGTTGCCTTGAAAGTAATAGGGATGGTGGGAAAGAAGCAGGGTATGGGGGAGGGAAGGTATGGAATTCAATTTTGGAGATACTGAGTTAGGTATAAATTGAAAATCCAGTTTGAAATGTCTAAAAGACAGTTGAAGGAGAAAGATTGGAAGTCATCTCAGAAATTATGGCAGAATATGTGAATTTGAGAACCAATACCATAATTAAATCCATGGGAGCTGATGAAATCATCAAGTGAAGAAGTATAGTAACTCAACAGTAATAGCTACATTAGTAATAGCTAAGTGGGGAGAACTTGTGTGTGGGGGGGAGAAGATAATAAGTTCACTTTTGAATATGTGGATTTTAAGATGTCTTTAAGATATTCAGTTCAAAGAAACAGCTAGAGCTACAAGTTTAGAAGACTGGAGAGAAGTTAGTGTTATATACTTAAATCTGAAAATCGAATCAAGCATAAAGATGATATAGAAGCTGAGTAGAACATTAAGCATAACAATATAGAAGACAAGGAGGCCCAAGACAGAGTCTTTAGGGACACTCACTAAAAGTATGATTTGAATGAAGATCCAATAAAGGAGACAGAGTAGTTAGGTTGGAGAACCAAAAGAGAGCAATAAACCTAGAGAGGAGACTGCCAAGGAGAAGAATATTCACTCAAAGACTGAAGAGAAGTCAAGGAGGATAAACATGGGAAAAGACTATGAGATGATTGGTAACTTTGGAGATAGTTTCAGTTTAATGATGAGATTTGAAACCAGAAGTCTGAGAATTAAGAAACAAGTGAAAGGAAAGGAAGTGAAGATATCATTTTTTGACAGTCATCAAAAAAAAGGAAGATTTTGATAGCTAGGTGGGATGATAAATAAGTAAGTGAGTTAAAGGGAATATATATCTCTGAAGAACTAGAAAAGATGGTCAGGAAAGCTGTGTCATCTGTTAGGAGCCATGTTTCAGAGAGTACAAAATAGATGAAAGAAGGGAGAAAAAGGAAAAGGTTAAAAACAAAAGCATTCCAAAGATCACAATGGAAAAAGGGTAAACAGCTCTAAAGTGGGATAGTAAGGAGATCAGGGGTAGAAGTTGAGAGGGATGGATTAAGGAAGAAGCCAGTGAAAGATAGAGAATGAGATTTGAACCATGAGAGCCAAGGGTTCAGTCTTAGTGTTGGAGTCATTACAAGATTTCCGGACCTATCCTAGAAGTGGACAGGATCAGATTAGGAAACTGGTAGAAATAGAACTGTAAGAGGATGAAGAGAATGCAATGAGAGAACATGTAGGAAGGATAGCTCTCTGAGAGTGGGGTTAGTTTCCAAAAAAATTCCAAAAACCATGATCTTATTTTATCTTCATAACAACCATTGTCCTAAGCCCCTTGATCATTAGGAAAAATTTCAAAGAGGACATGATTTAAAAGGCTCAGTGGACTTTCAAATACTCAAAAAATTCTAAAGAAGAGTTTTTTAACTTTGTGTCCCTGAAGGGGACACAATGAGGAAAAAACACATCTTTTTTTTCCCATATAATTGGGCAGACCTATCTTTGACATAAAAAAAAATTAAAAACTCCCATTCAAAAAGAATTTCTTCCTTATGGACTTGAGAAGGGAGGAGAATTAAGGAGTTAATCTTGCACCAAATTCAGTTTATTTGATATGGGGAGAATCACTCTGAAGTGACTACATTCACTAATAATAAGTTAGAAGGAGCTTTTTGGAGAAGGAATAAAGTGAGGAACATTTCTTATGGAGTTTATCCTTTTTTTTGCATCAATATTCATTAGGGAGATTGGTCTGTAGTTTTCTTTCTCTGTTTTGGCTCTTCCTGGTTTAGTTATCAGTAGCATATTTGTGTCATAGAAGGAATTTGGAAGGACTCCTTTTTTAACCTATTTTTCCAAATAGCTTACATAAAATTGGAATGAATTTTTCTTTGAATGTTTGGTAGTATTTACTTGTAAATAGCCCTGGAGACTTTTTCCTTCTGGAGTTTTTTGATGGTTTATTCAATTTCTTTTTCTAAAATGGGATTATTTAAGTAACTTATTTCCTCTTCTGTTAACCTGGGCAATTTATATTTCTGTAAATATTCATCAGTTTGGTTAGACTTACTAGCACACAATTAGAAAAAATAGCTCCTAATTATTGCTTTAATTTCTTTTTCATTGGTGCTAAATTCATCCTTTTCATTTTTGATACTGGTAATTTGTTTTTTTTTCCTTTCCTTTTCTTAAATCAAGTTAACCAAATATTTATCTATTTTGTTGGGTTTTTTCATAAAACCAATTCTTAGTTTATTAATTAGTTGATAGTTTCCTTGGTTTTAATTTTATTAATCTCTCCTTTGAGTTTCACAATTTTTAATTTGGTATTTAATTGGGCAGGTTTAATTTGTTCTTTTTTAGTTGCATGCCAAATTCAATGATCTGCTCTTTCTCTATTGTATTCATGTTAACTATTTAGAGATATAAAATTTCTCCTAAAAACTGCTGGAATTTATCAATAGGAATGATATAATCAAATGAGATATTTATTTGTAAACTGCTTAACAGAGGATATTACTTAATATATGCTATATGCTAGAGACTTTTTCCTTATAGAGTTTTTTGATAGCTTATTCAATTTCTTTTTTCTAAAATGGGACTATTTAAGTAACTTATTTCCTCTTCTGTTAACCTGGATAATATGGTTAATAAATGCTACTTTTAAATTGAAAATATTTGCAGATTGCTTTAACTCTAAGTAGTGGAATGTACTGTGTGAAGAAGTTCTTAAAATGAAAGATTATTCTGATAATTGGTATGATATAGGCAAATGGAGAATATTAGCAGGCCAACTAATGGAGTATTATATCATCTCCCCAATAGTTTCATTAGTTCACATGGATTTAAGTATCTTCAGTACAGAAAAAACTTCCAGATGTACATATACATTCAGCCCTAATCGTTCTACTTAACTTCAGTTCTGTCTTCTAACACCTCAACCTCAACACTTCCAAAATAGTCATCCTATTTCCCTCTAAATTTCCTACTAATAATCTCAATTTGATTTTTTTTGTCCTTCCTTATTACCCATCCTTATAGATTACACTACCATAACACCAACTACTCTTCCTCTTCTCCCCATGTGCTTCACTACAATTATATCCCCCATACTACTCTGACTAATTCATTCCCCTGCCTGGTTTCTCCCAGTTCTAATCCATCACCCACAATTGTCAATTTTAGGAAAGCACAGGCCTGACCACCATATTCCCTTATTCAAAAACCTTCAAAAAGTCCCTACTGTCACTACAACAGCCTCAAATTCAAGGTCCTCTACAATGGAGCTTCCATTTATCTTTTCAGTTTTTTTTTTTTTTTTTTTTTTTTTTACAATATTTACCTTCCTACATTCTATGTTTCAGATTTCTCTCAAAATACCACCTTCTACCTCTAAGGATTTCACAAATAATTCTTCAGGGTTGGAATCTACTTTCTCTTCAATTTATGTGTTACAGAGTTCCTATTTGCCTTCAAAAAAATTTTAGGTGTCAACTCCTGTGAAGCCTTCCCTAAATCCCTCCTACCCCTCCCTCACTTATTAGTGCTCTCTCAGGCTTCAAAAATTCCAAGGCTCATTCTTTAATCTTTCAGTTGCTCTCTATATTCTTTATCTTTCATCTATTAGAAAATATATCCCTCAAGGAGTATAAATTCCTTGAGATTGGATTCTATTTGTGAGGTTTTGTTTTTATCTTTCTATCCTCGGAACTTAGCACAGTGCTTGTTAAAACATGCTTTTTTTTTTTTTTTTTTTTTTTTTTAAGTGAATGAGAAAGGTAGCATAAGCATTATTATTTATTAATATCTGATCACACAGATCAAGAAACATTAATAGAAGTCAAATGACTTGTACACAATAATATATCTATTAAGGAGCAGACACAGGAATAAAATCTTTTTTTTTTTTTTTTTTTTTTTTTAAACTATACCACTATGTCAAGTAATAAAAGCATCTACTGCTAAGCAGAGTACTTGGATTTTTTTTTCATCCTATATTTGTCACTAATTGGCAGCCTAACCAAAATTCATTTTACCCACTTTATTACCCAGTTTCCTAATTATAAAACGAATGTCTATTATATTGATTGTTTTTTGCCTCTATAGATGATATACTTGATTTAGGATTATATCCTATTTGAGAAAAATTGGAATCTGGGTGACTTGAGAAAATTACTTTCATATTTAATGTTAGTATTTCTTCAGCAAAGGCCTCATTAAAGGTTCAAGTCTGCATCCAAAGCAGGGAATGCGTATTCACACACAAACTAAACACTTTGCTAACTAAGCATTACTGCCAGCAGAGACACAGAAGATCTAGCAGGAGGTTTCTGACAGATTGAGTTACACAATTAATCGGGGGACTGTAAATAACAAGGCACCGAGTAAGCATTGGTGTCGTTTCATGGAAAGAGTACTGGTACTTCTCGTACAGAAATTTAGTTTCCATTTACCAGCTGTGTGACCTATCTCAAGTCATTTTATCTCTTTTGAGTTTCTTCATCTGTAAAAATGAGAGGGTTGTACTGCATGATGTTAAAGGTGCCTTCACAGTAGTCTTACAGTGAAGTTTGCTGTGGAAGCTTTTCCCGGATCCCTCCCTAGTCCCTCCCCACGTCATGAACTCTGCCCCCGCTCAAGTGACAAATGACAAGCAATCTCTGCCCAGTGGTTCTCCTTCCCTTTACTCCCTCCTCACACACAATTACTCAGGCAAAGAAATATGCCTCATGTTACAGATTTTTCCCTCAGGTTATAATTAAGGTATCCGACCTCCTCCAAAATAGAAAGAAGCCTAGGGAACCAGAGCCCAAGTCAGTAAATACCTGGAGATAGGATCCCAGGGACCGAAGTCCTACTCGAAACCAAGACTCCCAGAAATGGTGACGGAGCTGCGCACGCATCCTTGGCCTCCCTTCAAAAGGTCTCCTGCAGAGGCGGGCCTTGCCACTAAGCATCCCCAAAAATTTCGGGCTCAAGCTACTTCCGTTTGACAATCCAACAGCCACCTTCTTCCCCAGAAGTCGCAATATCCTCTCCCACCCCTGCTTTTGCACATTTCTCCTCCACTTTCCCCAGCACTTCCTACCCCTCCCTGTTCCTCCAGGCATCCTACACCTACCTCTCAGAAGGCGCAGCCACAAACCGAGGGCCTTAAGCAAAACCTCCACTAGATCACCATCGCGCATGTCACTGGAGTCGGAGCGAGGATACTGTTAAAAGCTTCATCTGTCCAGAGCTTTTTTCGACCATCTACTGCTTGAGAAGCTCCTCCCGCCCAGCCCCTAATATGCCTGTGACCACAAACGCTGTTTACGTATTTCCTTTTAAATTTTAATTTCCTTTTATTTTTTGTTATGAAATAGACTGAAATTAATAAATACCAATCTTTCTACATACAAAAAATAGGAAAAAAAGCCTTATGAATTGTGAATTTGTATTTAGTACGTGTTGTTTTTAAGAAGAATATCTAGGTGTTGGTGGATCAACTGGAGTATGCATATATCTTAACTATGCATATCATCTTTACAAAAACTGGCCATGTAAAAGAACATAAAAACCTTACACATTCAGAAAAGCAGACATATATTAAGCCCATGCTTTACTGACCACAATGAAATAAAATATATTTAATATTTTAAATATTAATATTTGTTAATTAATATTAAATATTCAATTAAATATATTCAACAATAATATTGAATAAAGCATTCGAAATTAATTGGAGACAAAATAATTTAATCTTAAAGAACTAGTGGACCAAAGAAAGAGTTATAGAAACATACATGATTTCACTCTCCCCCCCAAAATATATATATATATGACAACAATTTATCAACATATCAAAATTTGTGAATTTCAGCCAAAGCAGTTTTTAGGGAAATTTTTATGTTTTTCATTAACAGAAGATAGAAAGAATAGACCAATGAACTACTTATTCAAATAATGTAGCAAATAAGCCTTTACTATCCCAGAGCTCTTTTCTACTGTCATACATACACACTCTTTTAAGTTCCATGGACTAGTGCTTCAGTTCTATTTAATCACTTAATGTTGAGTGGTTTTAGGGTTTTTCTTCTTAACAAAAAAAAAAAAAAAGTTTACTTCAAAAATATAACATGAACAAAACACAAACATTTTCCTTCAAGTAAGGACCTATTCTGTCTTGTCTAGAGGAGGGGGGGAGGACCAAAACTTTGCTCAGTTCTTAACTACTGCTGAGATGGAATCCAAAAGTTTAATTCTTATTCTTCAGGCCATCAATGCTGTACTGACTTTAGAACTTAAACTCTGTAATACCAGGATTCGGAGTCATTCTCAGGACCTTTCAATATGAATGAGATACCAAAAACTTCCAAGAATAAGACAAATGGAAAGATTACTGAAACAGTTTTTAAATTTTTTTCTATGAAAAATAAAAAATAAAAATTCTTCTATGGCCAGTCAAGTAGCTTCTTCCTTAGCAGTTAACTGACCACAACCAGTTATAAAATGTCCATGCATACTCTACAATTTTTTCAAGGCATTTTCCTTACATAACATGCTTTTCCTAGAAGTAAATTCCCTAGCCTCTCCACTTATACAGATATTGTCTTAGGTGCTATATGCATGCATTAAGTTGTCATATACATGTATAGGTAGGTATATTTTTATACACAGTTATACATATACATACATTCACATTTATAATCGACATATATATGCATATATTTGTATGTGTGTACACACAGGCGTGTGCACATGCACACACACACACACACACACATACACAAGAATTTCTGGGTCAGGACACTTCATTTCCCCTGTCTCTTTGATAAGACTATGATGGGAAAGAAATATCTAACTCAGATTCCTTTTCACCATTATCATATGAAGAGGACACTTCTATTTCTATTTTGAGCCTGTAGGCCTCAAAGTTTAAAGGTACCTGTAAAATCTAGGATATAAAAAACCATAGCTCCTGTTTTGACCAGCTAGCAGATCTTCTTATCTTCCCCTTTCTGTTACTTTTCTTCAAACATATATCCTCTCTTGCTTTTTGTAAAATTCCATTGTTTTATGCTGCTTATTCATTCATATCATTCATATAATATGTATTTCATTATATTTCATATAGGGTAGCCAAAGCTGTTGATAATATAATATATATAACATATATTATATTATATATAATAATATAATATAACTATTACCTATATGTTGATTCAGTGATTGTAACAGTTTCTGATCAATGGACCCCTTGAGCAATTTTATCTTAGCATATAGATATGTGTGTATGTATACAGCCATTTATATATACATGTGTACATATATAATATACTCAATTTATCATATGTTGAGTGGAATTAGAATGAATGGATTAAATGACAACTCCACCTGAAATAAAGGATAAGATAAAATATATTGAGAATAAATCTTGATTATTTACTAGGTATGGATGAGTCCTTAGGTACCTTTTAGGATCTGTATAAAATCAGGAACTAATTTGCAGTTAAAGACTTAAGTATCTTGTAGAATAAAGAAGAGAGAGTAACTACTGAAATATTCACATAACATAGAGAGAGGGCTACAGTCTCAATGTAAGTCTATTCTTCCTCCTACCATTAGCTGGCGAAGGATACTGTAAGCTTCAAAGAAGCTAGAAGATTTGGGACTTCCCATTGGCATACTAGCATTATGCCTAAATTAGAAGCAGTTGATGAACACAGTAAAGAAAGCAGATTCAAGGTTTTGTAAAGAGTCTAGACAAAAACTACACTAAACCTAAGGAGAATACTAGGCTACTATGTTTCTTTTGTTTCTCTATGTTGTATATCTAACTGTCCAACTGATCAAACTGTTTCTTTTTTAAAAATAAGCTTTTGTTGATATTTTGTTTCTTATATCACCATAGTGCCTCCCACAAAGACATTCCAAAAGACAAATAGTGATTTTTAATAGAGGAAAAAAAAGTCAGTATACATTGAAAAAGTCCAAAATCATGTGCAACATGCACCTATGGACCTCTCTTTCTACAAAGTTATGGGTTGTGGGTATCTTCACATAAGTTGTAAGTGACACAGTGGATAGAGTACTAGGTCTTGAAGTCAGAAAGACATCCTCAGAGTTCAAATTTTGCTTCAGCTACTTATTAGCTATATGACCCTGAACAAGTCACTTACCCCTGTTTGCTTCAATTCCTCATCATAAAATGAGCTGAAGTGTCATGAAGAGTGGGACTCAGTGTAAATGAATCAACAACACAAAGTTACATGTATGTGTTTTTTTCCAGAAAACATTCTTCAGTTCGTGTATATTTTTCCATGCTTCTCTGTAATCATCACATTTCATTTCTGATGGTACAATAATATTCCATTACATTCATATGCCATAACATTCTCCAATCAAAGAGCATGTAATTGGGCATAATAATTAATTAATTAATTAAGCATAATTGGGCATACTTCTTTTCATCATTTTCCTTGGTATTATAAACCTTTTTTTCCAGATGAATTTTATTAATATTTTATCAAATTCCATAAAACATCCCTTGATAATTTAATTGATATAGCATAAACATGTAAATTATTTTGGCAGTATTATTCCAATTCTTTATTATCACAAAAGGTGCTACTATAAATATATTGATGTAGATGGAAACTTGATTCTTATAAGTATTATAAGTATTCTTTTTTTTAAATTTTATTTTTTTATTTAATTTTTATTTTGTTTTATAATTATAACTTTTTTTTTGACAGTACATATGCATGGGCAATTTTTTACAACATTATCCCTTGCACTTACTTCTGTTCAGATTTTTTCCCTTCCTCCCCCAACCCCCTCCCCCAGATGGCAGGCAGTCTTATACATGTTAAATATATTACAGTATATTCTAGATACAATATATGTGTGTAGAACCGAATTTCTTGTTGCACAGGGAGAATTGGATTCAGAAGGTAAAAATAACAGTTTACACTCATTTCCCATTGTTCCTTTTCTGGATGTAGCTGATTCTGTCCATCATTAATCAATTGGAATTGGATTAGCTCTTCTCTATGTTGAAGATATCCACTTCCATCAGCATACATCCTCGTACAGTATCATTGTTGAAGTGTATAATGATCTTCTGGTTCTGCTCGTTTCACTTAGCATCAGTTGATGTAAGTCTCACCAAGCCTCTCTGTATTTCTCCTGTTGGTCATTTCTTACAGAACAATAATATTCCATAACATTCATATACCATACTTTACCCAACCATTCTCCAATTGATGGACATCCATTCATCTTCCAGCTTCTAGCCACTATGAAAAGGGCTGCCACAAACATTTTGGCACATACAGGTCCCTTTCCCTTCTTTAGTAGTTCCTTGGGGTATAAGCCCAGTAGTAGTATGGCTGGGTCAAAGGGTATGCACATTTTGATAACTTTTTGGGCATAATTCCAGATTGCTCTCCAGAATGGTTGGATTCTTTCACAACTCCACCAACAATGCATCAGTGTCCCAGTTTTCCCACAGCCCCTCCAACATTCATTATTTGTTCCTGTCATCTTAGCCAATCTGACAGGTGTGTAATGATATCTCAGAGTTGTCTTAATTTGCATTTCTCTGATCAATAGTGATTTGGAACACTCTTTCATATGAGTGGAAATAGTTTTAATTTCATCATCTGAAAATTGTCTGTTCATATCCTTTGACCATTTATCAATTGGAGAATGGCTTGATTTCTTATAAATTAAAGTCAATTCTCTGTATATTTTGGAGATGAGGCCTTTATCAGAACCTTTAACTGTAAAAATGTTTTCCCAATTTGTTACTTCCCTTCTAAACTTGTTTGCATTAGTTTTGTTTGTATTATAAGTATTTTTATAAAAAAACCCACAACTTTATTTTCAAAACACATACATAGATAAATTTCAACACTCACCCTTGCAAAACTTTTTGTTCCAAGTTTTTTTCTCCCTCTATTTCTCCCACTCCCTCCCCTAGATGGCAAATAATTCAATATACATTAAACATGTACAGTTCTTCTAATCACATTTCCACAATTATCATGATGCATAAGAAAACTCAAATCAAAAAGGGGGGAAATGAGAAATAAAACAAAATGCAAGCAAACTACAAAAAGGTGAAAATACTATGTTGTAATCTACAATTAGTTTCCTTTCCCTGGGTGTAGGTGGCTCTCTCCATTATAAAATTATTGGAACTGGCCTGAATCACCTCACTGTTGAAAAGAGCCACATTCATCAGAACTGATCATTTTATATAATCTTCTTGTTGCTGTGTACAATGTTCTTCTGGTTATACTCATAAGTGGATTTCTTGAGATATGAATCTAGAAACAGAGCCTCTGGTTCAAAGGATAAGGACACTTTGATCACTATATATAATTCCACATTCTACAATTCCAAATTGCTTTTTAAAATGGTTGTACCATGTCACAGCTCCTTTGAAAATCTATTAGTATGCATATCACTTTGTTAAGTTTGTAAAGGGGCCACAAAAGTTTGGGGTCACGGACTGGTGTCATGTGTAGAGGGCAAGTATTGAATAAGTCCATAAACAGCAAGAGTTTGGTCCAGGTCTTACTTGAGACTTACTTGTTGTTAGGGCTATGGATTCAAACTAACCATTCATCTTACCATCCTCCTAATAAACAATTATAAAGACAGACCTGGTAAATATTGATGGATGTGAATCTTGATACCTGCAACAGAATATACTTGGTAAACTTAGGACAGGAAAAGGCATTTAATTATACGATGAATACAAGACATTCTTAATAAATTTAGGATAGGAATCAAGAGTTTTAACTAAACAATGAATCAAAGACATACTTGAAGTAAGCACATTAATATGATCATTTCTACTTTGTATTCATAAATGAATGTCACAACTGTTTACAATTCTGTTGACATTGGTAAACATCACAACTGTGCTACTTGCAATTCTGTTCAGATAGGCATCTTGGTGTTGACAAAATGTCAAAAGGTGGATTGTGTATTGGTGCTAATGATATGGTGACACCAGACTGAAAAGTATAAAAACGCTGGCACTCAGATTAATAAAAGGAAGATTGCAAAGCATATCTTCTCTCTGACTTTGGATACTCATTCAAATTCTCAGTCTTTCACTGGAGATGGTCTCCAATAGTCATGAGCTGTTTCAAAAGAATTTGTAGGCTTAAACCCATTTCCTAGTCAAGAGGTAATGTTTATTGTAGTTGTAATGCCATTACAAATGGTCTAAGTTCCAAGAGAATTTAGCAAAGAAATAGAAGCAAGGAGAATTTATTTAGTTCTTCGTGTTATAAATATGCTAATTTTATGGCCCAGAAGTAGGACCAGGGAATAGTCTCTGGAGTTTGGTTCTCACTAACCAACAGATTATTTATCTGACAGTCAGCAATGGACTAAAGAGTGGTCTATTCACTATTTTCTCAGGAGGCCAGGAGACTTCAGAATCAGACAGATTGTTATTCTTTAGATTTGGTGTAGGAGCTCCCTGAAGCAGACTCCAAAGCCAGAAGATTTAGAATTACTGACATTGTTAGAACAGAAGCCCTATAAGATTTTCTTCTTTCTTTTCTTTTTTTAATTCAATGGCTTATCTATCTTGTGGTTTTTTTCATAAAATGTTCCTTAGATTTATTTATTAGTGAAATAATTTTAGTACTTTTGTTTGTTTGGGTTTTGCTTTTAATCTTATTGACCTCACCCTTGATTTTCCAGAATTTTCAATTTGGTGTTCAATTGGAGCTTTTTAATTTGTTCTTTTTCAGGTTTTTTAGTTGCATGCCCAATTCACTGAGCTGTTCTTTTTCTCATTTTATTGATGTAAGAATTTAGAGAAACAAATTTTCTCCTAAGTGCTGCTTTGGTTGCATCCCATAAATTTTGGTATGTTGTCTCATTTTTGTCATCTCTTTAATGAAATTATTTATTGTTTGTATGATTTGTTTTTTGACCCCCTTATTCTTTAGGATTAGAGTATTTAGTTTCCAATTAATTTTTAATCTATCTTTCTACTTTGTTAAATGTACTTTTGTTGCATTATTATCTGAGTAGAATATGTTTAATATTTCTTCCTTCTACATTTGATTTTGCAGGCTTTATGACCTATTATATGGTTTATTTTTGCATAAATGCCATGTGCTGCTGAGAAAAAGATATATTCTTTTCTGTTCTCATTCAGTTTTCTCCAAAAGACTGTTATATCTAATTTTCTAATAGTATACTTCCATTCAAAGTTTCTTTTGTTTATTTTTACTTGAATTTATCAAGTTCTAAGGGGATATAACTGAGTCCCCCATTTTAATTTTCTATCATTTTCTTCCTATAACTCATTTAATTTCTCCTTTAAGAATTTGGATGCTATACTACTTGGTAGATATATATTCAATATTAATATTGCCTCATTGTCTATAGTATCTTTTATCAAGATGGACTTTCCCTCCTTATTTTTTAAAATTAGATCTATTTTTGTATTTGTCAAAAATCAGAATTGTTGCCTCTGCATTGTTGTTGTTTGCTTCAGCACATATTTAGATAATGATAGCATCACTATTCAAAATAAGGTAGATCTGGCACAAAGCTCTGAACATGATCAATTTATTGATAATTAACTAATAAGTGAATCTCAGATCCTCAGTAAGCACAAAACATCACAAGGTAAGGCTTACTGGCCTTTATGTAGTTTTAGAAAATAGATGAGTACCAAGAATAGGAAGCATCTCAGGTAGAAAACAATATGGTTGGATAGAAGTTTGAAATCAAGGGATAGCAACAATTCCTCCTTCCATCTTATTACTAGGGGAAGCTCATTGGAGCTATCCACCTGCATAACTAGTTAGTATCATAGCAATAGAGACCAGAATTTCTTGAAAGACACCACACTCCAGACTCTTTGGCATTTACCTGCACCTTTCAAGAATAACAGATTTCTTCTAATTATACAAGAGCAACTAGTGATAGAAAGATAACAGTTTTCTTTCAATTAAAGTGATTGTTGGGAAACAATTTGTAAGCTTAACTCAAAGGGGAAAACTAAACTTCTGAATTCATGGACTTCTGAACTTAACTCAGAAGCAAAGGAACATGTCTTAAGCAGCTACAAGATAGAATCAATTATAGAACAAAACATACAAAAAAAGTAAAAGTGACAGGATGAAAACAAACTTACTATACGTCAAGTGAATTCCAAAAAAAAAAATCATGGTTCCAGTTTCTCTCAGGAATTCTATCTGCCCCTACCATTTCAAATAAATATCTCCCAGTACTCCCACAGCTTACCTACCTATATCCATTCACATACCATCTCTCTTTATCCATAGTTGCATTCATCAATGGAATTCCCTCCTACCACCAAAGGGCTCCCTTCTTATCCTTTTCAAATCCCATCTCCTACCCCATTTTCTTAGAGATTTTTCTCTTATTCAGACCACAAAGGTCATCTTTCCTTTTCATTTGAGCCCAACACCACAGATATTTTTTCATCTTCTTGCTCCCCTCCCTTCTTTCATATACTCTTCTATGTTGTAGTCCCTCCCCCATTCCCAAATATCAAGTCACCTATAGACAGTGTCATCAGGTTCAGTTCCTAATGCCCCAAGCCTGCCTCTTCTCTATCACCTAAACTAGATCTCTACCTACACCTTCGTTTCCTTTTGTAGACGTCAAAAGAAATCTTTCTCTTGATATCTTTGGTTGTTACATTTAATCATTCCTATATTTCTGTTGTCTAGGGTAATTGAGAAGCAACTAAAATCTTCAAGCATGGTTTTCTTTATAAAAATGTTTCTAAAAATTCTTTATTATTAAACATCTTTTTATTTATCTTTTAAAAATTTATGGCTAAGCTTAGATTTGAAAGGTAGGTCATTTTGGGCTGCATACTGAACTTCATTGCTCTTCAGGACACATTATTCCATTCTTTCCTATGTTTCATGGTTTGTATAGTTGAGCCTTGTGTTTAAATTTCCTTTACTTTGTATTGCTTGCAGATTGCTTGCTTCCAGAACTTGTTTAATTGAATTGTTAAATTTTACTATGTATTTTGTAGTTTGCAACCTGGGGGTGGTGGTGGAAGTGTCTAGGAATTTTTTCAACTGGCATTTCATTTTTTATGTTCAGAAGTTTGGGGAAGTTTTCTTTTATCATATCCTGCATTATTAATTGTTCAGTTTTCTTTTGTCCTATCATGTCCTTCTGGAAGATCTACTATGCTAAAATTGTCTCTACATATCATCTCTGTGGTATCAATATGTTTTGCTTGCATAGCGAGCAAAACATTTTATTTTAATGTTATTGGGGTTTTTTTTTGCTTCCCTTCCTCTAAATTGCCTTTCACTTATATTTATTTGCATTCCTAATCTGTTGTTCTCTCTTATTTCTTTGATGAGACTTGTCATTGCAGATTTTCAATTCTGACCATTATTTTCACTGTATAGGCCACAAACTCCACTTTCCTATTCTCATTTCTCTTTCAAACACTCAGGAATAATGTGTTGTGGTTCCATATTTCCCTTAGATTTTTACAGGTGTTAAATTGTTTCATTAGGTGTTAAGTTGTTTTGTTTTAGGCTTTTTTCAGTATTATTCATTGATGAAATTCACTTACTAGATTTAGAAGCCATATTTTCTTTGCTTGTTAATGTTTCTCTATTGATTTACTGCTTGCTTTCAAGGTCTGAGTTTTCATCTGCCTGAGCTTGTTGGTAATTTTAAGTTTTTTTCACCCTGATTTTCCCTAATGGTCCTTTTCTACTATGTCCATCTGATGACAATTGTTTAGGGGATTGGATTTCAAAGAAGCTCAGTCTCCTCCCAAGCTGGACTAGTGAACATTTTATGGTTACTAGTCTAATTCTCTGCCACAAGTAACTTTTGGGGAGACAGAATTGTTCCCAATTAGATGCTAATCTCTTTCCTTCACATTTAATGAAGTGCTACACAATCCCTCCTCAGTCTCTCTCTCACTCTCTCTCTCTCTCTCTCTCTCTCTCTCTCTCTCTCTCTCTCTCTCTCTCTCTCTTTCTCTCTCTCTCTCTCTTTTTCTCATAAATAAATACATGCACACAAGTTGAAATACATGTTAAATCCAATATATGTATACATATAAATATGTATCTTGCTGCACAAGAATATCAGATCAAGAAGGAAGAAAAAGAAAAACTGAGAAAGCAAAATGCAAGCAAATAACAACAGAGTGAGAATGCTATGTTGTGTTCCACACTCTGTTCCCATGGTGTGGATGGCTTTACTGCACAGGTGGAACTGGTTTGAATCATCTCAATGTTGAAGAGGGCCAAGTCCATCAGAACTGATTGTTGTATAGTCTTGTTGCTGTGTATAATGATCTCCTGTTTCTGCTCTGAATGTTAAATTTCTAGTCAGTTTTAGTCTTTTCATCAGGAATGCTTGAAAGTCTTCTATTTTAATAAATATTCATTTTCCCTTGAAGGATTATAACCAGTTTTGCCTGGCAGATTTTTATTGGAAATAATTCTAGCTCCTTTGCATCCTAGGATATCATATTCTGAGCCCTCTATTCTTACTGCTAAATTGTGTGTGATCTTTACTGTGGACTTCCGGCCAAGATGGCAGCGTGGAGGCAGACAGCTGCTTGAGCTCCTCGTTTTCTCTCAGAACTTACTTCATGACAAGCCTCTGACTTAATGCTTGACCCAGAAAGAAATCCACAAATAATCACCAAGAGAAGACATCCTTGAAAGTCGCCAGAAAAGGTCTGTGTTTGCTCGGGGGAGGGTCAATCAGACTGGGCACAGACTGAGGGCAGGCAGCCAGAGCAAGACAGGCAGCTCACACAGCTCAGACTGGAGGGGGAGGGGTGTGATCTCTGCAGTTTCTGTGAAAGGGCTTTTGCCCCAGTGTGGATGCTCCGTCTTGGCAGCAAGCCAGGAGCAGCAGAGAGGGTGTAAACACCAGAGGGGAAGATTAAAACCCCAGAAAGCCAGCGTCTCTCAGAGCCTGGCCACCCCCAACCTCCACCTGGACTGACTCGGTGCGTTCTCGGAGCCTCAAAGCACAGACTCAGTACAGTCATTGCTGTTCTGTTAGTGGCTGTCTGCTGCCCTACCACCAGTCTGTAGAGGAAGCCCATTAATACCATCCAGCCCCATCCCCCGCAAAACAGACCAATTGTTTCTCTTGTCATTTTGTTTTCTTTGATTCCTACTCTGACAAAATGAACAAAAAATTCAAAAGGGCTCTAACCATTGACAGCTTCTGTGTGGAGAGGGAGCAGACTTCAAATGCTGAGGAGACTAGGAACAGACTGTCCCCAGATGTATCCCCTGGGAGGGATATAAGCTGCTCCTCAATACAAAAGAACATCATAGAGGAAATCAAAAAGGCTCTCACAAGACAGCTGGAAGAGAAATGGGAAAAGGAAAGGGAAGCTTGGCAAGAGAGCCTGGAGAAGTCATCCCATGCATTCAAAGACAGAGTGGATAAAGAAATCAAATCATTGAGAAACAAGATTAGTGAGCTGGAAAAGGTAAACAACTCCAAGGAAAACAGGATTAGTGAGCTGGAAAAGGTAAACAACTCCAAGGAAAACAGGATTAGTGAGCTGGAAAAAGAAATCAGCTCTCAAAAAAATAAAATGGATAAAATGGAAAAAAATTCCATAGAAGATAAAAACTCAATTGGACAATTACAAAGAGATATAAAAAAAGTGAGTGAAGAAAATACATCATTGAAAATTAGACTGGAACAAGTAGAAATGAATGACTCAAGGAGAAACCAAGAGGTAGTCAAGCAAAACCAGAGAAATGAAACAATTGAAAAGAATGTCAAGTACCTTACCAGAAAGACAACAGACTTGGAAAACAGATCCAGGAGAGACAATTTGAGAATAATCGGACTCCCTGAAAAATGGGAGGAAAAAAAGAGCTTGGACACCATTTTCGAGGAAATTATCAAAGAGAACTGCCCAGACATTCTGGAAACAGAGGGTAAAATAGACATTGAAAAAATTCATCGATCACCTACAGAAAGGGACCCAAAAATCAAAATGCCAAGAAATATAGTGGCCAAGTTCAAGAACCATCAGACAAAGGAAAAGATATTGGAAGCTGCTAGAAAAAAGCAGTTCAGATATGGAGGATCCACAATAAGGATAACCCAGGATCTAGCAGCATCCACATTAAAAGAACGCAGGGCCTGGAACATGATATTCCGAAAGGCTAAGGAACTTGGTATGCAGCCAAGAATAACTTACCCAGCAAGAATGAGCATCGTTTTCCAGGGAAGAAGATGGACATTTAACGAAATAAATGAATTCCATCTATTTTTGATGAAAAAACCAGACCTACATAAAAGGTTTGATCTTCAAATACAGAACTCAAGAGATTTCTAAAAAGGTAAAAAGAAATCTTGAGAACTATACTTCTGTCAAAAAAATATGTAAAGAACGTATGTACAATTTGTCTTAGAAACTAGAGGTGGAAAGGAGATTATATCATAAAAAAGTGTAAAGTGGTGGTACTACATCTCATGAAGAGGCAAAGGTAACCTATTATATCTGAGAGAAAGAAAGGAGGGAGATGAACATAGCATGTATCAATAGACATATTCGATTTATGGTGAAACTTCTTCCACTTCATTGAAAAGTGAAAGGGAAGGAGTAAGCTAAGGGGAAGGGAATACAGAAATTGTGAGGAAAAGGGGTAAAATAAGGGGAGGATCTTTAAGGTGGGAGAGGGATCCTAAAAAGGGAGGGCTGTGAAAAGCAAGTGGTGTTCACCAGTTTAATACTGGATAGGAGGGTAAAAGGGAAGGAAAGGGGAAAAGCATAATCAGGGGTTAACAGGATGGCAAGCAATATAGAATTAGTCCTTCTAACCATAAATGTGAATGGGGCAAACTGCCTCATAAAGAGGAAGCAGTTAGCAGACTGGATTAAAAGTCAGAATCCTACTATATGTTGTTTACAGGAAACACACCTGAAACAGGGTGAGACATTCAAACTAAAAGTAAAAGGGTGGAGCAGAATCTATTATGCTTCAGGCAAAACCAAAAAAAGCAGGAGTAGCCATTCTCATCTCAGATCAAGCAAAAACAAAAATTGATCTAATTAAAAGAGATAAGGAAAGGCATTATATCCTGCTAAAGGGCAGCATCAATAATGAAGCAGTATCAATATTAAACATGTATGCACCAAGTGGTGCAGCATCTAAATTCTTAAAAGAGAAATTGAGAGAGCTGCAAGAGGAAATAGATAGCAAAACTATAATAGTGGGAGATCTCAACCTTGCACTCTCAGAATTAGATAAATCAAACCACAAAATAAATAAGAAAGAAGTCAAAGAAGTAAATAGAATACTAGAAAAGTTTGATATGATAGATCTTTGGCGAAAGCTAAATGGAGACAGAAAGGAATATACTTTCTTCTCAGCAGTTCATGGAACCTATACAAAAATTGATCATATACTAGGGCATAAAAACCTCAAAATCAAATGCAGTAAGGCAGAAAGAGTAAATGCATCCTTTTCACACAATCAAAATAACATTTAATAAAAAGCCAGGGGAAAATAGACCAAAAAATAATTGGAAACTAAATAATCTTATACTAAAGAATGATTGGGTAAAACAGCAAATCATAGACATAATTAATAACTTCACCCAAGAAAATGACAATAAGGAGACATCATACCAAAATGTGTGGGATACAGCCAAAGCAGTAATAAGGGGAAGTTTTATATCTCTACAGGCCTACTTGCATAAAATAGAGAAAGAGAGGGCCAACGAATTGGGCTTACAACTAAAATTGCTAGAAAAGGAACAAATTAAAAACCCCCAGACAAACACAAAACTTGAAATTCAAAAAATAAAAGGTGAGATTAATAAAATTGAAAGTAAAAAAACTATTGAATTAATTAATAAAACTAAGAGTTGGTTTTATGAAAAAACCAACAAAATAGACAAACCCTTAGTAAACCTGATTAAAAAAAGGAAAGAGAAAAAGCAAATTGATAGTTTTGAAAATGAAAAGGGTGAACTCACCACTAATGAAGAGGAAATTAGAACAATAGTTAGGAGCTACTTTGCTCAACTTTATGCCGATAAATTCGATAACTTAAATGAAATGGAAGAATACCTTCAAAAATATAGCTTGCCCAGATGGAGGAAGAAGTAAGTAGTCTAAATACTCCCATCTCAGAAAAAGAAATAGACCAAGCTATTAACCAACTTCCTAAGAAAAAGTCCCCAGGACCAGATGGATTTACAGGTGAATTCTACCAAACATTTAAAGAACAACTAACTCCAATGCTATGTAAACTATTTGAAAAAATAGGGATTGAAGGAGTCCTACCAAATTCCTTCTATGACACAGACATGGTACTGATACCTAAACCAGGTAGATCGAAAACTGAGAAAGAAAACTATAGACCAATTTCCTTAATGAATATTGATGCTAAAATCTTAAATAAGATATTAGCAAATAGACTTCAGAAAATCATCCCCAGGATAATACACTATGACCAAGTGGGATTTATACCAGGAATGCAAGGCTGGTTTAATATTAGGAAAACTATTAGTACAATTGACCATATTAATAATCAAATTAATAAAAACCATATGATAATCTCAATAGATGCAGAAAAAGTATTTGATAAAATCCATCCATTCCTACTAAAAACACTTGAGAGTATAGGAATAAATGGACTATTCCTTAAAATAATAAGGAGCATATATTTAAAACCTTCAGTAAACATCATATGTAATGGTGATAAACTAGAACCTTTCCCTGTAAGATCAGGAGTGAAACAAGGTTGCCCACTATAACCATTACTATTCAATATAGTACTAGAAACTCTAGCCTTGGCAATAAGAGCCAAGAAAGAGATTCAAGGAATTAGAGTAGGAAATGAAGAAATCAAATTGTCACTTTTTGCAGATGACATGATGGTATACTTAGAGAACCCCAAAGACTCTGCTAAAAAGCTATTAGAAATAATTCAGAATTTTAGCAAAGTCGCAGGATACAAAATAAATCCACATAAATCCTCAGCATTTTTATACATTACCAACACAATCCAACAGCAAGAGATACAAAGAGAAATTCCATTCAAAATAATGATTGATAGTATAATATATTTGGGAATATATCTACCAAAGGAGAGTCAGGAATTATATGAGCAAAATTACAAAACACTTGCCACAAAAATAAAGTCAGATTTAAATAATTGGAAAGACATTCAGTGTTCTTGGATAGGTTGAGCGAATATAATTAAGATGACAATACTCCCTAAACTAATCTATTTATTTAGTGCTATACCAATCAGACACCCAAGAAACTATTTTAATGACCTAGAAAAAATAACAACAAAATTCATATGGAAGAATAAAAGGTCGAGAATTGCAAGGGAACTAATGAAAAAAAAGTCAGAGGAAGGTGGTCTAAGTGTACCTGATTTAAAGCTATATTATAAAGCAACAGTCACCAAAACCATTTGGTATTGGCTAAGAAATAGACCAGTTGATCAGTGGCATAGGTTAGGTTCACAGGGCAAGATAGTGAATAAAAATAGCAATGCAGTGTTTGACAAACCCAAAGATCCCAAATTTTGGGATAAGAATTCATTATTTGACAAAAACTGCTGGGAAAACTGGAAATTAGTATGGCAGAAACTAGGCATGGACCCACATTTAACACCACATACTAAGATTAGATCAAAATGGGTCCAAGATTTAGGCATAAAGAACGAAATTATAAATAAATTGGAGGAACATGGGACGGTTTACCTCTCAGACTTGTGGAGGAGGAAGGAGTTTGTGTCCAAGGGAGAACTAGAGACCATTATTGATCACAAAATAGAACATTTTGATTACACCAAATTAAAAAGTTTCTGCACAAACAAAACTAATGCAAATAAGATTAGAAGGGAAGTAACAAATTGGGAAAAAAATTTTTATAGTTAAAGATTCTGATAAAGGCCTCATCTCCAAAATATACAGAGAATTGACTTTAATTTATAAGAAATCAAGCCATTCTCCAATTGATAAATGGTCAAAGGATATGAACAGACAATTTTCAGATGATGAAATTAAAACTATTTCCATTCATATGAAAGAGTGTTCCAAATCACTATTGATCAGAGAAATGCAAATTAAGACAACTCTGAGATATCATTACACACCTGTCAGATTGGCTAAGATGACAGGAACAAATAATGATGAATGTTGGAGGGGCTGTGGGAAAACTGGGACACTGATGCATTGTTGGTGGAGTTGTGAAAGAATCCAACCATTCTGGAGAGCAATCTGGAATTATGCCCAAAAAGTTATCAAAATGTGCATACCCTTTGACCCAGCCATACTACTACTGGGCTTATACCCCAAGGAACTACTAAAGAAGGGAAAGGGACCTGTATGTGCCAAAATTTGTGGCAGCCCTTTTCATAGTGGCTAGAAGCTGGAAGATGAATGGATGTCCATCAATTGGAGAATGGTTGGGTAAAGTATGGTATATGAATGTTATGGAATATTATTGTTCTGTAAGAAATGACCAACAGGAGAAATACAGAGAGGCTTGGAGAGACTTACATCAGCTGATGCTGAGTGAAACGAGCAGAACCAGAAGATCATTTTACACTTCAACAATGATACTGTACGAGGAGGTATGCTGATGGAAGTGGATATCTTCAACATAGAGAAGAGCTAATCCAATTCCAATGGATTAATGATGGACAGAACCAGCTACATCCAGAAAAGGAACACTGGGAAATGAATGTAAACTGTTATTTTTACCTTCTGAATCCAATTCTTCCTGTGCAACAAAAAATTCGGTTCTACACACATATACTGTATCTAGAATATACTGTAATATATTTAACATATATAAGAGTGCTTGCCATCTGGGCGAGGGGGTAGGGGGAGGAAGGGAAAAAATCTGAATAGAAGTAAGTGCAAGGGATAATGTTGTAAAAAATTACCCATGCATATGTACTGTCAAAAAATGTTATAATTATAAAATAAAATAAAAATTAAAAAAAAAAAGAAATAATTCAGAATTTTAGCAAAGTCGCAGGATACAAAATAAATCCACATAAATCCTCAGCATTTTTATACATTACCAACACAATCCAACAGTAAGAGATACAAAGAGAAATTCCATTCAAAATAACAGTCGATAGTATAAAATATTTGGGAATATATCTACCAAAGGAGAGTCAGGAATTATATGAGCAAAATTACAAAACACTTGCCACAAAAATAAAGTCAGATTTAAATAATTGGAAAGACATTCAGTGTTCTTGGATAGGCCGAGCAAATATAATAAAGATGACAATACTCCCCAAACTAATCTATCTATACCAATCAGACTCCCAAGAAACTATTTTAATGACCTAGAAAAAATAACAACAAAATTCATATGGAAGAATAAAAGGTCGAGAATTGCAAGGGAACTAATAAAAAAAAAGTCAGAGGAAGGTGGTCTAAGTGTACCTGATTTAAAGCTATATTATAAAGCAACAGTCACCAAAACCATTTGGTATTGGCTAAGAAATAGACCAGTTGATCAGTTGCATAGGTTAGGTTCACAGGGCAAGATAGTGAATAAAAATAGCAATCTAGTGTTTGACAAACCCAAAGATCCCAAATTTTGGGATAAGAATTCATTATTTGACAAAAACTGCTGGGAAAACTGGAAATTAGTATGGCAGAAACTAGGCATGGACCCACATTTAACACCACATACTAAGATTAGATCAAAATGGGTTCAAGATTTAGGCATAAAGAACGAAATCATAAATAAATTGGAGGAACATGGAATGGTTTACCTCTCAGACTTGTGGAGGAGGAAGGAGTTTGTGTCCAAGGGAGAACTAGAGACCATTATTGATCACAAAATAGAACATTTTGATTACACCAAATTAAAAAGTTTCTGCACAAACAAAACTAATGCAAATAAGATTAGAAGGGAAGTAACAAATTGGGAAAACATTTTTACAGTTAAAGGTTCTGATAAAGGCCTCATCTCCAAAATATACAGAGAATTGACTTTAATTTATAAGAAATCAAGCCATTCTCCAATTGATAAATGGTCAAAGGATATGAACAGACAATTTTCAGATGATGAAATTAAAACTATTTCCACTCATATGAAAGTGTGTTCCAAATCACTATTGATCAGAGAAATGCAAATTAAGACAACTCTGAGGTATCATTACACACCTGTCAGATTGGCTAAGATGACAGGAACAAATAACGATGAATGTTGGAGGGGCTGTGGGAAAACTGGGACACTGATGCATTGTTGGTGGAGTTGTGAAAGAATCCAACCATTCTGGAGAGCAATCTGGAATTATGCCCAAAAAGTTATCAAAATGTGCATACCCTTTGACCCAGCCATACTACTACTGGGCTTATACCCCATGGAACTACTAAAGAAGGGAAAGGGACCTGTATGTGCCAAAATGTTTGTGGCAGCCCTTTTCATAGTGGCTAGAAGCTGGAAGATGAATGGATGTCCATCAATTGGAGAATGGTTGGGTAAAGTATGGTATATGAATGTTATGGAATATTATTGTTCTGTAAGAAATGACCAACAGGAGAAATACAGAGAGGCTTGGAGAGACTTACATCAGCTGATGCTGAGTGAAACGAGCAGAACCAGAAGATCATTTTACACTTCAACAATGATACTGTACGAGGAGGTATGCTGATGGAAGTGGATATCTTCAACATAGAGAAGAGCTAATCCAATTCCAATGGATTAATGATGGACAGAACCAGCTACATCCAGAAAAGGAACACTGGGAAATGAATGTAAACTGTTATTTTTACCTTCTGAATCCAATTCTTCCTGTGCAACAAAAAATTCGGTTCTACACACATATACTGTATCTAGAATATACTGTAATATATTTAACATATATAAGAGTGCTTGCCATCTGGGCGAGGGGGTAAGGGGAGGAAGGGAAAAAATCTCAATAGAAGTAAGTGCAAGGGATAATGTTGTAAAAAATTACCCATGCATATGTACTGTCAAAAAATGTTATAATTATAAAATAAAATTAAAATTAAAAAAACAAACAAAGAAAAAACAATATCACTACTAAGCATGTATCTCAAAAGATAATTTTTTTTTAAAGGAAAAGGACCTATACATACAAAAAATATTTATAGCAGTTCTTTTTTCAGGACAAATAATTAGAAATTGAGGGAGTCTCCATCAATTGAGGAATAGCTGAATATGTTGTAGTATGTGTGATATAATACTATTGTGCTATAAGAAATGATGAGCAGGATGCTCTTAGAAAAATCTGGAAAGATGTTAATGAGCTTATACAAAATGAAATGTACTCTATAAAAAGTAACAGCAATATTATAAGATGAACAGGTATGAATAATTTTGCTATTCTCAAAAGTTTCAAAAATAAATTGTTTTATACATAATTTGGAGAAAATAAAATATTAAATAATTTTTTAAAAAGAAAAAATAATTTAAAGAATTCCTAAGCTAACATGGACAAGCATCAAACAAGATAAGAAGCAATGGAATAGGACAGGATAAGAAGAAATCTCCATGAAACTCACAGATGTCCTGAAATATTCAAGTATTTAATATGTTGTGGCTTTAAAAGAGAAACAGGCTAATGACTGAGACTGATGAGGAAACCCCAAAACTCTGAACAATCCCTAAAAGAGAAAACCTCCTTAGACTCTGCCTCAGGGTAGGGACTCCACCCCAAGCATAAACAGTTTCATCTTTTTATCTGGCTCAGTCCTGAAACCCATTGAATTCAATTCATATTCTAACCCTGGCTGAAACCTAGCCAGTAGCCAACATGGGACTTTACCCACAGGCCCCTTTAGCTAAATCTCTCATTATAAAAGAGCCAAGCTGGAGCTCTCTCTTTGCAGAGGTCCCAAACATGGCAGCCTTACACCTGGCATGTCAAGGATCTCTGTCCACTGGAATCCTGGTTCTGGTGCCCTTTTATTTTTATCTCTACTTTCAACTTTACTAACTAGGCTTTACTTCCAAACCTCATAATAAACCTCTTTTATCAATCTTAAAAAAAAAAAAAAAAAAAAAAAAAAAAGATCTTTACTGTGGCACCAGAATATTTTAATTATTTCTTTCTCAATGCTTGTAATATTTTCTCTTTGAATGAGGAACTTTATATATTCTTGGAAGTTTTTTTAGGGTCTTTTTCAAGAGGTAATTAATGAATTCTTTTGATTTTTATTTTCCCTCTGGATTTAATCTATTGCAGCAGTTTTCTTTTATAATTTCTTGAAAGTTGATATCTAGGCTCCTTTTTTGGTTGTGGCTTACTATTATCTCTTCTTGATCTCTTTTCCAGGTAAGTTGTTTTTTCCCAGTCATATACTCCACTTTCTTCTATTTTTTTCCATCTTTTTTTACTTGGTTTTATTGTTTCTTGATGTCTTATGGAGTCATTAATTTCCACTTGTTAATTTAATTTTTAAAAGCTTTTTATTTTAAAAACATATGCACAGATAATTTTTCAGCATTGACCCTTGCATAACCTTGTGTTTCAGATGAGCTTTTGTACCTACTTATTCATTTGGTCTACTCTGAATTTAAGTTCTTTTCTTCAGTGAATCTCTGTGTCTCTTTTACCATTAGGCCAATTGTATATTTAAGCTGTTATTTTTTTCCCAGATTTTTTGTGCTTCTTTTGCCAAGATGCTAATTCTCTTTTCATAATTTTTTTTTGCATCACTCTCATTTCTTTTCCCTTTTTTTCTCTTCTAAGCTACCTATTCTTTTTCCATTTTTTTTTAAATTCAGAAGATTTTATTTCATTGTAGCTTGTAGTCAAACCATTCATTTCTCTTAGGTACTATTTGTTCTGAAAGTGATTCAGTTCATAGCATATTGCTATTATGTCCAGCATTTTCTTCTGTTTAGTCATTTTTCCTTTCTCAGTTTTTGGTTTTAAACCTTTATATTTGGGTTAGACTCCATTACCTCTTGTACTCTTGAATAGAGTGGTCAGGTCCCTGGTTGATCCTTAACCTATGGTCAGGATGCCGCTACCTCTGCTAACCTGCATATTCCTCCCTCTTCAAGATTCCTTAGCTCAATATCTTTGTAGCCTAATTTGGATTTTGTCCTTGTTCCCCTTTTTGTCTCCTTTTTGAACAGTATTGAATCAGGAATTGATTCAGTGGTTGAGGTGTGTCTGGGTTCTGACCTAGTTTTCTCTTGTTATGGGATTGTACCATTTGAACATCAGAGCTCTCTGAGCTGGGTACTTTTTCTGTTTTTGTGATCCCATATTTAAATAGCATTTTTATTTTTATGAAGTGCTTTTCTTAAAAGTACTCCAGAAAGCAGGTGAACATTGCTTGGGGAAAAATTTACTTTCTGCATTCTCAGAATAAGCTCTATCCAAGCCTTAGAATTAATCCCATTCTTGTTCATTTTTTAAAAAAATTTTGCTGGTTTCTGGGCCACTTAGACAGATCCTGATTTAGCAAATTGCTCCACCAGAAAAGAGACGGGAAAACCCTAAACAGAGTAATATCAGTTTTTTCTTCTCTAGCCACTGGAGAGGAAGGAGGGATTCCTTCTGTCCTAGTGGAATTGTCTGGGATGGAGGGGAAGTTGCACAGGGAAAAGATTAACTTTTGTTCATTTAAAATGTTCATCTTCCAATTTCTAGGTAGTCAGGGGAGTCTTTGCTCAAAGATCTCTCATCCTCTCAACCATGGAATCTAGCGGATGCAATTGTCACCACAACCAACAGGAACTAGTATCCTCAGGATTGAAATAACTCCCTCTCAATTACTTTAAAAAAAAATTCATTCTCCTTCTCTTCCTCTGCTTCTCTTTTACACGAGGTGGTGACATCTCAGGCTATCTCAAAGATGCTGTTATGGGCTTGTAACAGGTAGATTGTGGTGCGGTGTACCAATTTAAGAAACTTAGTAGTCCAACAGTTCCTCATTTATAAAACTGAGACACACTGGAGAAGGAAGTGGAGAAGGAACTCCAGTATCTTTGCAAAGAAAATATTCCTACTCATGGAAGTGAAAATTGGAGTGAGGAAGAGAGAAAAGAGCTTCAGCAGAATATCATTTTTGAGGAAAAGAACAGAAGCAGGTATAATCTTTAAATACAAATAATATAAAGGGTCAAAGATAAATTCAAGTGAGTAATAAATAATGAGGAAATAAATGATGAAATGCTTACATTTTGCATGAAATGCTCATTTTGACAGAAGAGACAAGTGACCCCTTACAATTACATTGTCTTCCATGACCACAGAGAGAATAAAGACTGACACAGGATTTGGGAGGCTGTTTTGGTTCATAATACAAATTTTAAGATTGAGGGAAGAGGTAAGAATAAAGAATGAATTATTAAAGAAAGGGGGGCAGGGACAAAGAATGCTACTGCTGCTGATGATGATGACTAAGACATCTTCAATACTCCGATTTCAGAAAAGTAAAAAAGGTCTAGGTGTAAGGAACTACCAAAGGAAAAAAAATCCTGGTTCTAAATGGGTCCACAAAAGAATTCTATAAAATTTTTAAAGATTTGCTTGTCTTCTCAATGAAGTAGGGAGGGCAGAGAAGAAGAAAGAAAACTTGGAATTCAAAATTTTAAGAAAACAAGTGTTGAAAATCATTTTTGCATGTAATTAGAGAAAAATAAAAGATTAAATAATTCTAAAAAATAAAAAGAGGATATTTACTCTCACCAAAAAAATCCAAAACTTTTAAAGAATAATTAATATCCATACTTCATAAATTATTCTCTGAAATCAAGAAAGAAGGAATCCTTTTTATGAGACATATGTAGTCCTCATACTTAACTATACCAAATTCTTTTTATGATAAAAAATATATTTTAACAAGTTAACCTGGGAAAACAAAATCAGAGGAAAAAAGGACAGAAAATTTCCATAATGAATCTCAAAGCAAAAATTTTAAATAAAATACTACTTAGGAGATAACAGCAATATATCACAAAATTATAAACATGAATTCATGGTTGGTTCAATATTAGGAAAATACGAGCATAATTAACCATTCAATAAGAAAAATTCCTAGACCTTTCTTAAAATAATAAGTAACATCTATCTAAAGCCAAGAGCAAGCATCAATAATAAATAGGATAAACTAGAGACCTTCCCAGAAAGGTGAGGGGTGATTTTAAAATGTTCATTATTACCACTGTTATTCAATATTTGCAGATGATATGATGGTATACTTAGTTCAATTTAAAAACTGAAATAATGAACAACTTTAGCAATGTTGAAGGATATAAAATACACCTAAATAAATTACCAGCAGTTTTCTATGTTACCAACAAAACCCAGTAGGAAAAAATTAGAGAAATTCCATTTAACATAACTGCAAATTAAAAAAAAAAAGGCTTGGGAGTCAATCTGCCAAGGTATAACAAGGAACTATATGAACAAACACTCTTCACATAAATAAAAACAAGGATAAAGTGAACCAACATAATAAGAATGACAATTCTACTTAAGTTAACATACTTATTTAGTGACATGGCAAACTACCAAAAGTTATTTTATAGAGCTAGAAAGAATAATAAAATTCTTTAAGAAGAAATAAAGGCCACCTACATCAAATGAATCTATAAAAAATAAAAAGTAAAAAAGGGATTTCAAACTATATATCAGGTAATGGCTAAGAAATAGAACAGTGGATCAGTGAAATATCTTAGTACGCATACACAGTAGTAAATGAACATAATCTAAAATTCCAAAGATCCAAGCTTGGGGGGTAAGAACTTACCATTTAACAAAAGTTGCTGGGAAAACTGTTGTTTGGCAAAAAGTAGACATAGACAAATATATCATACTATAAAGTCAAAATATATAAATGATTCAGACAAAGCGTGAGATCATAAGTAAATTAAATGACCATGAAAAAAAATTACCTGCCAGAACTATGGATGGGAAAAAACATTATGATCAAATAGAGATAAAGAGGATCACAGGAAATAAAATGGATATTTTTGATTACATGAAATTAAAAAGGTGTAGAACCATGTGTAACATGTTATATGTGTAACAATGATCAATTATGAAAGACTTCACTACTCTGATCAAGATAGTGATTCAAGACATTTCCAAAGGAAATTTGCCTCCAGGGAGAAGAATAAATAAAAGAATGCTACTGCTGCTGCTGATGATGACTAAGACATCTTCAATACTCCGATTTCAGAAAAGGTTATATCAAAACATGCTTTTTTCATTTTCTTTACTTGTAATGTATATTTTCTTTTGCAACATAACTAATAAGGAATTATGCTTTGCATGACTTCACATGTATAATTGATATCACACCATTTGCTTTTTCAAGGGATGGAGAAAAGAAAGGAGGGAGAAAGAATTTGAAACTCAAAAAAATTTCCAATGAATGTTAAAAAATTTTTGAACGTGATTGGCAAATATTTAATAAAATAGTAAAAAAAAACTTTTCAAATACATACTATCTTTTGACTATATAATTGATATTATCAGTAAGACTACTATAATAAATACTGAGTTATTCACTCAGTAGTGCACATAGTCTTCTTTAGTTTATTCATATAGTTACCTAATGAGTTTTCTTCATTATGTGCAATAACTAGCTGCACCTTGTTATTGTGGAATGTTATTTGTATGTTGGCTATCTGACCAATAAAAATATCAAAATTGAGTGTTGGAAGGGCTAAAAGAAAATCTATATATTAACAAAAAATGTGAATTAGGCAGTAAGTTACATATACTGCTACTAAAATTAGTACCTTTTTAAAAAACAATTTAAATGACAACCTTTGCCTAAATCACACCAAACTTATACAAAGCCTTGTGATCTAGAAAATTTTGTTCATATTCTTCCTTCACAAGAGAACAAGGGTTTTTAAGTGAAGTGTTTATAGGTAGATAGAATTTGTGTTATCGTGTTTCCAAATTATAATTTTTTGTGTGTGATATTGGGGATTGGAAATTTCCATCTATAGAGGACCGCAGATGTTGGGGAAATCTGAGAAAAGTATACTTGAAGCAAAGATACTTACAACAGGGTGTTGACTCAGTGTGATTGATGAGATAATGATTCTCTAGTTCATACATATTTAGTGTACTGAAATGATGTAATCATACATACATATTTAAGGGCTGAGAGGACTGGAAATAGAGACATTCCATCTTTGACCATTCTCCTGGTGGCTCTCCTGCCTCCTGCAGCCCTCCACTAAGATCAAGGCTGATCCCCAGATCCTCCAGAGAGCTAGCTGGAAAATATATTTTGGTGCCTAATGTGGGGCATTGAAAGAAGCAGACTATATTTTGAGGCTCTGGACGTAAGGACCTATGTTATGGGCTAGAACTCTGAACTTGAAACAAAGGATTCTTACAAGGTACTAAGTCAGTGGAATTTCTAGAGGCAATGGTTATCTAATTTAGTTCAGTATGATTGATTTAATCCTACTACAAATAGTGGTTTCCTAGTGATATAATGATTGGTGTGTACTCAGTGTGGAGTATATAAGCAGGGACGGAGAGCCACAAAGGAGAACCTTTCAGAGCCAGAGAAGACAAGTGCATTAGAAGCTCTAGGAGACTGAGACAGATTCATTACATCATCTCCCTTTGTAGTGGCTAGAGGGTGAAGCACAAACCTTTGGATACAGGGTGAGGAGATTCAGAAGACAGAGAAGAAAAGCTGGAGCCTCTAAGAAAGCTAACTGGGCCCCAGGAAAGGAGACAAGACGTTGAAAGAGACAATAAAGGATTTGGACTTTAACACCTGGCTACACTTGTGGTGATTACTCTGATTGAAACGAAGGCTGCTCCCAGAGACCCCAAGAAAACCAAACCAAAAGAGAACATTACATTTTGGTGCCTAATGTGGGGCTGACATGATTCTGATTTCACTGGAAAAGTCTCCCTGACCCAGAAATTAGGGTGAGCACAAGAAGGAAAGTTTGTAAAGGGCTAAAGTAGCATTCCTGTTAAAATGGGACAAATGTTTAGAAAGGAGATTTCTCCACTGCAAGGAAAAATTGTCAAAAGCTTGGTTAAACTCATTAAAAGCCAAGGTTTGATTGTAATTTAGGAGTAGATCATTGATCTTTTAGAAACATTACAATACACATTTCCTTGCTTTTCCAAGAAAAAAAGAATTAGATCTACAGAAGTGGAAATTAGTAGGAGAGCAACTATGTGAATACTATAATGATAATGGACCTGACTCAATTTCTAAAGAAACACTTTATACATATAACTTAATACAATTGGCTTTAGGAAATTATATAAGTTATAGAATAAGGAAAAATAAGAAAGTACAGGAGGGGGAGGAAATTTATAAACTAGGTAAAAAGGATGAAGAATTAGACAAGAAAGGAGTTAAGTACAATTCTGAATGTGGTGCTTCACAGAAGAAGCCATTAGGGCATTCATCATCTCATGACACTCTCCTCTCAATTAACCCTTCATGGGTGAAGGGAGAAGGAGGGGGAGAGGCAGTAACACAATCAGCACCACCAATGAAGCAACCTATGGCAAGATTACAAAAGGCACTCGATAAGGCTAAAAAAGAAGGACAGGATATATCTGATTTAATAAATGCATACCCTATGATTGAAGAATTTGATTCTTCAGGACAACAAAGAGAAGATACATTTCTTTTTATCTGGAAAAAAACTAAGGATTTGAAAAAGGGTTCCACTCTTTATGGGGCTACATCATCTTATGTTAAGATGTTACTAGAGAATTTGTCTTGTGAAATTTTAATCCCTGGTGATTGGAAATTCATAGCAAGAACATGTTTAGAAGCTGGACAAAACTTGTTGTGGCTTTTGGAGTATATATAGTGAATTATGCAGTATACAAGCCCAACTCAATAAGCAAACTGGAGTTAATATACAAATCATCTTTGACCAACTATCAGGTGAAGGTCAATGTGCAGACAATTCAGCACAGATTAATTACCCCATAACAGACTGTTACAGAACTTTAAAACTAGCAGGAATCATTGGATTTCCTGGGATGAAAAATTGCTGATGATTGCAGGAATTCAAACTTGCAGGAATCATTGGATTCTCTACATATGTGAAGTAATGAACAATTGATTCCTTTTGGACTATTTCTAGGACTTATGGAAATGTATAAACCCTCATGTTGATTCATATTGTTACATCACTAATAGTCACTGTTACTATGTGCTTATGTAATTTATGTAAATATGTGTAATATCTCCCATATTGATGGATTTATGCATACCTGTTTCAAATGAGACCCTTCAGAAACCCGCTAATCTGATTTGGTGTGACCACCTCCTTTTTTAGGTGTTTTCACTCCTTTTTTGAACAGTCAGGGAAGGCATGATCACCTCCTTTTTTTGGGTTCTAACCTCCTTGAGAGTCAGGGAGAGTGACTACCTATGTTCTAAAAACAAAAGAAAGAGGAGATGTTATGGGCTAGAACTCTGAACTTGAAACAAAGGATTCTTACAAGGTACTAAGTCAATGGAATTAATAGAGACAATGGTTATCTAATTTAGTATGGTTCAGTATGATTGATTTAATGTTACAACAAATAATGGTTTCCTAGTGATATAATGATTGGTGTATACTCAGTGTGGAGCATATAGGCAGGGACTGAGAGCCACAGAGGAGAAGCTCTCAGAGTCAGAGAAGTCAAGCTCATTAGAAGCTCTCAGAGGATGAGACAGATCCTGGACTTAATATACCAGTCACTTTTGATCAACTAGCAGATTTAGGTATGCAGATATGTTAGCACAGATTGATTATCTTGTAGCAGCATATGAGCAAATTACTTCTGCTGTTATCAAAGCATGGGACATCCTCCCAGGAAGACAAGATAGAGGGGAAGCCTTCATAAAAATAGCACAAGGTCCAAATGAGCCCTTTGCTGATTTTGTGGGACATCTGCAGACAGCTGTCATACAACTATTGATGAAAATGCAAAACAGAAATTATGATAAGACAACTTGCTAGAGAAAATGCTAATGAGGTTTGTAGAAGAATTATACCTTTTATACCCAGGGTATGATATGGACTTTTCAAAATCTGAACATAGAGGAAAAGGTCCCTTTTGGCAAAGGACTTCCAAAGAGACTTGTCAATGCTTTCAATGTGGTAAAGTAAGGCATCCAAAAGCTCACTGTTGGCATGAAAAGCAGGCTGGGAAAACAAGACCTAAAACCCTGTGTCCAAAATGCAACAAAGGCTTCCATTGGGCACCAGGATGTAGATTGACTCAGAGAAACAGGAAGCAGGACTCTGCTCCAGGACCCCACGCAAAAAAGCACTTGGAGCATGATGGCAGCTGATGTTACACCCAGAGAATTTTTAAAAGTTCAGACCCATCTTGGCTGATGATCAATCAGCCAAGAAGCAACTTCAAGAGATTGCATTTGGGGAGAATAGAGTTGCATGGAGCTGGGAATACTGAGATATCTCCTGGAGAGGTGAAATCTGTCCCTGTTTGGCCTATAGAGCTTTTGCCTCCAACCACAGCAGGCTTGACCATTTCACCTACTGAGAGTGTTTACAAAACAGTATCTATCTTATCCCACTTATGTGGGAAACTGGGGAAAGTATAGCTTATATCCCTATCACTAATACAGGTAGACAATGTGTGACTTATCACCCAGGAGTAGTAGCATCAGATTTACTGATATAATACTCCTATAGGCAATTTGGTGATATTTGCTCAGATTTTGACTCCCAGCAACAGAATCCAGGAATATCCTAGACTGCAGTTGTTACAGCTGACCAGCCTATGCTCACTATCTATGTAAATGGCATACCATTGAAAGGGTTAGTAGACACAGATGCAAATTGTACAGTCATTGGAGAAGACAATTGACATAGTCATTGGCCAAAGATTAAGGCAGACACCTATATGTCTGTCATAGGAGAATCAATAGCAGCTGAAGTCAGTACTACCCCTTTGAGATGGATATTTGAAGGTGAAACAGAAGTTTGTATTCCTTTTGTAGTTGAAAAAATCCCCATCAATCTGTGGGGAAGACATTTTACAACAATTAGGGTTACAAATGAGTATTTTGGCTTTTTAGCAGTTGAAGGCCTCCCAACACTTTCACCTGTTCCTATTCAATGAAAAACTGATACACCAGTGTGGATAGAACAGTGACCCTTAGCAAATAAAATTCAGGACTTATTAGATATAATATAGGAGCAACTTCACCAAGGACACTTACAACTTTCTCTAAGTCCTTGGAATTCTCCTGTATTTGTTGTAAAAAAGAAATCTGGAAAACGGAGGGAGTTGACTGATTTAATAAAAGTAAATGAACAGATGGGAATTATGGGAACTCTTCAGCCTGGACTTCCATCTCCTACTCAATTGCCTAGAGAATGACCTCTTTGGGTTATAGACATTAAGGATTGTTTCTGTTCTATCCCTCTAGATAAGAAGGATATGAAAAGATTTGCCTTTTCAGTACCCAGCACTAATTTAGCTGAGCCTTATAAAAGATATGAATGAACCATTTTGCCATAGGGAATGAAAAATAGCCCTACTATGTGTCAAATGTATGTTGCTACTGCTCTTACTCCAGTAAGAAAAGCATTTATGTTAGAAGCGTGTCTACAAAAGACCATAGAAACACTAACTGCATATAACTCCAGAAAAAATTCAAAGGTATGCTCCTTTTCAATATTTACGATATGAAGTATATCCTAAGGTGTTTACAGTGTAAACACTTTCTTTAAGATCAGAGAAGTTGAACACCTTAAATGACTTTTGCAATACCAGCAACAAAAGAGACAGCCAGAGTGATCACTGAATTCCTTATACAAGCATTTGCAATTATGGGTGTGCCACAAGCAATAAAAACAGATAATGGACCTAAATATACTTCTAAACATCTTGCACACTTTTGTATACAGTATCAGATTTTATACACCACTGGCCTCAAGGACAGACAATAGTAGCAAGAAGAAACAGAGACATCAAGACTCTCCTCCAAAAACAAAAGAAAGGGGGAGCCACAGATAACCCTAGAAAACTTCAAAATTTAACTCTTTACACTATTAATTTCTTGATTTTTGATAAAGATGCACTGGCTCTGGCAAACAGGTTTTATAACCCATCTGGAAGGGCAGTGTCCAGTGAGAGCAGTGTCACTATGAGATCCAGAAAGTGGTGAATGGATGGGACCAGTTAAGTTAACTCCTTGGTGTGATAGGGTTTGCTTGTATCTCTATAGATGGAGAAGGAATCAGTTTGGCGCCTATTGTGGGCCAGAAGTCTGAAACAAGGATTCTTAGGTGTTAAGTCAGTAGAATTGATGAGACATGGTTATCTAGTTTAGCATGATCCTTAATAGTTCTCTAAGTTCAGTATGATTGATTTTATCTTACAACAAATAATGGTTTCCTAGTGATATGATGATTGGTTTATACCCAGTGTAGAGCATATAACTTGAGACAAATTCAGCCAAGGGAGATAGAGACAGATTCATTCCATCTTTGTGGCTGGAGATTGAATCACAAACCCTTGGATTCAGATTCACTTCATCTCACACTACCATGGTGGCTTATCCTCCTGCATTTTCTCCACTGAAACCAAATTGCCTTTGAAGGCCATGAGAAAGGTAGCTGAGCACCAAGGGAAGGAGACAATAAAGACTTTTGGACTTTTAACACCTGGCTATTCTTGTGGTGATTACTCTGGCTGAAAAGAAGGCTGCTCCAGACACCTTCAGAAAATCAACCAAGATTATTACAGGTGCCAATGGGCTGTGTTCACCTTGTCCATTGGACAACAAACAAACAAACAAAGAAAACCCAAGAAATATCAGATGGGCACACTGACTGTGCCCACCCATAAAAGAGCATGGCAGTTATGGCAATTGATTCATGAACATCAAAAATTGTCAGTGAGACTGTTGTAGGACTTCAAAATCTGCAGGAGTCATTGTATTCCCTGACACATGATCATACTGTTGCAGGACTTCAAAATCTGCAGGAATCATTGGATTCCCTGACACATGAAATAATGAACAACAGATTGGTTTTGGACGATCTCTTAGCTGCTGAAGGAAGTGTATGTGTGATTGCTATTTATATATCCTCCTTCTAGCATTTATGGACATGCATAATTCCTCATGTTGATTCATGTTGTTTGTTACATCATTAGTAGCCTGTGTTATATTACTAAGTGCTTGTATAATACCTCCCATGCCTTTTATCTATTATGTATTATGGATTATGTATGCCTGTTTCAAGTAAGACTCTTCAGCCCAGAGGAAACCTGCTAACACTATCTGATTTGGCTCCTCATTTCCCTTTGGTGTTCTCTCCTCCCTTTCCTCAGGTAGGGAGTGGCCACCTGTATTCTAAAACAAAGGAAAGCAGGAGATTTAGAGGACTGCAGATATTGAGGAACTCTGAGAAAAGAATACTTGATGCAAAGATACTTACAATAGGATATTAATGCAGTGTGATTGATGAGATAATGGTTCTCTAGTTCCAATATACTTAGTATGGTGATATAATGTTCTCTAGTTCACACCTGTGTTGTAATGATGTAATCATACTGAGGTATTTAAGGGCTGAGAAGACTAGAAATAGAGAAATTCCATCTTTGACCATTCTTCTGGTAGCTCTCCTGCCTCCTGCACTCCTTCACTAAGATCAAGGCTGATTCCTAGATCCTCCAGAGAGTTAGTCCGGACATTACATTTCAACAGCTCATTTACTAGTAAGTTCAATGAATTTTTCTCTCTATAGCTGGATTTCTGACAGGAAAATCCTCCTGGTCTTAGATAATTTTAATAATAGGTTTATATTGAAGTTAAGACATTGTCTGGCTAGTGATTGAAACTAGAAAGAGAAAAAGAAGCTTCACTAATTTAAAGAAGATCAAACCAGAAGAAATTTCAGAGATCATCTTACACAGTCATTTCATTTTAATAGAGGGATGATGAGCTCTGTATGACGTTGTACAGCTAATAAGCAAGAAAGAAATTTTTTGAATCTTAGTTTTGTTCTCTCTCTCTCTGACCATGGCCTTTTAATTTGTTTTCCTTTTAAAATTTTATTTTTATAAATGTTTTAATTCTGTAACAACTCTCACCTCATCTCCCAAAACAATTAAAAAAAAACTTTATAAAAAATAATGCTTTGTCTAGCAAAAAAACTCGTTTCAAAAAGTGTGTTTCATTCAGCAATTGAATTCCATCATCTCTTTGGCAAAAACTGAACTTTCGTTCCCCAAATTTGGAATTTACCATGCATTAATCAGAGAATTGCTCTTCTAGTTTTGATCAATTCACTCTCCAACAGTTCATATAGATTTTTATAGTTTCTTCTGAAACTATCAATTTTATCATTCTTTAAGGCATGATTTCACATATGTAAGGTATTTTGCAAATTTTAAAGTGATAAATAAATGTTTACTATTATTTATTATTATATGCCATAATTTGTTTAGCTATTTGTCAATAAAATTTCAAAAATAAGTTTTATTTACTTGTAGATTCTTTCTATTACTTGTTTAGTCAGGAACTCTTCCCTTCTCAATAAATCTGAAAGAGAATTTCTTCCTTGCTCCACTAATTTGCTTATGGTACCACCTTTTATGTCCAAATTATACATCAATATGGAGTTTATCTTGGTATATAGTGTATCATATTTGTCTATACCTGATTTCTGCCAAATGCTTTTCCAGATTTTCTAGAGCTTTCCTTTTCTGTCAAATAATGACAAAAACTTTGTCAAAAACTCTGTAACAGAAGTCTGAATTTTGTGTAAGCTTGATTTTTATGTTATGTACCAATTTGTTTCACTGATCTCTTTTTAAACCACTACTAAATCATTTGAATGTTGTTGTTTTGTAGCATAGTTTGAAACCTGCAACTGAGAGTTCCTTCCTTTTTTCATTATTACTTTTCATTATTATTAAAAAATTAAGAATCTTTTATTCCTTTATATAATTTTTTCTAGTTCTATAATTAGATAATTTTGTGGTAGTTTTGTTGGTACATCACTAAATAAGAAAATTAATTTAGGTACTATTTTTATTTTATTGCTCAACCTACCTACAAACAATTAACATTTTTCCAATTATTTTGTTCTACCTTTAATTCTACAACATGTTTTATCGTTGGATTCATGTAATTTCCGAGGGTATCTTGGTAGATACATTGCCAAATATAGTATGCAACTTCAATTCATGTCTAGCATGTTTAAAAAGATGACTAGAGACAGTAATAATCAATATAGAGGATGGGGAATACAGAAAGACAAACACTGATGTGCCATTGATAAAGCTTTAAATTGGTATAATCATTCTGGAAATCACTCTACTTTGAAACTGAGATTCTGCTGTTAGTCATATAGTTCAAGGAAGTCAATGATAAAAAGAAAGATTGCAACCCCCCCCCCCCAAATAGTTATAGAAGCACTTTTTTGTGGTAACAAAGAACTAGAAACAAAATGTATGACTATCTGTTTTGGCAGAATGGCTAAACAAACTGTGGTATATTAATGAAATATGGCATTATTTTTCAGTAAAAAATGACATATGATTAATACATAGCAACTGATGAAAAGTGGAATAGGTAGCAAAACAATATATATGGTGACTATAAAAATAACAGTAGACAGAACAGGCACAAAGCATCTTAAACTAACTTTAAGGAACAAGTCTGACCACAAAGAGAAGCTATGAGAAGCCATATAAACTTTCTCCTTTGCAGAGGTCCAAGGATATGGGACATTACATATTTATTATATAGATATTTTTTTCAATATGTTAATTGGTTTTGCTGTTTCCTTTCATCTTATTCTCTTTTTCTCTTAAAAAATATTTGTTTTAAGGAAGGGCTTTTTAGAAAAGGAGAGAAATGCACATAATTATAATCAAGGTAATATATATTATATAATATAACAAAAATAAATCTTTATTTTTTGGTTCAATAATCATACATATCACTTTCTCCTCTAAACATCTAGAATTTTAATCCATTGACGTTGCAATCCCCAAATCCTTGTCATTTAAAGGGAAAAAAACAGTAAGAGTTGAGTAGTTATGTTTTTCTTGTCAGTTTTCACCTTTCCACATGCCTACAACCTGTCCCATCCTGTCTTTTTCTCAACATTACTTTGTAATACTTCCTCTGGGTTCACTCCCCTATCCCACAGACACTTATAGGTTAGGTCCCCAAAGAATAGATAACTACTGCTTTCTTAATGTGATCAGGAAGGACAGGGAGTTTCTAGTAATATAGTTTCTGAGTCCCTCCATGTATGCTTCCCATTATTAGATAGAAACAGTTGAACTCTATTAGCTTTTAGGAAAGGGATTTACTAATGAGGGGTATCAAGAACAGTTGGTATAAAATATTCACCATTAAATATATTGACTCTTTAACACCCATGGTTCTTGAGTGAGTGCATTAAGATTTAAAGTGCAATTACAGTGAGGCACATCTCTATGTTTGATATATGTTTGTTAAAAAAATCACTCTTCATTCTTGAATTCTTTATCTCCCTTGTGGAGTACTGATGAGGTTTCCTTTAGATGTACCTCTCTGATGGAGGTCAGACATTGCTGTCAGGCAGCTCCATTGTTGTTAGGTTTGTCTATTTCTCAGTTATTTCTCTGCTGGGCCAGACAACTTCACTGATACTAATATTTTTTTTCTTCCTCCTTTCCCCTCTACACCAATTTGTTTGTTCCTCATTGATTAGTGGTAGTCTAGATTGCTCAGCTTCTATTCTGCAATTATTCTAGATATTGTTAATTTCCTTGAGATTGCACTTGGACATATCCATATTAGAGTTCTTCTTGGTCACATCCTGATACCTGTGACTATTGCTGCATTTGCTGAACTCTAAGAGGGACCTTACAATCACCTGAACATTCTCCTCTTCTAATAATATTTGCCTAAGATCAGGAAAGAAGAGAGAGACACGAATATATGACTAGACAGGAAAATTCAGTTTACTATATCTCTCCCATTTAACATATCAAAGTGCCCCTTCTCAGTCAAAGGAAAGTAAAGAAGAAAGTAAATCTGCGTACTTCTGGCCAAGATGGCAGCTTGGAGGCAGAAGCTGCTTGAGCTCCGTGTTTTCTCTCAGGACTTACTTCATGACAAGCCTCAGAGTTAATGCTTGACCGGAAAAGAAACCCACAAATAATCACCAACAGAAGACATCCTTGAAATTCACCAGAGAAGGTTTGCTCGGGGGAGGGTCGAACAGACTGGGCCCAGATGGAGGGCAGGCAAGCCAGAGCAAGACAGAGCGGAGGAGGGAGGGGTACGATCTCTGCCCTTTCTGCAAAAAGACTTTTACCCCAGTGTGGATATTCCGTCTTGGAAGCAAGCTAGGAGCAGCAGAGAGGGTGTAAACACCTGAGGTGAAGATTAAAACCCTGGAAAGCTAGCTTCTCTCTGAACCCGGCCACTCCCAACCCCCACCTGGAGTGACTCCGAGTTCTCAGAGCCTCAGAGCGCAAACGCAGTGCAGCCATCGCTGTCCTGTGAGTGGCTCTCTGCTGCCCTACCCCAGTCTGTAGAGGAAGCCCATTAACACCATCCAGCCCCACCCCCCCAAAACAGACCAATTGTTTCTCTTGTCAATTTGTTTCTTTGATTCCGCTCTTGACAAAATGAAAAAAAAAAATTCAAAAGGGCTCTAACCATTGATAGCTTCTGTATGGAGAGAGAGCAGACTTCAAATACTGAGGAGACTAAAAACAGACTGTCCCCAGAGGAATCCCCTAAGGGGGATATGATCTGCTTCTCAATACAAAAGAATCTCATAGAGGATATCAAAAAGGCTCTCACAACAGAGCTAGAAGAGAAATGAGAAAAGGAAAGGGAAGGTTGGAAAGAGAGCTTGGAGAAGTCATCCAGAGTGGATAAAGAGATAAAAGCATTGAGAAACAAAATTAGTGAATTGGAAAAGGTAAGCAACTCCAAGGAAAACAGGATTAGTGAATTGGAAAAGGTAAACAACTCCAAGGAAAACAGGATTAGTGAGCTGGAAAAAGAAATCAGCTCTCTAAAAAATAAAATGGATAAAATGGAAAAAAATTCCATAGAAGAAAAAAACGCACTTAAAAACACAATTGGACAATTAAAAAAAGATATAAAAAAGTGAGTGAAGAAAATACATGATTGAAAATTACACTCGAACAAGTAGAAATGAATGACTCAAGGAGAAACCAAGAAGTAATCAAGCAAAACCAGAGAAATGAAACAATTGAAAAGAATGCCAAGTACCTTATTAGAAAGACAACAGACCTGGAAAACAGATCCAGGAGAGACAATTTGAGAATAATCAGACTCCCTGAAAAATGTGAGAAAAAAAAAGAGCTTGGACACTATTTTTGAGGAAATTATCAAAGAGAACTGCCCAGACGTTTTGGAAACAGAGGGTAAAATAGACATTGAAAAAATTCATCGATCACCTACTGAAATCACCTACTAAAATCAAAACGCCAAGAAATATAGTGATCAAGTTCAAGAACCATCAGACAAAGGAAAAAATATTGGAAGCTGCTAGAAAAAAGCAATTCGAAGAATGAAGGGCCTGGAACATGATATTCCAAAAGGCTAAGGAAATTAGTATGCGGCCAAGAATAACTTACCCAGGAAAAATGAGCATCCTTTTCCAGGGAAGAAGATGGACATTTAACGAAATAAATGAATTGCATCTATTCTTGATGAAAAAACCAGACCTACATAAAAGGTTTGATCTTCAAATACAGAACTCAAGAGATTTCTAAAAAGGTAAAAAGAAATCCTGAGAACTATACTTCTGCCATAAAAATATGTAAAGAACATATGTATAATTTGACCTAGAAACTATAGGTGGAAAGGAAATTATATCATAAATAAGGGTAAAGTGGTGGTACTACATCTCATGAAGAGGCAAAGGTAACCTATTATATCTGAGAGAAAGAAAGGAGGGAGATGAACATAGTGTGTATCAATAGACATATTTGATTTATGGTGAAACTTCTTCCACTTCATTGAAAAGTGAGAGGGAAGGAGTAAGCTAAGGGGAAGGGAATACAGAAATTGTGAGGAAAAGGGGTAAAATAAGGGGAGGAAATTTAAAGTTGGGGAGGGATCCTAAAAAGGGAGGGCTGTGAAAAGCAAGTGGTATTCACAAGTTTAATACTGGGTAGGGGGGTAAGAGGGGAGGAAAGGAGAAGAGCATAATCAGGGGTTAACAGGATGGCAAGCAATATAGAATTAGTCATTCTAATCATAAATGTGAATGGGGTAAACTGCCTCATAAAGAGGAAGCAGTTAGCAGACTGGATTAAAAGTCAGAATCCTACTATATGTTGTTTACAGGAAACACACTAGAAAAAGGGTGATACATTCAAACTAAAAGTAAAAGGGTGGAGCAGAATCTACTATGCTTCAGGCAAAGCCAAAAAAGTAGGGGTAGCCATCCTCATCTCAGATCAAGCAAAAACAAAAATTGATCTAATTAAAAGAGATAAGAAAGGGCATTATATCCTGCTAAAGGGTAGCCTCAATAATGAAGCAGTATCAATATTAAACATATATGCACCAAGTGGTGCAGCATCTAAATTCTTAAAAGAGAAATTAAGAGAGCTGCAAGAAGAAATAGACAGCAAAACTATAATAGTGGGATGCTGAGTGAAATGAATAGAACCAGAAGATCGCTGTACACTTCAATGTTGTATGAAGATGTATTCTGATGGAAGTGGATATCTTCAACATTAAGAAGATCCAACTCACTTCCAGTTGATCAATGATGGACAGAGATAACTACACCCAGAGAAGGAACACTGGGAAGTGAATGTAAATTGTTAGCACTACTGTCTATCTACCCAGGCTACTTATACCTTTGGAATCTAATACATAATGCGCAACAAGAAAATGGTATTTACACACATATATTGTATCTAGGTTATATTGTAACATATGTAAAATGTATGGGATTGCCTGTCTTCAAGGGGAGGGAGTACAGGGAGGGAGGGGATAATTTGGAAAAATGAATACAAGGGATAATATTATAAAAAAAAATTACTCATGCATATATACTGTGAAAAACTTATAAAAAAACCTATAATAGTGGGAGATCTCAATCTTGCACGTTCAGAATTAGATAAATCAAATCACAAAATAAATAAGAAAGAAGTCAAAGAGGTAAATAGAATACTAGAAAAGTTTGATATGATAGATCTTTGGTGAAAGCTAAATGGAGACAGAAAGGAGTATACTTTCTTCTCAGTAGTTCATGGAACCTATACAAAAATTGATCATATACTAGGGCATAAAAACCTCAAAATCAAATGCAGTAAGGCAGAAATAGTAAATGCATCCTTTTCAGTGCAATCAAAATTACATTTAATAAAAAGCCAGGGGAAAATAGACCAAAAAATAATTGGAAACTAAATAATCTTACACTAAAGAATGATTGGATAAAACAGCAAATCATAGACATAATTAATAACTTCACCCAAGAAAATGACAATAAGGAGACATCATACCAAAATGTGTGGGATACAGCCAAAGCAGTACTTGCATAAAATAGAGAAAAAGAGGGCCAACAAATTGGGCTTACAACTAAAATTGCTAGAAAAGGAACAAATTAAAAACCCCCAAACAAACACAAAACTTGAAATTCAAAAAATAAAAGGTGAGATTAATAAAATTGAAAGTAAAAAAATTATTGAATTAATTAATAAAAATAAGAGTTGGTTTTATGAAAAAACCAACAAAATAGACAAACCCTTAGTAAACATGATTAAAAAAAGGAAAGAGAAAAAGCAAATTGTTAGTCTTGAAAATGAAAAGGGAGAACTCACCACTAATGAAGAGGAAATTAGAACAATAGTTAGGAGTTACTTTGCTCAACTTTGTGCCAATAAATTCGATAACTTAAATGAAATGGAAGAATACCTTCAAAAACATAGCTTGCCCAGATTAACAGAGGAAGAAGTAAGTAGTCTAAATAGTCCCATCTCAGAAAAAGAAATAGAACAAGCTATTAACCAACTTCCTAAGAAAAAGTCCCCAGGACCAGATGGATTTACATGTGAATTCTACCAAACATTTAAAGAACAACTAACTCCAGTGCTATATAAACTATTTGAAAAAATAGGGATTGAAGGAGTCCTACCAAATTCCTTTTATGACTCAGGTACCTAAACCAGGTAGATCGAAAACTGAGAAAGAAAACTATAGACCAATTTCCTTAATGAATATTGATGATAAAAATCTTAAATAAGATATTAGCAAAAAGACTTCAGCAAATCATCCCTATCATACACTATGACTAAGTGGGATTTATACCAGGAATGCAAGGCTGGTTTAATATTAGGAAAACTATTAGTATAATTGACCATATTAATAATCAAATTAATAAAAACCATATGATCATCTCAATAGATGCAGAAAAAGCATTTGATAAAATCCAACATCCATTCCTACTGAAAACGCTTGAGAGTATAGGAATAAATGGACTATTCCTTAAAATAATAAGGAGCATATATTTAAAACCTTCAGTAAACATCATATGTAATGGCGATAAACTAGAACCTTTCCCTGTAAGATAAGGAGTGAAACAAGGTTGCTCACTATCACCATTACTATTCAATATAGAACTAGAAACTCTAACCTCGGCAATAAGAGCCAAGAAAGAGATTCAAGGAATTAGAATAGGAAATGAGGAAATCAAATTATCACTCTTTGCAGATGACGTGATGGTATACTTAGAGAACCCCAAAGACTCTGCTAAAAAGCTATTAGAAATGATTCAGAATTTTAGCAAAGTTGCAGGATGCAAAATAAATCCACATAAATCCTCAGCATTTTTATACATTACCAACACAATCCAACAGCAAGAGATACAAAGAGAAATTCCATTCAAAATAATGATTGATAGTATAATATATTTGGGAATATATCTACCAAAGGAGAGTCAGGAATTATATGAGCAAAATTACAAAACACTTGCCACAAAAATAAAGTCAGATTTAAGTAATTGGAAAAACATTCAGTGCTCTTGGTTAGGTTGAGCGAATATAATTAAGATGACAATACTCCCTAAACTAATCTATTTATTTAGTGCTATACCAATCAGACTCCCAAGAAACTATTCTAATGACCTAGAAAAAATAACAGCAGAATTCATATGGAACAACAAAAGAACGAGAATTTCAAGGGAAGTAATGAAAAAAAAATTAAATGAAGGTGGTCTAGCTGTACCTCATCTAGAACTGTATTATAAAGCAACAGTCACCAAAATCATTTGGAATTGGCTAAGAAATAGACTAGTTGATCAGTGGCAAAGGTTAGATTCACAGGGCAAGATAGTGAATAAAAATAGCAATCTAGTGTTTGACAAACCCAAAGATCCCAAATTTTGGGATAAGAATTCATTATTTGACAAAACTGCTGGGAAAATTGGAAATTAGTATGACAGAAACTAGGCATGGACCCACATTTAACACCACATACTAAGATAAGATCAAAATGGGTCCATGATTTAGGCATAAAGAACGAAATCATAAATAAATTGGAGGAACATGGGATGGTTTACCTCTCAGACTTGTGGAGGAGGAAGGAGTTTGTGTCCTAGGGAGAACTAGAGACCATTATTGATCACAAAATAGAACATTTTGATTACACCAAATTAAAAAGTTTCTGCACAAACAAAACTAATGCAAACAAGATTAGAAGGGAAGTAACAAATTGGGAAAACATTTTTACAGTTAAAGGTTCTGATAAAGGCCTCATCTCCAAAATATACAGAGAACTGACTTTAATTTATAAGAAATCAAGCCATTCTCCAATTGATAAATGGTCAAAGGATATGAACAGACAATTTTCAGATGATGAAATTAAAACTATTTCCACTCATATGAAAGAGTGTTCCAAATCATTATTGATCAGAGAAATGCAAATTAAGACAATTCTGAGATATCATTACATACCTGTCAGATTGGCTAAGATGACAGGAAGAAATAACGATGAATGTTGGAGGGGCTGTGGGAAAACTGGGACACTGATGCATTGTTGGTGGAGTTGTGAAAGAATCCAACCATTCTGGAGAGCAATCTGGAATTATGCCCAAAAAGTTATCAAAATGTGCATACCCTTTGACCCAGCTATACTACTACTGGGCTTATATCCCAAGGAAATACTAAAGAAGAGAAAGGGACCTGTATGTGCCAAAATGTTTGTGGCAGCCCTTTTCATAGTGGCTAGAAGCTGGAAAATGAATGGATGCCCATCAATTGGAGAATGGTTGGGTAAATTATGGTATATGAAGGTTATGGAATATTATTGCTCTGTAAGAAATGACCAACAGGAGGAATACAGAGAAGCTTGGAGAGACTTACATCAACTGATGCTGAGTGAAACGAGCAGAACCAGGAGATCATTACACACTTCAACAATGATACTGTACGAGGATGTATGCTGATGGAAGTGGATATCTTCAACATAGAGAAGAGCTAATCCAATTCCAATTGATTAATGATGGACAGAACCAGCTACATCCAGAAAAGGAACACTGGGAAATGATTATAAACTGTGAGTACTGTTTTGTTTTGTTTTGTTTCCCAGATTATTTTTAGCTTCCGAATACAATCCTTTCTTTTCAACAACAACAACAAAATTCGGTTCTGCACATATATGTTGTACCTAAGATATACTATAAGATATTTAATATGTATGGGAATGCCTGCCATCTAGGGGAGGGGGTGGAGGGAAGGAAGGGAAAAATTCGGAACAGAAGGGAGTACAGTGGATAATGTTGTAAAAAAAAATTACCTATGAATATGTACTGTCAAAGAAAATGTTATAATTATAAAAATTAATTAAAAAAATAAAAAAATAAAAAAAAGATTTAGTCATAAAGAACGAAATCATAAATAAATTGGAGGAACATGGGATGGTTTACCTCTCGGACTTGTGGAGAAGGAAGGAGTTTGTGTCCAAGGGAGAATGAGAGACCATTATTGATCACAAAATAGAAAATTTTGATTACATCAAATTAAAAAGTTTCTGCACAAACAAAACTAATGCAAACAAGATTAGAAGGGAAGTAACAAATTGGGAAAACATTTTTACAGTTAAAGGTTCTGATAAAGGCCTCATCTCCAAAATATACAGAGAATTGACTTTAATTTATAAGAAATCAAGCCATTCTCCAATTAATAAATGGTCAAAGGATATGAATAGACAATTTTCAGATGATGAAATTAAAACTATTTCCACTTATATGAAAGTGTTCCAAATCATTATTGATCAGAGAAATGCAAATTAAGACAACTCTGAGATACCACTACACACCTGTCAGATTGGCTAAAATGACAGGAACAAATAATGATGAATGTTGGAGGGGATGTGGGAAAACTGGAACACATGCATTTTTAGTGGAGTTGTGAAAGAATCCAACCATTCTGGAGAGCAATCTGGAATTATGCCCAAAAAGTTATCAAAATGTGCATACCCTTTGACCCAGCAGTGCTACTACTGGGCTTATATCCCAAGGAAATACTAAAGAAGGGAAAGGGACCTGTATGTGCCAAAATGTTTGTGGCAACCCTTTTCATAGTGGCTAGAAGCTGGAAAATGAATGGATGCCCATCAATTGGAGAATGGTTGAGTAAATTATGGTATATGAAGGTTATGGAATGTTATTGCTCTGTAAGAAATGACCAACAGGAGGAATACAGAGAGGCTTGGAGAGACTTACATCAACTGATGCTGAGTGAAATGAGCAGAACTAGGGGATCATTATACACTTCAACAATGATACTGTATGAGGATGTATTCTGATGGAAGTGGATATCTTCAACATAGAGAAGAGCTAATCCAATTCCAACTGATCCAAGATGGACAGAATCAGCTACACCCAGAAAAGGAACACTGGGAAATGAGTGTAAACTGTGAGCATTGTTTTTTTGTTTGTTTGTTTGTTTTTTGTTTTGTTTTGTTTTGTTTTGTTTTGTTTCTCTTCCCAGTTTATTTTTACCTTGTGAATACAATCCTTCCTTTGCAATAACAACAACAAAATTCGGTTCTGCACATATATATTGTACCTAGGATATATATAAGATATTTAATATGTATGAGAATACTTGCCATCTAGGGGAGGGGGTGGAGGGAAGGAGGGGAAAAACTCAGAAGAGAAGGGTGTACAGTGGATAATGTTGTAAAAAAAATTACCTATGCATATGTACTGTCAAAGAAAATGTTATAATTATAAAAATTAATAAAAAAAGAAAGTAAACCTGCAACATCTGAATAAGTAAACAATGTTTAGCTTTCAAAAGACTATGCAATGGATTCTCAACCCACATCTTTTGTTTGTGTAAGTTTGTGACTTTTCATCATCATACAATACCAACTCCTGACCAGAAGTGAACTCCCCAAAGTTTCACTTGTACTGAGACTAAGCAGGAATATCTGCACATGCTTGAAGGAACAGTATTGACCATTACTTTTCTTTATAGCTTAAAAAAACTTTTTTGTTCTAATTAACATTCCTTATTATTTAAAGCTTTTAACTGTGACATTCCTGACAAGAGCCTTAGGCAAACCACTTTTCTTTCGGCCCAAATTCCCTCGTTTGTAAAAATGAAGATTATTTAAAGTATTTTCTAGTTTTGAATCCCATGCTTCTAAGTCCTACTAGCCATGAGCAAAGGTGGGTCCAAGGTTGGGAGAGAAAACAGCTTATGAGGTGAACTCTAGAGTACACATACAACAGTGAAGCTATAAAGACCCTTAAATATTATCTATTCTAGCCCTCTTCTTTTACAGATGAAGAAACTTTAGGAATTTTCCCTCACCTTAGTAAAATATGGCTTCCTAAAATCTGTAAAAAAAAAAAAAAAAAAAAAAAAAAAAAAAAAAAAAAAAAAGCAGATAGTGCTAAGATCCCAGAGATTTAAATGAAGGCTTTTAACTATCATACATCACTATTAGAGGGGAAAGAATCTAATAGAGAGGTTCCAATCAATCAAATAACATTGGCATTTACAGACTCTTTTATTATTTAGCATCTTTGTTCTATTTTTTTTTCTTTCTTTGTTTCTTTTCCCTGAGGCTGGGGTTAAGTGACTTGCCCAGGGTCACACAGCTAGGAAGTGTTAAGTGTCTGAGACCAAATTTGAACTTGTTTCCTCCTGAATTCAAGGTTAGTGCTCTAACCACTGCACCACCTAGGTGCCCCATCTTTGTTCTATTTATGAAATGAAGCCTTTTTGTTTTTTAAAAAATTTAAACATTTTTATTTGAAGTTTTGAGCTTTAAAGTTTATTCATCTTATCTTCCCTCCCCATCCCACCTTCTAAGCAAATATTTCCAAATTAGTCATTTTGTACAAAAATACTTGAATAAAAGAAAAAGAAAGAAAGTGAAAAATGATATGCTTCACTTAGTATTCAAACAATATCAGTTCTCTGGAGGCAAATAGTGCACTTCATTAGTCATTTGGGATTATCTTGGATTATTGTATTGTTTTGAATAGCTAAAATCATTCACAATACTTCATCAAGCAATATTGCTGTTATTATATACAATGTTCTCTTGGATTAGTTTACTTGACTGTACATGAATTCATGTAAGTCTTTCCAGGCTTTCTTGAAATCATCCTGCTTGTCATATCTTATACCACAATAATATTCCATTGTACTCATGTACCACAGCTTAATTGACCATTCCCCAATTAATGGGTATTCCTTTGGTTTCCATTTCTCAGCCAACACAAAAAGAACTGTTATAAGTAGTTTTGTAAATAGATCTTTTTCTCTTTTTTGAATACTTTTGACATATAGACCTAGCAGTAGTATTGTTGGATCAAAGAACATGTAGTTTTATAGCCTTTGAGCGATAGTTCCAAATTGCTCTCCAGAATTGTTGGATCAATTCACAACTCCACCAAAAGTGTTCCCGTTTCCCACATCCCCTCCAACATTTATCAATTGCTTTTGCTGTCATATTAGTCAATCTGATAGGTGTGAGGTGGTACTTTGGAATTATTTTAATTTTCATTTCTTTGATCAATAATGACTTAGAGTTGTTTTTTTTTTAAGTATGACTATAGTCATATAGTTTTGATTTCATTATCTGAAAATTACCTGTTCGTATTCTTTTACAATTTATCAATTGGGGAATGACTTGTAGTCTTATAAATCTACTCAATTCTCCACAGATTTGGAGAAATGAGACCTTAATCAGAGAGATATATTGCAAAATCCACCTTCCCAAGTTTCTTTCCCCCCAATTGTGGCTGCATGGTTTTATTTGTGCAAAAATTCCCCCCCAGCCTTTCTATTTATTGCTTGAATGACATTACATTTTTCCTGTTTTTTTTTCTTGGTAGCATTTTATTTTTCCAATTACTTGTAAAGATAATTTTCAACATTCATTTTTTAAAAATTTTAGTTCCAATTTTTCCCTCCTTCTTTTATCTCCCCCATTCCCCAAAGAGCAAACACCCTGATATAGATGATACATGTACAAAAATTTAAGCATATTTCCATATTAGTCACATTTTGAAAGAAAATCAGAACAAAAGGAAAAAAATCACAAGAAAGAAAAAGCAAACAAAAACATATAGTATTCTTCAGTCTTCATAATTTTCTCTCTGAATATAAATGGCATTTTCCATCCCAAGTCTATTAGAACTGCCTTGCCAAGAAGCTAATTCTATCATAGTTGATAATCACATAATCTTGCTGTTACTGTGTACAATGTTCTTCAGGTTCTGCTCACTTCCCTCACTATCAGTTCATGTAAGTCTTTCCAGACTTTCCTGAAATCAGCTTTCTCATCATTTCTTATACAACAATAATATTTCATTACATTTGTATACCATAACATATTCAGGCATTTCCCAGTTTGACCAGTATCCATTCAATTTCCAATTCCTTGCCACCACAAAAAGAGCTGCAACAAACATTTTTGTACGTGGGGGTCGTTTTTCCTCTTTTATGATCTTCTTGTGATGCTTGTAGTAACACTGCTACATCAAAGGACATAGCCCTTTGGGCATAGTTCCAAATTGTTTTCCAGAATGGCTGGATCAGTTCACAATTCCACAAATAATGCACTAGTGTCCTACTTTCCCCACCTCCTCTCAAATATTTATCATTATATTTTCCTTTCCTCTTAGATAATCTGATATGTTATGAAGTCGTACCTCAGAGTTGTTTTAATTTGCATTTCTCCTATTAATAGTTATTTACAGCATGTTTTAACATGACTATAGATAGATTTAATTTCTTCATCTGAAATTGCTTTCTTTTTTCTCTTGGACACTTTAAAATTGTGGAATGACTTGTATTTTTAGAAATCTATTATTTCTTATATATTTGATAAATGAAGCCTTTATCAGACATACTTGTTACAAAAAATTTTCCCAATTTTCAGTTTTCCTTATAATTTTGGTTGCATTGGCTTTGTACAAAACCTTTTAAATTTTATATAATCAAAATTATCTATTTTACATTTAGTGTCTGTGTCTACTTTGGTCCTAAATTTTTCCCTTATCCATAAATCTGACATACTATTCCATGCTTTTATAATATGCTCATGGTATCACCCTTTATGTGTAAATCATGCACCCATTTTACCTTGTATATATGTGAGAAGTTAGTCTGTCCTAATTTCTGTTATAGTGTTTTCCAGTATAGTCTCCCAGCATTTTTGTCCAAAAATGAGTTTTTGTTTCAGAAACTTGAATCTTTGGGTTCATCATAAACTAAATTACTATAACCATTGCATATGTTACAGTGTGTAACTAATTATTCCACTGATCCACCACTTTATTTCCTAGCCAGATATTTGATAATTACTATTTACCGGAGACCTGAGATGATGATTATTGCTTTATGAAACACTGTAAGATCTGGGATGGCTAGACTATCTTCTTTTTCAATTTTTCATTAATTCTCTTGATATCCTTGATATTTTGTTCTTCCTGATGAATTTTATTATTTTTCCTAGCTCTGTAAAATAATTTTTATAATTTGTTTGATATGACATCTGAATAAATGGATTAATTTAGGTAGAATTATCGTTTTATTATATTGACTCAGCCTACTCATGAGCAATTGATATTTTTCCAATTGTTTGGATCTGATTGTGTTAAAAAGTATTTTGTAGTGTATACATATAGTTCATGACTTTGTCTTGGCAGACAAGTATTTTATATTGTCTACACTTAGAATTTCTCTTTCTATATCTTGTGGCTGAACTTTGTTGGTAATATGTAGAAATGCTGATGATTTATGAAGATTTATTTTTGTATTCTGAAACTTTGCTAAAGTTGTTAATAATTTCAAATATTTTAGTTTTTTTTTTATCATTTTCTAAGTATATCATATCACTTGCAAAGAGTAACAGTTTTGTTCCCTTGCTGCCTATTCTAATTCCTTTAATTTATTTTTTCTTCTCTTATTGCTATATCTAACATTTGTAGTCCAATATTATTCTTTGCTAGTATTTTATTTAAAAATTTTGCATCAATATTCATTAAGGAAATTGATCTATAATTTTCTTTCTCTCTTTAGGCTCTTCCTAGTTTGGACATCATCACCATATTTGTGTCATAAAAGGAATTTGGTAGTACTCCTTTGCCTACTTTTCTAAATAATTTATAACATTGGAATTAATTGTTCTTTAAATGTTTGATAGAATTCATCTGTGAATCCATTTGATCCTGGGAATTTTTTTTTCTTAGGAAGTTCATCAATGGCTTGTTTAATTTCTTTTTCTAGATTGGGTTATTTAAGAATCTTATTTCTTCTTCTGTTAATCTAGGGAGTACCTATTCTTGTAAGTAGTTACCAATTTCATGAAATATAAATCTTAAAGTAAATAACTCAGTGGTTAATTTTTTTATGATTTTATTCCTACCCAGTTGCCTTTCTCTTTCTGTCTCCTCAAGTCAATTAAAGCATCTTCCTCAATTATTCTGCCCTCATCACTGATTAGTCCATTTTTTTTTTACATATACCATCAATTCCCGGGCCAATAAGTGCTGCTACACGATTTCCACTTTTTTATGTATTTTCAGATAGCTGTAGTTTTAGTGGGCTAGGCAGAATACTCTTGTATTTTAAATACCTCTGGCCCTGGAGGATAAAAGACTGCTTGCGCAAAGGCAACACATAGTCTCAGCTGGGCTGGATAACCATTACAACTCTCTGGGCAGGGCAAATCTACAACATAATATTTTAATAAATAAACAAAGTTTAATTTTCAAAAGATTCCATGCAAAAAATCATTAGCTCATATTTTCTGAATTTGTGTGGGAGTTAAAAGATAATTCATCCGTAGTCCCCTAGCTACCCTGAAATATTTTTAGAAATAAGTTGTGCTTGATTTTCTTTGTGTCAAAAAATGCTTAGAAGGAGCCTTTGAATTTCCAATCCTTGGTTGGCTGATTCAGTGTTTCAGATTTCTTCAAGAGATGCATTTTCTTGAAGGATATACTCAGCCCTGGGGAAAGGCCAAAGGAATTTACAAGAGCCAAATTAATAGAATGCTGAAGCTGGAATGAATTGTAAAGACACCATCTACAAACATCTCATTTTATAGGTGAGAAAACTTAGAAAACAGAAAATAGAAGTGACTAGATTAAGGCCAAATAAGTAGTTAGCTGGGAGAGCTGAAATTAAATATAGATCTTTTGGCTGTATGTTCTTTCCACTGTACTGCAGTAATAGGTAATCTAATAATCCCATGATCATTAGCTCTTAAATTTAATGGAATTAGAAAGAGAATTTGGCCAAGTGGACATTTCCTTCTTTCTAGCTTGCCTCAATTAAAATTGACTTGTTTCTGCTTTCTTTTGTAGGAGAAAGAGAAGAAAGTTTTATTTTTATACTTTGTTTCAATGTTGGAATTCTTTCCCCTTTAAAAACATTTCTGCATTTCTGTAATACAAACATTCACATAAGAGGCTCTGTGTTTATGGAAGACATGAAGAAATTTTTTTTTGTTTTTCAAGAAACTGATCCACAGAAAGCATCACTTAAGATTAATAAGGCATACTGTGATAAAATAATAAACCCAGCAATATTATCAAAGTTAATTTATTGATTTAATATTACACTGATTAAATTGCCAAAGAAATACTTTATAGAGCCATTTGGGTAACAAAAGATATTATGTATTAGGGGGAATAATTAAATGGAGGAAAAAAGGAAAGAAGAATTGCATTTTCTCTATATTATAATATACCAATCATCAAAATCATTTAGTGCTAGAAAATATAAAATTGTCTTCTAGTTCATATGATAAGAAATATGGGGAACTAAACCTTTTCTTTGATCCTCACAACCTTTCCTAACTCTCCAAAATAAAAATTATGTACAAGAGATAAATAATTTTCAATTGTCTCCATGGTTTAAAGCACTAAGAACCCTACTGTGGTATGTATTATGATTTTAAAGGAAAGTTCGGATTCGCTCCTATAAATGACGCTCTCAAGCTCAGTTAAAAAATAAAAGTAAAAAGTTTTAATCAAATAAGACACGGTACAGACAATTTAGATTTACACAAAAAAAAAAAACAAATAGAAATAAGAACAATTAACAATATGACAATTATAGCAAGCAGATAGAGGAAAAGAATACATCACCAATTCAAGGGAACCTCAAAAACTCAAATGGCTGGGAGTCCCGTTTCAGCCTCAATCAACTTGAATTGTGTAAAGATTTTTCTGGGTGAAGCGTCCTTCCCATGGGTGAAGCTCGACTGTGATATAGAACGCTGGCTTTTTATATCTTTTTTTAGACAAAGTAGACTCTCAGCCAAGAAGTTTGACATGTATACATGTGCAGAGTACGTGACAATTCTGTATGGTGACTCATTCCATATTGTCTATATCTTGACATGTTTCCTTATCAATTGTATATGCTCAGGGAGGAAGCCACCCAGCCCTAAGCATAAACATTCCCAGGGATGGCTAGTTCCTGGTACCTATTGTCAAGAACATACAGAGTTCATGGAATGGTCAAATTCCCATATTTTAGAAGCTCAGGCCTGTTAGATTTGAGTGAGCTTATAATTCTAATATGAAATCTTAATTTCTTATTCATTTGGCCTTCAGATCACGAAAATAATAAGAGGACTGAGCTAAGGAAGTAAAATTAGAATAAATTGTTTTCATCTTCCAATACATATAACAATTACACATACAGTATTACAAAAAGAACAATAATAATAATATGGGTATGGCTAAACTATTAAAATAAATGGTAGCACTACCTGATCTAAATAAGAAGTCATACCAATGATGATTAGTATCTGATGTCACTAAATGAGAGGCCTCAGTAAGTTGTCCTGCAGCTATATGAGTCTGTATTCGATGTTCATTTAATGCGCGCTGATTAGACTCTAACAGTTTCTTCATAACTAAAGACTTGTTAAGGGTATCCATAAGAGGTTGCAGTGACAGGGAGACATGGGGTAAAGGAAAAAGCTTGGGTACCCAGGTTATTAGAAGCTATACATATATGTTGCATAATCTTCTTTATATTTAAAGCCTGATCAAAGTCTTATAACAGCAATCCTTTTCAGTCTAACAAGTAATCTATTGAGTCTAGTTTTCCCTTTGTATTCTGTGCATTTTGGATCCTTATAACTGATGTGAATTCTCTCGTGTTTGCTTCAATGGAACTTTTTGGGCACAATGCATTATCTTCTTTGTATTTAAAGCTTGATGAAAGGTATCAGAACAGCAATCCTTTAGGTCTAATGTAATTACCAAGTTATGCCTTTTTGAAAAAACAATTTCTTTTCTTATTTGTTCTTCTCTATTTCACAATCTATTGAGTCTAGTTTTCCATTAGTTTCTTGTGCAGTTTGGGATATAATTGTTGATATCAATTCTCTCGTATTTGCTTCAATGGAACTTTTTGGGCACAATGCATAATCTTCTTTATATTTAAAACTTGATTAAAGGTCTTATAACAGCAATCCTTTCCAGTCTAAAAAGGTAAGGTCTAAAGCAATGTCCCAGTTATGCCCTTTTGAAAAAGCAATTCTTTTTCTCACTTGTTCTTCTCTATTTTACTGTCTATTTAGGGTAGTTTTCTGTTGGTGTCTTGTGCAGTTTGGGATATTAATGTTGATATCAATTCTCTCATATTTGCTTCAATGGAACTTTTTGAGCGCAATGCATTATCTTCTTTATATTTAAAGCTTGATCAAAGGTCTCATAACAGCAATCCTATTCAGTCTAAAAAGTTTAGGTCTAAAGCAATGTCCCAGTTATGCCCTTTCAAAAAAGCAATTACTTTTCTTACTTGTTCTTCTCTATTTCACAGTCAATTGAGGGTAGTTTTCTGTTGGTGTCGTGCAGACTGGGATATTAATGTTGATATCAATTCTCTCGTATTTGCTTCAATGGAACTTTTTGAGCGCAATGGATTATCTTCTTTATATTTAAAGCTTGATCCAAGGTCTCATAACAGCAATCCTTTTCAGTCTAAAAAGTTCATGTCCCTAGCAGTTTTCTGGTTATTCCCTTTCTCAAAAACAATTGGTTTCTTGTGCAGTTTGGGATATTAATGTTGATATTAATTCTCTTGTATTTCCTTAAATAGAACTTTTTGGGCACAATGCATTATCTTCTTTATATTTAAAGCTTGATCAAAGGTGTCAGAGCAGCAATCCTTTTAGTCTAAAACGTTCAGGTCTAAAGTTATGCCTTTTTGAAAAAACAATTTCTTTCCTTACTTGTTCTTCTCTATTTCACAATCTATTGAGTCTAGTTTTCCATTTGTTTCTTGTGCAGTTTGGGATATTATTGTTGATATCAATTCTCTCGTATTTGCTTCAATGGAACTTTTTGGGCACAATGCATAATCTTCTTTATATTTAAAACTTGATTAAAGGTCTTATAACAGCAATCCTTTTCAGACTAAAAAGTCTACGTCCAAAGCAATGTTCTGGTTATTCTCTTTTGAAAAACAATTCCTTTTCTTACTTGTTCTTCTCTATTTCGCACTCTATTAAGTGAATTTTCCCTTGCTTTCCTGTGCAGTTATGGATACTATTGTTGACATCAATTCTCTTGTATTTATTTCAATGGAACTTTTTGAGCGCAATACATTATCTTCTTTATATTTAAAGCTTGATAAAAAGGAGTCTTATTTAGAAGAAAGAGTGAATGTGCAGATGAATCTTCCATTTATTCCTTTTGAATAATGCATTCCTGTGGATACTTGTTCCTCTTATTTCCCATTCTATTGAGTCTAGTTTTCCATTAGTTTTTTGTGCAGTTTGGGCTATAATTGCTGATATCAATTCTCTCGTATTTCCTTCAATGGAACTTTTTGAGCACAATGCATTATCTTCTTTATATTTAAAGCTTGATCAAAGGTCTCATAACAGCAATCCTTTTCAGTCTAAAAAGTCTACGTCCAAAGCAATGTTCCGGTTATTCCCTTTCGAAAAACAATTCCTTTTCTTACTTGTTCTTCTCTATTTCCCACTCTATTGAGTGAAGTTTTCCCTTGCTTTCCTGTGCAGTTTTGGATACTATTGTTGATATCAATTCTCTTGTATTTATTTCAATGTAACTTTTTGGGCACAATGCATTATCTTTTTTTATATGTAAAGCTTGATAAAAAGGAGTCTTATGTAGAAGAAAGAGTGAATGTGTAGACGAATCTTCCATTTATCCCTTTTGAATAATGCATTCCTGTGGATACTTGTACCTCTTATTTCCCATTCTATTGAGTCTAGTTTTCCCTTTGTTTCTTGTGAATTTTGGATCATTATAATTGATGTTAATTCTCTTGTGTTTTTTCTTCAAGGGAATTTTCTGTACACGATCCATTAACTTTTTATATTTTAATCTTTATCCAAGGTTTCATAACAGCAAACCTTTTCAGTCTAAAAAGTTTATGTCCCTAGCAGTTTTCCGGTTATTCACTTTCTCAAAAACAATTGGTTTCTTGTGCAGTTTGGGATATTAATGTTGATATTAATTCTCTTGTATTTCCTTATATAGAACTTTTGGGCACAATGCATTATCTTCTTTATATTAAAAGCATGATTGAAGGTATCAGAACAGCAATCCTGTTCAGTCTAAAAAGTTTAGGTCTAAAGTAATTAGCAAGTTATGCCTTTTTGAAAAAACAATGTCTTTTCTTACTTGTTCTTCTCTATTTCACAATCTATTGAGTCTAGTTTTCCATTTGTTTCTTGTGCAGTTTGGGATATGATTGTTGATATCAATTCTCCCGTATTTGCTTCAATAGAACTTTTTGGGCACAATGCATTGTCTTATTTTTATTTAAAGCTTGATCAAAGGTCTCATAACAGCAATCCTATTCAGTCTAAAAAGTTTAGGTCTAAAGCAATGTCCCAGTTATGCCCTTTCAAAAAAGCAATTACTTTTCTTACTTGTTCTTCTCTATTTCACAGTCCATTGAGGGTAGTTTTCTGTTGGTGTCTTGTGAAGATTGGGATATTATTGTTGATATCAATTCTCTCGTATTTCCTTCAAAGGAACTTTTTGAGCGCAATGCATTATCTTCTTCATATATAAAACTTGATCAAAGGTCTCATAACAGCAATCCTTTTCAGTCTAACAAGTTTAGGTCCAAAGCAATGTCTCAGTTATGCCCTTTCGAAAAAACATTTCCTTTCCACACTTGTTCTTCTCTAATTCATAATTTATTGAGTGTAGTTTTCCATTTGTTTCTTGTGCAGTTTGGGATATTATTGTTGATATCAATTCTCTTGTATTTGCTTCAATAGAACTTTTTGGGCACAATGCATTATCTTATTTTTACTTAAAGCTTGATCAAAGGTATCAGAACAGCAATCTAAAAAGGTTAGGTCTAAAGCAATGTCCCGGTTATGCCCTTTTGAAAAAACAATTACTTTTCTCACTTGTTCCTCTCTATTTTACTGTCTATTGAGGGTAGTTTTCTGTTGGTGTCTTGTGCAGTTTGGGATATTAATGTTGCTATTAATTCTCTTGTATTTCCTTCAATGGAACTTTTTGAGCGCAAGGCATTATCTTCTTTATATTTAAAGCTTGATCAAAGGTCTCATAACAGGAATCCTATTCAGTCTAAAAAGTTTACGTCTAAAGCAATGTCCCGGTAATGCCCTTTCGAAAAACAATTCCTTTTCTCAATTGTTCTTCTCTATTTTAGAGTCCATTGAGGGTAATTTTCTGTTGGTGTCTTGCAGATTGGGATATTAAGGTTGATATCAATTCTCTCGTATTTGCTTCAATGGAATATTTTGAGAGCAATGCATTATCTTCTTCATATTTAAAGCTTGATCCAAGGCCTCATAAAATCAGTCCTTTTCACACTAAAAAGTTAAGGTCTAAAGCAATGTCCCTGTTATGCCCACTCGAAAAAACAATTACTTTTCTCACTTGTTCTACTCTATTTCACCATCTATTGAGGGTACTTTTCTTTTCGTGTCTTGTGCAGTTTGGGATATTAAGGTTGATATCAATTCTCTCGTATTTGCTTCAATGGAACTTTTTGATTGCAATGGATTATCTTCTTCATATTTAAAGCTTGATCCAAGGCCTCATAACATCAATCCTTTTCAGACTAAAAAGTTTAGGTCTAAAGCAATGTCCCGGTTATGCCCACTCTAAAAAACAATTACTTTTCTCACTTGTTCTTCTCTATTTCACAGTTTATTGAGGGTAGTTTTCTGTTGGTGTCTTGCAGATTGGGATATTAATGTTGACATCAATTCTCTCGTATTTGCTTCAATGGAACTTTTTGAGCGCAATGCATTATCTTCTTCATATTTAAAGCTTGATCAAAGGTCTCATAACAGCAATCCTTTTCAGTCTAAAAAGTTTACGTCTAAAGCCATGTCCCGGTTATGCCCTTTTGAAAAAACAATTCCTTTTCTCAATTGTTCTTCTCTAATTTTGAGTCCTTTGAGGCTAGTTTCCTATTGGTGTCTTGCAGATTGGGATATTAATGTTGATATCAATTCTCTCGTATTTGCTTCAATGGAACTTTTTGAGCGCAATGCATTATCTTCTTCATATTTAAATCTTGATTCAAGGTCTCATAACAGCCATCCTTTTCAGTCCAACAAGTTTAGGTCTAAAGCAATATCCCCGTTATTCCCTTTCAAAAAAACAATTCCTTTTCTCACTTGTTCTTCTCTATTTCATAATCTATTGCGGCTAGTTTTCTCTTTGTTTTCTGTGCATTTTGGATCCTTATAACTGATGTTGCTTCTCTTGTGGTTGCTTTAATGGAACTTTTTGGGCACAACGCATTATATTCTTTCTATTTAAAGCTTGATCAAAGGTATCACAACAGCAATCCTTTTCAGTCTAAAAAGTTTAGGTCTAAAGTTATGCCTTTTGGAAAAAACAATTTCTTTTCTTACTTGTTCTTCTCTTTCACAATCTATTGAGTCTAGTTTTCCTTTAGTTTCTTGTGCAGTTTGGGATATAATTGTTGATATCAATTCTCTCGTATTTGCTTCAATGGAACTTTTTGTGCAAAATTCATAGTCTTCTGTATATTTAAAGCTTGATCAAGGGTCTCATAAAAAGCAATCCTTTTCAGTTTAAAAAGTTTAGATCTAAAGCAATGTCCCAGGTAAAGCCCTTACGAAAAAACAATTCCTTTTCGCACTTGTTCTTTGATTTCATAATCTATTGACTCGAGTTTTCCCATTGTTTTCTGTGCATTTTTGGATCCTGAAAACTGATGGGAATTCTCTCTTGTTTCCTTCAGTGGAAGTTTTTGGGAACAATGCATTATATTCTGTATATTTAAAGCTTGATCAAAGATATCAGAACAGAAATCCTTTTCAGTCTAAAAAAGTTTAGGTCTAAAGTTATGCCTGTTGGAAAAAACAATTTCTTTTCTTACTTGTTCTTCTCTTTCACAATCTATTGAGTCTAGTTTTCCATTAGTTTCTTGTGCAGTTTGGGATATAATTGCTGATATCAATTCTCTCGTATTTGCTTCAATGGAACTTTTTGGGCACAATGCATACTCTTCTTTATATTTAAAGCTTGATCCAAGGCCTCATAACATCAATCCTTTTCAGACTAAAAAGTTTAGGTCTAAAGCAATGTGCCGGTTATGCCCATTCTAAAAAACAATTACTTTTCTCACTTGTTCTTCTCTATTTCACAGTCTATTGAGGGTAGATTTCTGTTGGTGTCTTGCAGATTGGGATATTAATGTTGATAACAATTCTCTTGTATTTGTTTCAATGGAACTTTTTGAGCGCAATGCATTATTTTCTTCATATTTAAAGCTTGATTAAAGGTCCCATAACAGCAATCCTTTTCAGTCCAACAAGTTTAGGTCTAAAGCAATATCCCGGTTATTCCCTTTCAAAAAAACAATTACTTTTCTCACTTGTTCTTCTCTATTTCACATTCTATTGAGGGTAGTTTTCTGTTGGTGTCTTGTGTAGTTTGGGATATTAAGGTTGATATCAATTCTATCGTATTTGCTTCAATGGAAGTTTTTGAGCGCAATGCATTATCTTCTTCATATTTAAAGCTTGATCAAAGGTCTCATAACAACAATCCTTTTCAGTCTAACAAGTTTATGTCTAAAGCAATGTTCCGGTTATGCCCTTTTGAAAAAACAATTCCTTTTCTCACTTGTTCTTCTCTATTTTACTGTCTATTGAGTGTAGTTTTCTGTTGTTGTCTTGCAGATTGGGATATTAAGGTTGATATCAATTCTCTCGTATTTGCTTCAATGGAACTTTTTGAGCGCAATGCATTATCTTCTTCATATTTAAATCTTGATTCAAGGTCTCATAACAGCCATCCTTTTCAGTCCAACAAGTTTAGGTCTAAAGCAATATCCCCGTTATTCCCTTTCAAAAAAACAATTCCTTTTCTCACTTGTTCTTCTCTATTTCATAATCTATTGCGGCTAGTTTTCTCTTTGTTTTCTGTGCATTTTGGATCCTTATAACTGATGTTGCTTCTCTTGTGGTTGCTTTAATGGAACTTTTTGGGCACAACGCATTATATTCTTTCTATTTAAAGCTTGATCAAAGGTATCACAACAGCAATCCTTTTCAGTCTAAAAAGTTTAGGTCTAAAGTTATGCCTTTTGGAAAAAACAATTTCTTTTCTTACTTGTTCTTCTCTTTCACAATCTATTGAGTCTAGTTTTCCTTTAGTTTCTTGTGCAGTTTGGGATATAATTGTTGATATCAATTCTCTCGTATTTGCTTCAATGGAACTTTTTGTGCAAAATTCATAGTCTTCTGTATATTTAAAGCTTGATCAAGGGTCTCATAAAAAGCAATCCTTTTCAGTTTAAAAAGTTTAGATCTAAAGCAATGTCCCAGGTAAAGCCCTTACGAAAAAACAATTCCTTTTCGCACTTGTTCTTTGATTTCATAATCTATTGACTCGAGTTTTCCCATTGTTTTCTGTGCATTTTTGGATCCTGAAAACTGATGGGAATTCTCTCTTGTTTCCTTCAGTGGAAGTTTTTGGGAACAATGCATTATATTCTGTATATTTAAAGCTTGATCAAAGATATCAGAACAGAAATCCTTTTCAGTCTAAAAAAGTTTAGGTCTAAAGTTATGCCTGTTGGAAAAAACAATTTCTTTTCTTACTTGTTCTTCTCTTTCACAATCTATTGAGTCTAGTTTTCCATTAGTTTCTTGTGCAGTTTGGGATATAATTGCTGATATCAATTCTCTCGTATTTGCTTCAATGGAACTTTTTGGGCACAATGCATACTCTTCTTTATATTTAAAGCTTGATCCAAGGCCTCATAACATCAATCCTTTTCAGACTAAAAAGTTTAGGTCTAAAGCAATGTGCCGGTTATGCCCATTCTAAAAAACAATTACTTTTCTCACTTGTTCTTCTCTATTTCACAGTCTATTGAGGGTAGATTTCTGTTGGTGTCTTGCAGATTGGGATATTAATGTTGATAACAATTCTCTTGTATTTGTTTCAATGGAACTTTTTGAGCGCAATGCATTATTTTCTTCATATTTAAAGCTTGATTAAAGGTCCCATAACAGCAATCCTTTTCAGTCCAACAAGTTTAGGTCTAAAGCAATATCCCGGTTATTCCCTTTCAAAAAAACAATTACTTTTCTCACTTGTTCTTCTCTATTTCACATTCTATTGAGGGTAGTTTTCTGTTGGTGTCTTGTGTAGTTTGGGATATTAAGGTTGATATCAATTCTATCGTATTTGCTTCAATGGAAGTTTTTGAGCGCAATGCATTATCTTCTTCATATTTAAAGCTTGATCAAAGGTCTCATAACAACAATCCTTTTCAGTCTAACAAGTTTATGTCTAAAGCAATGTTCCGGTTATGCCCTTTTGAAAAAACAATTCCTTTTCTCACTTGTTCTTCTCTATTTTACTGTCTATTGAGTGTAGTTTTCTGTTGTTGTCTTGCAGATTGGGATATTAAGGTTGATATCAATTTTCTCGTATATCCTTCAATGGAACTTTTTGATTGCAATGCATTATCTTCTTGACATTTAAAGCTTGATCAAAGGTCTCATAACCGCCATCCTTTTCAGTCCAACAAGTTTAGGTCTAAAGCAATATCCCCATTATTCCCTTTCGAAAAAACAATTCCTTTTCTCACTTGTTCTTCTCTATTTCATAATCTCTTGCGGCTAGTTTTCTCTTTGTTTTCTGTGCATTTTGGATCCTTATAACTGATGTTGCTTCTCTTGTGTTTGCTTCAATGGAACTTTTTGGGCACAATGCATTATATTCTTTCTATTTAAAGCTTGATCAAAGGTATCACAACAGCAATCCTTTTCAGTCTAAAAAAGTTTAGGTCTAAAGTTTTGCCTTTTGGAAAAAACAATTTCTTTTCTTACTTGTTCTTCTCTTTCACAATCTATTGAATCTAGTTTTCCATTAGTTTCTTGTGCAGTTTGGGATATAATTGCTGATATCAATTCTCTCGTATTTGCTTCAATGGAACTTTTTGAGCGCAATGCATTATCTTCTTCATATTTAAAGCTTGATCAAAGGTCTCATAACAGCAATCCTTTTCAGTCTAACAAGTTTACGTCTAAAGCAATGTCCCGGTTATTCCCTTTTGAAAAAACAATTCCTTTTCTCAATTGTTCTTCTCTATTGTAGAGTCCATTGAGGGTAGTTTTCTGTTGGTGTCTTGCAGATTGGGATATTAAGGTTGATATCAATTCTCTCGTATTTGCTTCAATGGAACTTTTTTGAGCGCAATGCATTATCTTCTTCATATTTAAAGCTTGATCCAAGGCCTCATAACAGCAATCCTTTTCAGTCTAACAAGTTTACGTCTAAAGTCATGTCCTGGTTATGACTTTCAAAAAAAACAATTCCTTTTTGCACTTGTTCTTTTCTATTTCATAATCTATTGAGTCGAATTTTCCCATTGTTTTCTGTGCATTTTTGCATCCTGAAAACTTATGGGAATTTTCTCTTGTTTGCTTCAGTGGAAATTTTTGGGCTCAATGCATTATATTCTTTATATTTAAAGCTTGATCAAAGGTGTCAAAACAGCAATCCTTTTCAGTCTAAAAAGTTTAGGTCTAAAATTATGCCGTTTGGAAAAAACAATTACTTTTCTCACTTGTTCTTCTCTATTTCACATTCGATTAAGGGTAGTTTTCTGTTGGTGTCTTGTGCAGTTTGGGATATTAATGTTGATATCCTTTCTCTCGTATTTGCTTCAATGGAACTTTTTGAGCGCAATGCATTATCTTCTTCATATTTAAAGCTTGATCCAAGGCCTCATAACATCAATCCTTTGCAGACTAACAAGTTTACGTCTATAGCAATGTCCCGCTTATGCCCATTCTAAAAAACAGTTACTTTTCTCACTTGTTCTTCTCTATTTCATCGTCTATTGAGGGTAGTTTTCTGTTTGTGTCTTGTGCAGTTTGGTATATTAAGGTGGTTATCAATTCTCTCACATTGGCTTGAAAGGAACTTTTTGATTGCAATGCATTATCTTCTTTATATTTAAAGCTTGATCAAAGGTCTCATAACAGCAATCCTTTTCAGTCTAACAAGTTTACGTCTAAAGCAATGTCCCTGGTATGCCCTTTCGAAAAAACAATTCCTTTTCTCAATTGTTCTTCTCTAATTTAGAGTCCATTGAGGGTAGTTTCCTGTTGGTGTCTTGCAGATTGGGATATTAATGTTGATATCAATTCTCTCGTATTTGCTTCAATGGAACTTTTTGAGCGAAATGCATTATCTTCTTCATATGTAAAGCTTGATCCAAGGTCTCATAACAGCAATCTTTTTCAGTCCAACAAGTTAAAGTCTAAAGCAATATCCTGGTTATTCCCTTTCAAAAAAAAAATTAATTTTCTCACTTGTTCTTCTCTATTTCACATTCGATTGAGGGTAGTTTTCTGTTGGTGTCTTGTGCAGTTTGGGATATTAATGTTGATTTCAATTCTCTCACATTGGCTTTAAAGGAACTCTTTGAGCGCAATGCATTATCTTCTTTGTATTTAAAGCTTGATCCAAGATCTCATAAGAGCAATCCTTTTCAGTCTAAAAAGTTTACTTCTAAAGCAATGTTCTGGTTATTCCCTTTCGAAAAACAATTCCCTTTCTTAGTTGTTCTTCTCTATCTCTCAATCTATTGAATCCAGTTTTCCATTTGTTCCTTGTGCAGTTTGGGATATCATTGTTGAAATCAATTCTCTTTTATTTGCTTCAATGGGACTTTTTGGGCACCATGCATAATCTTCTGTATATTTAAAGCTTGCTCAAAGGTCTCATAACAACCATCATTTTCAGTTTAAAAAGTTTAGATCTAAAGCAATGTCCTGGTTATGCCCATTCAAAAAAACAATTACTTTTCTCACTTGTTCTTCTCTATTTCACAGTCTATTGAGGGTAGTTTTCTGTTGGTGTCTTGCAGGTTGGCATATTAATGTTGATATCAATTCTCTCGTATTTGCTTCAATGGAACTTTTTGAGTGCAATGCATTATCTTCTTCATATTTAAAGCTTGATCCAAGGCCTCATAACAGCAATCCTTTTCAGTCTAACAAGTTCAGGTATAAAGCAATATCCTGGTTATTCTCTTTTGAAAAAACAATTCCTTTTCTCACTTGTTCTTCTTTTTTTCATAATCTATTAAGTCTAGTTTTCCCTTTGTTTTCTGTGCATTTGGGATCCTTATAACTGATGTGAATTCTCTCGTGTTTGCTTCAATGGAACTTTTTGTACACAATTCATAGTCTTCTGTATATTTAAAGCTTGCTCAAAGTTCTCATAACAGCAATCCTTTTCAGTTTAAAAAGTTTAGATCTAAAGCAATGTCCCAGTTATGACTTTCGAAAAAACAATTCCTTTTCGCACTTGTTCTTCTGTATTTCACAGTCCATTGAGGGTAGATTTCTGTTGGTGTCTTGCACAGTTTGGGATATTAATGTTGATATCAATTCTCTCACATTGGCTTGAAAGGAACTTTTTGAGTGCAATGCATTATCTTCTTTGTATTTAAAGCTTGATCAAAGGTCTCTTAACAGCAATCCTTTTCAGTCTAACAAGTTTAGGTCTAAAGCAATGTCCTGCTTATGCCCATTCAAAAAAACAATTACTTTTCTCACTTGTTCTTCTCTATTTCACAGTCTATTGAAGGTAGTTTTCTGTTGGTGTCTTGCAGATTGGCATATTAAGGTTGATATCAATTCTCTCATTTTTGCTTCAATGGAACTTTTTGAGCGCAATGTATTATCTTCTTCATATTTAAAGCTTGATCCAAGGTCTCATAACAGCAATCCTTTTCAGTTTAACAAGTTTACATCTAAAGCAATGTTCCGGTTATGCCCTTTCTTTTTTTTTTTTTAATTCATTTTTCCAAATTTTCCCTTCCCTCCCTCCACTCCCTCCCCCCAATGGCAGGTAATCCCATACATTTTACATGTGTTACAATATAACCTAGATATAATATATGTGTGTAAATACAATTTTTTTGTTGCACATTAATTATTAGCTTCCGAAGGTATAAGTAACCTGCGTAGATAGACAGTAGTGCTAACAATTTACATTCACTTCCCAGTGTTCTTTCTCTGGGTATAGTTATTTCTGTCCATCATTGATCAACTGGAAGTGAGTTGGATCTTCTTTATGTTGAAGATTTCCACTTCCATCAGAATACATCCTCATACAGTATTGTTGTTGAAGTGTATAGTGATCTTCTGGTTGTGCTCATTTCACTCAACAACAGTTGATTTAAGTCTCTCCAGGCCTCCTCCTGCTGGTCATTTCTTACAGAGCAATAATATTCCATAACCTTCATATACCACAATTTACCCAACCATTCTCCGATTGATGGACATCCATTCAACTTCCAGTTTCTAGCTACAACAAAAAGAGCTGCCACAAACATTTTGGCACATACAGGTCCCTTTCCACTCTTTCGTATTTCTTTGGGATATAAGCCCAATAACATCAATGCTGGGTCAAAGGGTATGTATGCACAGTTTGACAACTTTTTGGGCATAGTTCCAAATTGCTCTCCAGAATGGCTGGATTCTTTCACAACTCCACCAACAATGTATCAGTTTCCCAGCTTTCCCACATCCCCTCCAACATTCATCATTATTTGTTCCTGTCATCTTAGCCAATCTGACAGGTGTTTAGTGGTATCTCAGAGTTGTCTTAATTTGCATTTCTCTGATCAGTAGTGATTTGCAACACTCTTTCATATGAGTGGAAATAGTTTCAATTTCATCATCTGAGAATTGTCTGTTCATATCCCTTGACCATTTATCAATTGGAGAATGGTTTGGTTTCCTATAAATCAGGGTCAGTTCTCTATATATTTTGTAAATGAGACCTTTGTCAGAACCTTTCCTTTTAAAAATATTTTCCCAATTTATTACTTCCCTTCTAATCTTGTTTGCATTAGTATTGTTTGTGCAGAAACTTTTTAGTTTGATGTAATCAAAATCTTCTATTTTGTGATCAATAATGATCTCTAATTCTCCTCTGGTCATAAATTCCTTCCTCCTCCACAGGTCTGATAGGTAGACTATTCTCTGTTCCTCTAATCTATTTATGATCTCATTCTTTATGCCTAAATCATGGACCCATTTTGATCTTATCTTGGTATATGGTGTTAAGTGTGGATCCATATCTAATTTCTGCCATACTAATTTCCAGTTTTCCCAACAGTTTCTTCCAAATAATGAATTTTTGTCCCTAATGTTGGTATCTTTGGGTTTGTCAAAGATTAGATTGCTATAGATATACCCTTTTTTGTCCTTTGTATCTAATCTGTTCCACTGATCTATCGTTCTATTTCTTAGCCAGTACCAAATGGTTTTGGTGACTTCTGCTATATAATATAGCTTTAGATCAGTTACACTTAGACCACCTTCCTCTGACTTTTTTTTCATTAGTTCCCTTGCAATTCTCGACCTTTTATTCTTCCATATGAATTTTGTTGTTATTTTTTCGAGGTCATTAAAATAGTTTCTTGGGAGTCTGATTGGTATAGCACTAAATAAATAGATTAGTTTGGGGAGTATTGTCATCTTTATTATATTCGCTCGGCCTACCCAAGAGCACTGAATGTCTTTTCAATTATTTAAATCTGACTTTATTTTTGTGGCAAATGTTTTGTAATTTTTCTCATATAATTCCTGACTATTCTTTGGTAGATGGATTCCCAAATACTTTAAACTCTCAACATTTGTTTGGAATGGAATTTCTCTTTGTATCTCTTGCTGTTGCATTTTGTTGGTGATATAAAAGAATGCTGAGGATTTATATGGATTTATTTTGTATCCTGCCACTTTACTAAAATTCTGAATTATTTCTAATAGCTTTTTAGCAGAGTCTTTGGGGTTCTCTAAGTATATCATCATGTCATCTGCAGAGTGATAGTTTGATTTCGTCATTTCCTACTCTAATTCCTTGAATCTCTTTCTCGGCTCTTATTGCCGAGGCTAGCGTCTCAAGTACTATATTGAATAGTAATGGTGATAATGGGCAACCTTGTTTCACTCCTTCATCAAAGTATTCTTAAAAGAAGTCCTTTCCTGCTCAGAGGAAAGTGAGAATCTGCAGACAAATCTTGCATTTATTCCCTTTGAAAAATCCATTCCATTGGATATTTGTTCTTCTCAATTGCCCATTCTTTTGAGGCTAGATTTCCCGTTGCTTCCTGTGCAGTTGGGAACATTATACTTGATGTTAATTCTCTTGTATTTGTTTCAATGGAACTTTCTGTACATGATGCATTATCTTCTTCATATTTAAAGTTTTATCAAATGTTTCATAACAGCAATCCTTTCAAATCTCCAAAGTTAAGGTCCAATACTATATTCCGGTTATTGCTTTTTTGAAAATGTAATTCCTTTTCTATCTTGTTCTTCTCTATTCCCCATTCCATTGAGTATATTTTTCCATTTGTTTCTTGTACAGTTTGGGATATTATAGTTGATATCAATTCGCTTGTATTTGCTTCAATGGAACTTTATGGGCACAATTCATTATCTTCTTTATATTTAAAGCTGATCAAAGTATTCTTAAAAGGAATCCTGTTCAGCAGAAAAAGTGAATGTGCAAACAAATCTGCCTGTTATTCCTTTGAAAAATCCATTCCTTTGGATATTTGTTCTCAATTGCCCATTCTATTGAGGCTAGTTTTCCCGTTGTTTCCTGGGCAGTTGGGAACATTATACTTGATGTTAATTCTCTCATATTTGTTTCAATGGAACTTTCTGTACATGATGCATTATCTTCTTCATATTTAAAGTTTTATCAAATGTTTCATAACAGCAATCCTTTTCAGTCTACAAAGTTAATGTCCAATACAATATACCTTTTATTCTCTTTTCGAAAAAGTAATTCCTTTTCTTACTTATTCTTCTCTACACCCCATTCTATTGAGTGTAGTTTTCCCTTTGTTTCTTGTACAGTTTGGGATGTTATAGTTGATATCAATTCGCTTGTATTTGCTTCAATGGAACTTTATGGTCACAATTCATTATCTTCTTTATATTTAAAGCTGATCAAAGTATTCTTAAATGGAGTCCTGTTCAGGGGAAAGAGTGAATGTGCAGACAAATCTTCCCCTTATTCCATTTGAAAAATCCATTCCTTTGGATATTTGTTCTTCTCAATTGCCCATTCTATCGAGGCTAGTTTTCCCGTTGTTTCCTTTGCAATTGGTAACATTATACTTGATGTTAATTCTCTCGTATTTATTTCAATGGAACTTTCTGTACATGATGCATTATCTTCATATTTAAAGTTTTGTCAAACGTTTCATAACAGCAATCCTTTTCATTCTACAAAGTTAACGTCCAAAACGTTGTTCCGGTTATTGCCTTTCAAAAATGTAATTCCTTTTCTTTCTTGTTCTTCTCCATACCCCATTTATTGAGTGTAGTTTTCGCTTTGTTTCTTGTACAGTTTGGGATGTTATAGTTGATATCAATTCGCTTGTATTTGCTTCAATGGGACTTTATAGGCACAATTCATTATCTTCTTTATATTTAAAGCTGATCAAAGTAATCTTAAAAGGAGTCCTGTTCAGGGGAAAGAGTGAATGTGCAGACAAATCTTCCTGTTATTCCTTTGAAAAATCCATTCCTTTGGATATTTGTTCTCAATTGCCCATCTATTGAGGCTAGATTTCTCGTTGTTTCTTGTGCAATTGGGAACACTATACCTGATGTTAATTCTCTCGTATTTGTTTCAGTGGAACTTTCTGTACACGATGCATTATCTTCTTCATATTTAAAGATTTATCAAATATTTCATAACAGCAATCCTTTTCAGATTTTGGGATATTATAGTTGATATCAATTCGCTTGTATTTGCTTCAATGGAACTTTAAGGTCACAATTCATTATCTTCTTAATATTTAAAGCTGATCAAAGTAATCTTAACAGGTGTCCTATGAGTGGAAAGAGTGAATGTGCAGACAAATCTTCCAGTTATTCCTTTGAAAAATCTATTCCTTTGGATATTTGTTCTCAATTGCCTATTCTATTGAGGCTAGTTTTCCCATTGTTTCCTGTGCAATTGGGAACATTATACTTGATGTTAATTCTCTCGTATTTATTTCAATGGAACTTTCTGTACACGATGCATTATCTTCATATTTAAAGTTTTGTCAAACGTTTCATAACAGCAATCCTTTTCATTCTACAAAGTTAATGTCCAAAACATTGTTCCGGTTATTGCCTTTCAAAAATGTAATTCCTTTTCTTTCTTGTTCTTCTCCATACCCCATTTATTGAGTGTAGTTTTCGCTTTGTTTCTTGTACAGTTTGGGATGATATAGTTGATATCAATTCGCTTGTATTTGCTTCAATGGGACTTTATAGGCACAATTCATTATCTTCTTTATATTTAAAGCTGATCAAAGTAATCTTAAAAGGAGTCCTGTTCAGGGGAAAGAGTGAATGTGCAGACAAATCTTCCTGTTATTCCTTTGAAAAATCCATTCCTTTGGATATTTGTTCTCAATTGCCCATCTATTGAGGCTAGATTTCCCGTTGTTTCTTGTGCAATTGGGAACACTATACCTGATGTTAATTCTCTCGTATTTGTTTCAGTGGAACTTTCTGTACACGATGCATTATCTTCTTCATATTTAAAGATTTATCAAATATTTCATAACAGCAATCCTTTTTAGATTTTGGGATATTATAGTTGATATCAATTCGCTTGTATTTGCTTCAATGGAACTTTAAGGTCACAATTCATTATCTTCTTAATATTTAAAGCTGATCAAAGTAATCTTAACAGGTGTCCTATGAGTGGAAAGAGTGAATGTGCAGACAAATCTTCCAGTTATTCCTTTGAAAAATCTATTCCTTTGGATATTTGTTCTCAATTGCCTATTCTATTGAGGCTAGTTTTCCCATTGTTTCCTGTGCAATTGGGAACATTATACTTGATGTTAATTCTCTCGTATTTGTTTCAAAGGAACTTTCTGTACACGATGCATTATCTTCTTCATATTTAAAGTTTTATCAAATGTTTCATAACAGAATTCCTTTTTAGTCTACAAAGTTAACGTCCAAAACAATATTCCGGTTATTGCCTTTTCAAAAATGTAATTCCTTTTCTTTCTTGTTCTTCTCTATACCCCTTCTATTGAGTGTAGTTTTCCCTTTTTTTCTTGTGCAGTTAGGGATATTATAGTTGATAACAATTCGCTTGTGTTTGCTTCAATGGAACTTTATGGGCACAATTCATTATCTTCTTTATATTTAAAGCTGATCAAAGTATTCTTTTTTTTTTATTATTCATTTTTTCAAATTATCCCCTCCCTCCTCCACTCCCTCCCCCCGATGCCAGGAAATCCCATACATTTTACATGTGTTACAATATAACCTAGATACAGTATATATGTGTATATACCATTTTCTTGTTGCACATTAATTATTAGCTTCCGAAGGTATAAGTAACCTGGGTAGATAGACAGTAGTGCTAACAATTTACATTTGCTTCCCAGTGTTCTTTGTCTGGGTGTAGTTATTTCTGTCCATCATTGATCAACTGGAAGTGAGTTGGATCTTCTTTATGTTGAAGATTTTCACTTCCATCAGACTACATCCTCATACAGTATTGTTGTTGAAGTGTATAGTGATCTTCTGGTTGTGCTCATTTCACTCAACAACAGTTGATTTAAGTCTCTCCAGGCCTCTCTGTATTCCTCCTGCTGGTCATTTCTTACAGAGCAATAATATTCCATAACCTTCATATACCACAATTTACCCAACCATTCTCCAATTGATAGACATCCATTCAACTTCCAGTTTCTAGCTACAACAAAAAGAGCTGCCACAATCATTTTGGCACATACAGGTCCCTTTCCACTCTTTAGTATTTCTTTGGGATATAATCCCAATAACATCAATGCAGGGTCAAAGTTTGACAACTTTTTGGGCATAGTTCCAAATTGCTCTCCAGAATGGCTGGATTCTTTCACAACTCCACCAACAATGTATCAGTGTCTCAGTTTTCCCACATCCCCTCCAACATTCATCATCATTTGTTCCTGTCATCTTAGCCAATCTGGTGTGTAGTGCTCTCTCAGAGTTGTCTTAATTTTCATTTCTCTTTTCAGTAGTGATTTGGAACACTCTTTCATATGAGGGGAAATAGTTTCAATTTCATCATCTGAGAATTGTCTGTTCATATCCCTTGACCATTTATCAATTGGAGAATGGTTTGGTTTTCTATAAATCAGGGTCAGTTCTCTATATATTTTGGAGATGAGACCTTTGTCAGAACCTTTACTTTTAAAAATATTTTCCCAATTTGTTACTTCCCTTCTAATCATGTTTGCATTAGTATTGTTTGTACAGAAACTTTTTAGTTTGATGTAATCAAAATCTTCTATTTTTGATCAAAGTATTCTTAAAAGGAGTCCTGTTCAGCAGAAAAAGTGAATGTGCAGACAAATCTTCCTGTTATTCCCTTTGAAAAATCCATACCTTTGGATATTTGTTCTTCTCAATTGCCCATTCTATTGAGGCTAGTTTTCCCGTTGTTTTCTGTGCAATTGGGAACATTATACTTGATGTTAATTCTCTCGTATTTGTTTCAATGGAACTTTCTTTACACGATGCATTCATTATCTTCTTCATATTTAAAGTTTTATCAAATGTTTCATAACAGCAATCCTTTTCAGTCTACAAAGTTAACGTCCAAAACAATGTTCTGGTTATTGCCTTTTCAAAAATGTAATTCCTTTTCTTTCTTGTTCTTCTCTATACCCCATTCTATTGAGTGTAGTTTTCCCTTTTTTTCTTGTGCAGTTTGTGATATTATAGTTGATAACAATTCGCTTGTGTTTGCTTCAATGGAACTTTATGGGCACAATTCATTATCTTCTTTATATTTAAAGCTGATCAAAGTATTCTTTTTTTTTTTAAATTCATTTTTCCAAATTATCCCCTCCCTCCCTCCACTCCCTCCCCCGATGGCAGGTAATCCCATACATTTTACATGTGTTACAATAATTAATCAATTATTAGCTTCCGAAGGTATAAGTAACCTGGATAAATAGACAGTAGTGCTGACAATTTACATTCGCTTCCCAGTGTTCCTTCTCTGGGTGTAGTTATTTCTGTCCATCATTGATCAACTGGAAGTGAGTTGGATATTCCTTTCTATTGCCATTCAGTTTTCTCCAAAGGTCTATTATACCTAGTTTTTCTAATGTTCTATTTACTTTTTAAATTTCTTTCTTGTTTGTTTTGTGGTTTGATTTGTATAAATCTGAGAGTGCAAGGTTGAGGTCTCCCACTATTATAGTTTTACTGTCTATTTCTTCTTGCAACTCTCTTAACTTTTTCTTTAGAAAGTTAGATGCTATACCACTTGGTGCATATATGTTTAGTATCGATATGGCTTCATTATTTATGCTACCTTTCAGCAGGATATAGTTTCCTTCCTTATCTCTTTTAATTAGATCAACTTCTGCTTTTGCTTGATCTGAGATAAGGATAGCTACCCCTGCTTTTTTGGCTTTACCTGAAGCATAATAGATTCTGCTCCAACCTTTTACCTTTACTCTATATGTATCTCCCTGCTTTAAGTGTGTTTCCTGTAAACAACATATTGTAGGGTTCTGATTTTTGATCCAGTCTGCTATCCGTCTCCATTTGATGAGAGCGTTCATCCCATTCACATTTACAGTTAAAATTACTAATTCTGTATTTCCTGCCATCATATTATCCCCAGATTATGCTTTTTCCCTTGACCCCCCTGAACCTCTTCCCCAATATTTAATTTATAGACCCCCCTTGTGACACACAGCCCTCCCTTTTTTTTAGTATCCCTCCCCCCCTCCCTCCACGTCCCTTCCCTTATTCTCCTTTTCCTTTTCCCTTTTCCTCTCCCCCCCTTTTAATGAGGTGAGAGAGAATTCTCTGAAAAACAAATATAACAATTATTTACTCTTTGAGCCTCTTCTGATGAGAGTAAGATTTACACAATGATTCTCCCCCTCTCTAAATTCCCTCAGATATGGTGTATTTTCTATGCCTCTTCCTGGGATGTAGTTTCCCTCTTTTTATCACACCCTCCCCTTTTTCTGATATTACCCCCTTCCCTTTACTACACCCCCCTCCTTTTTTTTTCTTTTATATCAGTAAAATCAAATTATCCATGTGTACTTTCTATATACCCACAACAGAGTTACAGTTCTCAAGGGTTCTGTGTACCTTTTTCTGTTTATCTTCAGTCTTGTGGATGTAGATCAAATTTTTTGTTTAAGTCTGGTTTTTTTCTTAGAAACATATGGAATTCCTCTATTTCATTGAATGACCATCTTCTTCCATGGAAAAAGATGCTAAACTTAGCTGGGTAGTTTATTCTTGGTTGCAATCCTTGATCTTTTGCCTTACGGAATATCAGGTTTCAGGCCCTTCTATCTTTTAATGTGGAGGCAGCCAGATCTTGTGTGACCCTTATTATGGCACCTTGGTATTTAAATTGTTTTTTTTTTCTCGCGGCTTGCAGGATTTTCTCCTTTGTGTGGTAATTCTGCAGCTTAGCCACAATATTCCGTGGTGTTCTTTTTTTAGGGTCTATTTCAGAAGGAGTTCGATGAATTCTTTCAACATCTACTTTCCCCTCTGTTTCTATTATCTCTGGACAGTTCTCTTTGATAATTTCCTGTAAAATAGAATCTAGGCTCTTTTTTTGGTCATAGTTTTCGGAAAGTCCAATGATCCGCAGATTATCTCTCCTAGATCTATTTTCCAGGTCTATAGATTTTCCCAGTAAGTATTTGACGTTGTTCTCCAACTTCTCATTTTTTTTTTTTTTGTTTTGTTGACTGATTCTTGGGTTCTCTGTGAATCATTCACTTCTATTTGTTCCATCCTGACTTTTAAGGAGTTATTTTCTTCTTTCACAGTTTTTAGTTCTTTTTTGTAAATGCCCAATTTCGTTTTTAAATGAATTATTTTGCTCTATTGAATTTTTTTCCATTTCCCTAATTTTTTTTTTTGAAAATTATTTTCTTTTTCCAATTCAGAAATCTTATTTTCTCGGGACTTTTTTATCTTCTCCAATTCAGAAATCCTATTTTCCTGTGATTTTTTTATCTTTTCTAATTCACTAATTTTGTTTCCCTGCATCTCCTGTGAATTCTTTATTTTTTCCAACTCCAATTTCAGGACGTTGTTATTCTCTATCATAGCTTCCCTTTCCTTTCCCCATTTTTCTTCAAACTCTCTTAACTTTTTAATAGTTTCTTCATGGAGAGAGTTATGTGATGGGGGGCAGGAATCGTTACCCTTTAGGTTGTTATCTGCTGACTCTCTGCTGTTAACTTCCTCGGGGTTGGATACCTGCTCTTTCTCTGTGTAGAAGGAATCTATGGTTTTTTTGGGCTTCTTGCTCATACTTTGGGGTCTGTCCCTGTGGTAGGAAATTATTTATTTATTTCTTAACCAACTTCCTCCCAGACCGGATGGATGCAGCGGCCCCTGCGCCTGAGCTAAGAGAGAGCTCTGGGAGAGAGTCACCCACCCCCTCCCTGGAAGTGCCTCAGAGGTGACCAGCACTGCTGTGCCCTGAGGGCGCTGTGATTTAGCGGCTTCCCTGAGGTTGAGACTGAACAGTAAAGGCGACTCAAAGCCCGGCCTATGCGTCCCGGTGGGGCGTGGATGTCTGCAGCAGGTGACGTGAAAAGCCCCTGCACTCAAACTGGCAAGTGTCTACCAGAAACCACAGTCCCTAGTTCAAAGGTTCCGCTTCTCTGGGACTTCCGTTCCACCTCCTCCAGCCGAGCCAGGCACTATGAGTTACCGCCCCGCCCACTCTTCAATCTCTTAAATACCCCGAGGTGAAAGCCTGGGTTGCCTATGTGGGCCACACCCCCGGTGCCTAGATCTGCTGAGTCACCCCTGGGATCCGGGAAGATCCAATCTAGTTTTAAATTTTAGAGTGGCTTATATTCTCCTCTGAACTGCTGTTTTATAAGCAGAGAAGAGCTAACAGCCTGTGCCAGATTCTTTTATGTCAGTGGATTCTCTGATCCCAGAGCCCTCCCCAGCGCGACCAGCGCAGTGTGCCACTACCCCACCGTCTGTGCTGGCCTCTCTTCTTCCTCCCCTGGGAACTAACCTTTCCTGCTGAAACTCCAGATTCTCTTCAGCTGGTAAGTCGTGCTTCCAGACCTTGTGGATTCTATCAGTCCAACGGTATTTCTGAGGCTGATTAAATCTAGTTGGTTGTGAGGGAAGAAAGGAGCTTACACAGTCGCGTGTATACTCTTCAACATCTTGGCTCCGCCCCCCCCAAGGAATTACTTTTTCGAAAAGAGAATAACCGGGACATTGTTTTGGATGTTAACTTTGTCGACTGAAATGGATTGCTGTTATGAAACGTTTGACAAAACTTGAAATATAAAGAAGATAATGCATCTTGTACAGAAAATTCCATTGAAACAAATACAAGAGAATTAACATCAAGAATAATGTTCCCAATTGCAAAGGCAACAACGGGAATACTAGCCTCATTAGAATTTGCTATTGAGAAGAACAAATATCCAAAGAAATGGATTTTTCAAGGGGAAAACTGGAAGATTTGTCTGCACATTCACTTTTTATGCTGAACAGGACTCCTTTTAAGAATACTTTGTTAAGCTTTAAATATCAAGAAGATAATGAATTGTGACCATAAAGTTGCATTGAAGCAAATAAAGCGAATTGATATCAACTATAATATCCCAAAGTGTACAAGAAACAAAGGGAAAACTACACTCAATAGTATGCGGATAGAGAAGAACAAGTAAGAAAAGGAATTATTTTTCCAAAAGGGAATAACCCGAACATTGATTTGGACTTAACTTTTTAGACTGAAAAGGATTGCGGTTATGAAACATTTGATCAAGCTTTAAATATAAAAACAATGATGCATCGTGTACAGAAAATTCAACTGAAGCAAATACGAGAGAATTAACATCAAGTATAATGTTCCCAATTGCACAGGAAACAATGGAAAACTAGAATCAATAGAATGGGGAATGGAGGTGAACAAGTAAGAAAAGGAATTATTTTTCCAAAAGGGAATAACCAGAACATTGCTTTGGATTTAACTTTTTAGACTGAAAAGGATTGTGGTTATGAAACATTTCATCAAGCTTTAAATATAAAGAGAATGATGCATCGTGTACAGAAAGTTCAATTGAAGCAAATACGAGAGAACTAACATAAACTATAATATTCCGAAAAGCACAGGAAACAATGGGTAAACTACACTCAATTGAATGGGAAATAGCCAGGAAAAAATATCCAAAGGAATGGATTTTTCCAAAGGGAATAACTGGAAGATTTGTTTGCACATTTACTCTTTGCACTGACGAGGATTTTGAAAAGCATCTTTTGATCCAGCTTTAAATATGGAGAAGATCAAGCATTGTGCCCAAAAAGTTCAAATGAAGGAAATTTGAGAGTACCGATATCAACAATAGTATCCCAAACTGTAGAAGTAACAAACGGAAATCTACTCTCAACAAAATGGGGAATAGAGAAGAACAAGTAAGAAAAGAAATTATTTTTCCAAAAGGGAATAAATGGGTAATAGAGAAGAACAAGTAACAAAAGGAAATATTTTTCCAACAGGGAATAACCCGAACATTGATTTGGACTTAAACTTTTTAGACTGAAAAGGATTGCGGTTATGAAACATTTGATCAAACTTTAAATATAAAGAGAATGATGTATTGTGCCCAAAAAGTACCATTGAAGCAAATACGATAGAACTAACATGAACTATAACATTCCGAAATGCACAGGAAACATTGGGAAAACTAGAATCAAAAGAATGGGGAATAGAGGTGAACAAGTAAGAAAAGGAATTATTTTCCAAAAGGGAATAACCGGAAAATTGCTTTGGATTGAAACTATTAAGATTGAAATGGATTGCTGTTATGAAATATTTGATCAAGCTTCAAATACAAAGAGAATGATGCATCGTGTACAGAACGTTCAATAGAAGCAAATACGAGAGAATTAACATAAACTATAATATTCCGAAAAGCACAGGAAACAATGGGTAAACTACACTCAATTGAATGGGAAATAGAGGAACAAATATCCAAAGGAATGGATTTTTCCAAAGGGAATAACTGGAAGATTTGTTTGCATATTTACTCTTTGCACTGACGAGGATTTTGAAAAGCATCTTTTGATCCAGCTTTAAATATGGAGAAGATCAAGCATTGTGCCCAAAAAGTTCAAATGAAGGAAATTTGAGAGTACTGATATCAACAATAGTATCCCAAACTGTAGAAGTAACAAACGGAAATCTACTCTCAACAAAATGGGGAATAGAGAAGAACAAGTAAGAAAAGAAATTATTTTTCCAAAAGGGAATAAATGGGTAATAGAGAAGAACAAGTAACAAAAGGAAATATTTTTCCAAAAGGGAATAACCGGAAAATTGCTTTGGATTGAAACTATTAAGATTGAAATGGATTGTTATTATGAAACATTTGATCAAACTTCAAATATAAAGAGAATGATGCATCGTGTACAGAACGTTCAATGGAAGCAAATACGAGAGAATTAACATCAAGTATGATGTTCCCAATTGCACAGGAAACAATGGGGAAACTAGAATCAATAGAATGGGGAATGGAGGTGAACAAGAAAGAAAAGGAATTATTTTTCCAAAAGGGAATAACCAGAACATTGCTTTGGACTTAAACTTTTTAGACTGAAAAGGATTGCAGTTGTGAAACATTTGATCAAGCTTTAAATATAAAGAGAATGATGCATCGTGTACAGAAAGTGCAATTGAAGCAAATACGAGAGAACTAACATAAACTATAATATTCCGAAAAGCACAGGAAACAATGGGTAAACTAGACTCAATTGAATGGGAAATAGTCAGGAACAAATATCCAAAGGAATGGATTTTTCCAAAGGGAATAACTGGAAGATTTGTTTGCACATTTACTCTTTGCACTGACTAGGAGTTTGAAAAGCATCTTTTGACCAAGTTTTAAATATGAAGAAGATCATGCATTGTGCCCAAAAAGTTCAAATGAAGCAAATTTGAGAGTACCGATATCAACAATACTATCCCAAACTGTAGAAGTAACAATCGGAAATGGACTCTCAACAAAGTGGGAAATAGAGAAGAACAAGTAAGAAAAGAAATTATTTTTCCAAAAGGGAATAACCTGAACATTGCTTTGGACTTAAACTTTTTAGACTGAAAAGGATTGCTGTTATGACAGATTTGATCAAGCTTTAAATGTATAAAGAATGATGCATCGTGTACAGAACATTCAATTGAAGCAAATACGAGAGAATTAACATCAAGTATAATGTTACCAATTGCCCAGGAAACAATGGGTAAACTAGAATTAATGGAATAGGGAATGGAGGTGAAGAAGTAAGAAATGGAATTATTTTTCCAATGGGAATAACTGGAAGATTTGTTTGCACATTTACTCTTTGCACTGACGAGGATTTTGAAAAGCATCTTTTGATCCAGCTTTAAATATGAAGAAGATCAGGCATTGTCCCCAAAAAGTTCAAATGAAGGAAATTTGAGAGTACTGATATCAACAATAGTATCCCAAACTGTAGAAGTAACAAACGGAAATCTACTCTCAACAAAATGGGGAATAGAGAAGAACAAGTAAGAAAAGAAATTATTTTTCCAAAAGGGAATAAATGGGTAATAGAGAAGAACAAGTAACAAAAGGAAATATTTTTCCAAAAGGGAATAACCGGAAAATTGCTTTGGATTGAAACTATTAAGATTGAAATGGATTGTTATTATGAAACATTTGATCAAACTTCAAATATAAAGAGAATGATGCATCGTGTACAGAACGTTCAATGGAAGCAAATACGAGAGAATTAACATCAAGTATGATGTTCCCAATTGCACAGGAAACAATGGGGAAACTAGAATCAATAGAATGGGGAATGGAGGTGAACAAGTAAGAAAAGGAATTATTTTTCCAAAAGGGAATAACCAGAACATTGCTTTGGACTTAAACTTTTTAGACTGAAAAGGATTGCGGTTGTGAAACATTTGATCAAGCTTTAAATATAAAGAGAATGATGCATCGTGTACAGAAAGTTCAATTGAAGCAAATACGAGAGAACTAACATAAACTATAATATTCCGAAAAGCACAGAAAACAATGGGTAAACTAGACTCAATTGAATGGGAAATAGGAACAAATATCCAAAGGAATGGATTTTTCCAAAGGGAATAACTGGAAGATTTGTTTGCACATTTACTCTTTGCACTGACTAGGATTTTGAAAAGCATCTTTTGACCAAGTTTTAAATATGAAGAAGATCATGCATTGTGCCCAAAAAGTTCAAATGAAGCAAATTTGAGAGTACCGATATCAACAATACTATCCCAAACTGTAGAAGTAACAATCGGAAATGGACTCTCAACAAAGTGGGGAATAGAGAAGAACAAGTAAGAAAAGAAATTATTTTTCCAAAAGGGAATAACCTGAACATTGCTTTGGACTTAAACTTTTTAGACTGAAAAGGATTGCTGTTATGAAAGATTTGATCAAGCTTTAAATGTATAAAGAATGATGCATCGTGTACAGAACATTCAATTGAAGCAAATACGAGAGAATTAACATCAAGTATAATGTTACCAATTGCCCAGGAAACAATGGGTAAACTAGAATTAATGGAATAGGGAATGGAGGTGAACAAGTAAGAAAAGGAATTATTTTTCCAATGGGAATAACTGGAAGATTTGTTTGCACATTTACTCTTTGCACTGACGAGGATTTTGAAAATCATCTTTTGATCCAGCTTTAAATATGAAGAAGATCAGGCATTGTACCCAAAAAGTTCAAATGAAGCCAATTCTAGAGTACCGATATCAACAACAATTTGCCAAACTGTAGATGTACCAAACGGAAATCTACTCTCAACAAATTGGGGAATAGAGAAGAAAAAGTAAGAAAAGAAATTATTTTTCCAAAAGGGAATAAATGGGTAATAAAGAAGAACAAGTAACAAAAGGAAATATTTTTCCAAAAGGGAATAACCCGAACATTGATTTGGACTTAAACTTTTTAGACTGAAAAGGATTGAGGTTATGAAACATTTGATCAAACTTTAAATATAAAGAGAATGATGTATTGTGCCCAAAAAGTACCATTGAAGCAAATACGATAGAACTAACATGAACTATAACATTCCGAAATGCACAGGAAACATTGGGAAAACTAGAATCAAAAGAATGGGGAATAGAGGTGAACAAGTAAGAAAAGGAATTATTTTCCAAAAGGGAATAACCGGAACATTGCTTTGGACTTAAACTTTTTAGACTGAAAAGGATTGCGGTTATGAAACCTTTGATCAAGCTTTAAATATAAAGAGAATGATGCAACGTGTACAGAAATTCCAATTGAAGCAAATACGAGAGAACTAACATAAACTATAATATTCCGAAAAGCACAGGAAACAATGGGTAAACTAGACTCAATTGAATGGGAAATAGTCAGGAACAAATATCCAAAGGAATGGATTTTTCCAAAGGGAATAACTGGAAGATTTGTTTGCACATTTACTCTTTGCACTGACGAGGATTTTGAAAAGCTTCTTTTGATCTAGCTTTAAATATGAAGAAGATCATGCATGGTGCCCAAAAAGTTGAAAAGAAGGAAATTCGGAAGTACTGATATCAACAATAATATCCCAAACTGTAGAAGTAACAGACGGAAATCTACCCTCAATAAAATGGGGAATAGAGAAGAATAAGCAAGAAAAGGAATTATTTTTCCAAAAGGGAAGAACCCGAACGTTGATTTGGACTTAAACTTTTTACACTGAAAAGGATTGCGGTTATGAAACATTTGATCAAGCTTTAAATATAAAGAGAATGATGCATTGTGTACAGAACGTTCAATAGAAGCAAATAGGAGAGAATTAACATCAAGTATAATGTTCCCAATTGCAAGGAAACAATGGGAAAACTAGAATCAATAGAATGGGGAATGGAGGTGAACAAGTAAGAAAAGGAATTATTTTTCCAAAAGTAAAAAACCAGAACATTTCTTTGGACGTAAACTTTTTCGACTGAAAAGGATTGCGGTTATGAAACATTTGATCAAGCTTTAAATATAAAGTGAATGATGTATTGTGCCCAAAAAGTACCATTGAAGCAAATACGATAGAACTAACATGAACTATAACATTCTGAAATGCACAGGAAACATTGGGAAAACTAAAATCAATAGAATGGGGAATAGAGGTGAACAAGTAAGAAAAGGAATTATTTTTTTCCAAAAGGGAATAACCGGAACATTGCTTTGGACTTAAACTTTTTAGACTGAAAAGGATTGCGGTTATGAAACATTTGATCAAGCTTTAAATATAAAGAGAATGATGCATCGTGTACAGAAATTCCAATTGAAGCAAATACGAGAGAATTAACATCAAATATAATGTTCCCAATTGCACAGGAAACAATGGGTAAACAAGACTCAATTGAATGGGAAATAGTCAGGAACAAATATCCAAAGGAATGGATTTTTCCAAAGGGAATAACTGGAAGATTTGTTTGCACATTTACTCTTTGCACTGACGAGGATTTTGAAAAGCATCTTTTGATCCAGCTTTAAATATGAAGAAGAACATTCATTGTGCCCAAAAAGTTCAAATGAAGGAAATTTGAGAGTACCGATATCAACAATAGTATCCCAAACTGTAGAAGTAACAAACGGAAATCTACTCTAAACAAAATGGGGAATAGAGAAGAACAAGTAAGAATAGAAATTATTTTTCCAAAAGGGAATAACAGGAACATTGCTTTGGACTTAAATTATTTAGATTGAAAAGGATTGCGGTTATGAAACATTTGCTCATACTTTTAATATAAAGAGAATGATGCATCGTGTACAGAACGTTCAATAGAAGCAAATACGAGAGAATTAACATCAAGTATAATGTTCCCAATTGCACAGGAAACAACGGGAAAACTAGACTCAATTGAATGGGAAATAGTCAGGAACAAATATCCAAAGGAATGGATTTTTCCAAAGGGAATAACTGGAAGATTTGTTTGCACATTTACTCTTTGCACTGACGAGGATTTTGAAAAGCAGCTTTTGATCCAGCTTTAAATATGAAGAAGATCATGCATTGTGCCCAAAAAGTTGAAAAGAAGGAAATTCGGAAGTACTGATATCAACAATAATATCCCAAACTGTAGAAGTAACAGACGGAAATCTACTCTCAATAAAATGGGGAATAGAGAAGAATAAGCAAGAAAAGGAATTTTTTTTCCAAAAGGGAAGAACCCGAACGTTGATTTGGACTTAAACGTTTTACACTGAAAAGGATTGCGGTTATGAAACATTTGATCAAGCTTTAAATATAAAGAGAATGATGCATTGTGTACAGAACGTTCAATAGAAGCAAATAGGAGAGAATTAACATCAAGTATAATGTTCCCAATTGCAAGGAAACAATGGGAAAACTAGAATCAATAGAATGGGGAAAGGAGGTGAACAAATAAGAAAAGGAATTATTTTTCCAAAAGTAAAAAACCGGAACATTTCTTTGGACGTAAACTTTTTAGACTGAAAAGGATTGCGGTTATGAAACATTTGATCAAGCTTTAAATATAAAGTGAATGATGTATTGTGCCCAAAAAGTACCATTGAAGCAAATACGAGAGAAATAACATATACTATAACATTCTGAAATGCACAGGAAACATTGGGAAAACTAAAATCAATAGAATGGGGAATAGAGGTGAACAAGTAAGAAAAGGAATTATTTTTCCAAAAGGGAGTAACCCGAACATTGATTTGGACTTAAACTTTTTAGACTGAAAAGGATTGCGGTTATGAAACATTTGATGAAGCTTTAAATATAAAGAGAATGATGCAACGTGTACAGAAAGTTCAATTGAAGCAAATACGAGAGAACTAACATAAACTATAATATTCTGAAAAGCACAGGAAACAATGGGTAAACTAGACTCAATTGAATGGGAAATAGGAACAAATATCCAAAGGAATGGATTTTTCCAAAGGGAATAACTGGAAGATTTGTTTGCACATTTACTCTTTGCACTGACTAGGAGTTTGAAAAGCATCTTTTGACCAAGTTTTAAATATGAAGAAGATCATGCATTGTGCCCAAAAAGTTCAAATGAAGCAAATTTGAGAGTACCGATATCAACAATACTATCCCAAACTGTAGAAGTAACAATCGGAAATGGACTCTCAACAAAGTGGGGAATAGAGAAGAACAAGTAAGAAAAGAAATTATTTTTCCAAAAGGGAATAACCTGAACATTGCTTTGGACTTAAACTATTTAGACTGAAAAGGATTGCTGTTATGAAAGATTTGATCAAGCTTTAAATGTATAAAGAATGATGCATCGTGTACAGAACATTCAATTGAAGCAAATACGAGAGAATTAACATCAAGTATAATGTTACCAATTGCCCAGGAAACAATGGGAAAACTAGACTCAATTGAATGGGAAATAGGAACAAATATCCAAAGGAATGGATTTTTCCAAAGGGAATAACTGGAAGATTTGTTTGCACATTTACTCTTTGCACTGACGAGGATTTTGAAAAGCAGCTTTTGATCTAGCTTTAAATATGAAGAAGATCATGCATTGTGCCCAAAAAGTTGAAAAGAAGGAAATTCGGAAGTACTGATATCAACAATAATATCCCAAACTGTAGAAGTAACAGACGGAAATCTACCCTTAATAAAATGGGGAATAGAGAAGAATAAGCAAGAAAAGGAATTATTTTTCCAAAAGGGAGTAACCCGAACATTGATTTGGACTTAAACGTTTTACACTGAAAAGGATTGCGGTTATGAAACATTTGATCAAGCTTTAAATATAAAGAGAATGATGCATTGTGTACAGAACGTTCAATAGAAGCAAATAGGAGAGAATTAACATCAAGTATAATGTTCCCAATTGCAAGGAAACAATGGGAAAACTAGAATCAATAGAATGGGGAATGGAGGTGAACAAGTAAGAAAAGGAATAATATTTCCAAAAGTAAAAAACCGGAACATTTCTTTGGACGTAAACTTTTTCGACTGAAAAGGATTGCGGTTATGAAACATTTGATCAAGCTTTAAATATAAAGTGAATGATGTATTGTGCCCAAAAAGTACCATTGAAGCAAATACGAGAGAAATAACATAAACTATAACATTCTGAAATGCACAGGAAACATTGGGAAAACTAAAATCAATAGAATGGGGAATAGAGGTGAACAAGTAAGAAAAGGAATTATTTTTCCAAAAGGGAGTAACCCGAACATTGATTTGGACTTAAACTTTTTAGACTGAAAAGGATTGCGGTTATGAAACCTTTGATCAAGCTTTAAATATAAAGAGAATGATGCATCGTGTATAGAAATTCCAATTGAAGCAAATACGAGAGAATTAACATCAAACATAATGTTCCCAATTGCACAGGAAACAATGGGTAAACAAGACTCAATTGAATGGGAAATAGTCAGGAACAAATATCCAAAGGAATGGATTTTTCCAAAGGGAATAACTGGAAGATTTGTTTGCACATTTACTCTTTGCACTGACGAGGATTTTGAAAAGCATCTTTTGATCCAGCTTTAAATATGAAGAAGAACATGCATTGTGCCCAAAAAGTTCAAATGAAGGAAATTTGAGAGTACCGATATCTACAATAGTATCCCAAACTGTAGAAGTAACAAACGGAAATCTACTCTAAACAAAATGGGGAATAGAGAAGAACAAGTAAGAATAGAAATTATTTTTCCAAAAGGGAATAACAGGAACATTGCTTTGGACTTAAACTATTTAGATTGAAAAGGATTGTGGTTATGAAACATTTGCTCATACTTTTAATATAAAGAGAATGATGCATCGTATACAGAACGTTCAATAGAAGCAAATACGAGAGAATTAACATCAAGTATAATGTTCCCAATTGCACAGGAAACAACGGGAAAACTAGACTCAATTGAATGGGAAATAGTCAGGAACAAATATCCAAAGGAATGGATTTTTCCAAAGGGAATAACTGGAAGATTTGTTTGCACATTTACTCTTTGCACTGACGAGGATTTTGAAAAGCTTCTTTTGATCTAGCTTTTAATATGAAGAAGATCATGCATTGTGCCCAAAAAGTTGAAAAGAAGGAAATTCGAAGTACTGATATCAACAATAATATCCCAAACTGTAGAAGTAACAGACGGAAATCTACCTTCAATAAAATGGGGAATAGAGGAGAACAAACAAGAAAAGGAATTATTTTTCCAAAAGGGAAGAACCGGAACGTTGATTTGGACTTAAACGTTTTACACTGAAAAGGATTGCGGTTATGAAACATTTGATCAAGCTTTAAATATAAAGAGAATGATGCATTGTGTACAGAACGTTCAATAGAAGCAAATAGGAGAGAATTAACATCAAGTATAATGTTCCCAATTGCAAGGAAACAATGGGAAAACTAGAATCAATAGAATGGGGAAAGGAGGTGAACAAGTAAGAAAAGGAATTATTTTTCCAAAAATAAAAAACCAGAACATTTCTTTGGACGTAAACTTTTTCGACTGAAAAGGATTGCGGTTATGAAACATTTGATCAAGCTTTAAATATAAAGTGAATGATGTATTGTGCCCAAAAAGTACCATTGAAGCAAATACGATAGAACTAACATGAACTATAACATTCTGAAATGCACAGGAAACATTGGGAAAACTAAAATCAATAGAATGGGGAATAGAGGTGAACAAGTAAGAAAAGGAATTATTTTTCCAAAAGGGAGTAACCCGAACATTGATTTGGAGTTAAACTTTTTAGACTGAAAAGGATTGCGGTTATGAAACCTTTGATCAAGCTTTAAATATAAAGAGAATGATGCATCGTGTACAGAAATTCCAATTGAAGCAAATACGAGAGAATTAACATCAAATATAATGTTCCCAATTGCACAGGAAACAATGGGTAAACAAGACTCAATTGAATGGGAAATAGTCAGGAACAAATATCCAAAGGAATGGATTTTTCCAAAGGGAATAACTGGAAGATTTGTTTGCACATTTACTCTTTGCACTGACGAGGATTTTGAAAAGCACCTTTTAATCCAGCTTTAAATATGAAGAAGAACATGCATTGTGCCCAAAAAGTTCAAATGAAGGAAATTTGAGAGTACCGATATCAACAATAGTATCCCAAACTGTAGAAGTAACAAACGGAAATCTACTCTAAACAAAATGGGGAATAGAGAAGAACAAGTAAGAATAGAAATTATTTTTCCAAAAGTGAATAACAGGAACATTGCTTTGGACTTAAACTATTTAGATTGAAAAGGATTGCGGTTATGAAACATTTGCTCATACTTTTAATATAAAGAGAATGATGCATCGTGTACAGAACGTTCAATAGAAGCAAATACGAGAGAATTAACATCAAGTATAATGTTCCCAATTGCACAGGAAACAACGGGAAAACTAGACTCATTTGAATGGGAAATAGGAACAAATATCCAAAGGAATGGATTTTTCCAAAGGGAATAACTGGAAGATTTGTTTGCACATTTACTCTTTGCACTGACGAGGATTTTGAAAAGCAGGTTTTTGATCTAGCTTTAAATATGAAGATCATGCATTGTGCCCAAAAAGTTGAAAAGAAGGAAATTCGGAAGTACTGATATCAACAATAATATCCCAAACTGTAGAAGTAACAGATGGAAATCTACCCTCAATAAAATGGGGAATAGAGAAGAACAAGCAAGAAAAGGAATTATTTTTCCAAAAGGGAAGAACACGAACGTTGATTTGGACTTAAACGTTTTACACTGAAAAGGATTGCGGTTATGAAACATTTGATCAAGCTTTAAATATAGAGAATGATGTATTGTGCCCAAAAATTACCATTGAAGCAAATACGAGAGAAATAACATAAACTATAACATTCTGAAATGCACAGGAAACTTTGGGAAAACTAAAATCAATAGAATGGGGAATAGAGGTGAACAAGTAAGAAAAGGAATTATTTTTCCAAAAGGGAGTAACCCGAACATTGATTTGGACTTAAACTTTTTAGACTGAAAAGGATTGCGGTTATGAAACATTTGATCAAGCTTTAAATATAAAGAGAATGATGCAACGTGTACAGAAATTCCAATTGAAGCAAATACGAGAGAACTAACATAAACTATAATATTCTGAAAAGCACAGGAAACAATGGGTAAACTAGACTCAATTGAATGGGAAATATTCAGGAACAAATATCCAAAGGAATTGATTTTTCCAAAGGGAATAACTGGAAGATTTGTTTGCACATTTACTCTTTGCACTGACGAGGATTTTGAAAAGCACCTTTTGATCCAGCTTTAAATATGAAGAAGAACATGCATTGTGCCCAAAAAGTTCAAATGAAGGAAATTTGAGAGTACCGATATCTACAATAGTATCCCAAACTGTAGAAGTAACAAACGGAAATCTACTCTAAACAAAATGGGGAATAGAGAAGAACAAGTAAGAATAGAAATTATTTTTCCAAAAGGGAATAACAGGAACATTGCTTTGGACTTAAACTATTTAGATTGAAAAGGATTGTGGTTATGAAACATTTGCTCATACTTTTAATATAAAGAGAATGATGCATCGTGTACAGAACGTTCAATAGAAGCAAATACGAGAGAATTAACATCAAGTATAATGTTCCCAATTGCACAGGAAACAACGGGAAAACTAGACTCAATTGAATGGGAAATAGGAACAAATATCCAAAGGAATGGATTTTTCCAAAGGGAATAACTGGAAGATTTGTTTGCACATTTACTCTTTGCACTGACGAGGATTTTGAAAAGCAGCTTTTGATCTAGCTTTAAATATGAAGAAGATCATGCATTGTGCCCAAAAAGTTGAAAAGAAGGAAATTCGGAAGTACTAATATCAACAATAATATCCCAAACTGTAGAAGTAACAGACGGAAATCTACTCTCAATAAAATGGGGAATAGAGAAGAACAAGCAAGAAAAGGAATTATTTTTCCAAAAGGGAAGAACCCGAACATTGATTTGGACTTAAACTTTTAGACTGAAAAGAATTGCGGTTATGAAACATTTGATCAAGCTTTAAATATAAAGAGAATGATGTATTGTGCCCAAAAAGTACCATTGAAGCAAATACGATAGAACTAACATGAACTATAACATTCCGAAATGCACAGGAAACATTGGGAAAACTAGAATCAAAAGAATGGGGAATAGAGATGAACAAGTAAGAAAAGGAATTATTTTCCAAAAGGGAATAACCGGAAAATTGCTTTGGATTGAAACTATTAAGATTGAAATGGATTGTTATTATGAAACATTTGATCAAACTTCAAATATAAAGAGAATGATGCATCGTGTACAGAACGTTCAATGGAAGCAAATACGAGAGAATTAACATCAAGTATGATGTTCCCAATTGCACAGGAAACAATGGGGAAACTAGAATCAATAGAATGGGGAATGGAGGTGAACAAGTAAGAAAAGGAATTATTTTCCAAAAGGGAATAACCAGAAAATTGCTTTGGATTGAAACTATTAAGATTGAAATGGATTGCTGTTATGAAACATTTGATCAAGCTTCAAATATAAAGAGAATGATGCATCGTGTACAGAAAGTTCAATTGAAGCAAATACAAGAGAACTAACATAAACTATAATATTCCGAAAAGCACAGGAAACAATGGGTAAACTAGACTCAATTGAATGGGAAATAGTCAGGAACAAATATCCAAAGGAATGGATTTTTCCAAAGGGAATAACTGGAAGATTTGTTTGCACATTTACTCTTTGCACTGACGAGGATTTTGAAAAGCATCTTTTGATCCAGCTTTAAATATGAAGAAGCTCATGCATTGTGCCCAAAAAGTTCAAATGAAGCAAATTTGAGAGTACCAATATCAACAATAGTATCCCAAACTGTAGAAGTAACAAACGGAAATCTACTCTCAACAAAATGGGGAATAGAGAAGAACAAGTAACAAAAGGAAATATTTTTCCAAAAGGGAATAACCTGAACATTGATTTGGATTGAAACTATTAAGATTGAAATGGATTGTTATTATGAAACATTTGATCAAGCTTTAAATATAAAAAGAATGATGCATCGTGTACAGAACATTCAACTGAAGCAAATACGAGAGAATTAACATCAAGTATAATGTTCCCAATTGCACAGGAAACAATGGGAAAACTAGAATCAATAGAATGGGGAATGGAGGTGAACAAGTAAGAAAAGGAATTATTTTTCCAAAAGGGAATAACCAGAACATTGCTTTGGACTTAAGGATTGCGGTTATGAAACATTTAATCAAGCTTCAAATATAAAGAGAATGATGCATCGTGTAGAGAAAGTTCAATTGAAGCAAATACAAGAGAACTAACATAAACTATAATATTCCGAAAAGCACAGGAAACAATGGGTAAACTAGACTCAATTGAATGGGAAATAGGAACAAATATCCAAAGGAATGGATTTTTCCAAAGGGAATAACTGGAAGATTTGTTTGCACATTTACTCTTTGCACTGACTAGGATTTTGAAAAGCATCTTTTGACCAAGTTTTAAATATGAAGAAGATCATGCATTGTGCCCAAAAAGTTCAAATGAAGCAAATTTGAGAGTACCGATATCAACAATACTATCCCAAACTGTAGAAGTAACAATCGGAAATGTACTCTCAACAAAGTGGGGAATAGAGAAGAACAAGTAAGAAAAGAAATTATTTTTCCAAAAGGGAATAACCTGAACATTGCTTTGGACTTAAACTTTTTAGACTGAAAAGGATTGCTGTTATGAAAGATTTGATCAAGCTTTAAATGCATAAAGAATGATGCATCGTGTACAGAACATTCAATTGAAGCAAATACGAGAGAATTAACATCAAGTATAATGTTACCAATTGCCCAGGAAACAATGGGAAAACTAGAATTAATGGAATAGGGAATGGAGGTGAACAAGTAAGAAAAGGAATTATTTTTCCAATGGGAATAACTGGAAGATTTGTTTGCACATTTACTCTTTGCCCTGACGAGGATTTTGATAAGAATCTTTTGATCTAGCTTTAAATATAAAGAAGATCAGGCATTGTGCCCAAAAAGTTCAAATGAAGCCAATTCTAGAGTACCGATATCAACAACAATTTGCCAAACTGTAGATGTACCAAACGGAAATCTACTCTCAACAAAATGGGTAATAGAGAAGAACAAGTAAGAAAAGGAATTATTTTTCCAAAAGGGAAAAACGGGACAATTTCTTTGGACATAAACTTTTTAGACTGAAAGGGATTGCGGTTATGGAACATTTGTTGCCAATTCTCTGTTATTTTCTTCATTGGAACTTTCTGTATACTATTCATTATCTTCTTTGTATTTAAAGCTTTATAAAAGTTTTCATAACAGCAATACTTTTCAGTATAAATAGTTTACGTCCAAACAATTGTCCAATTATTCACTTACAAAAAAAAAACAATTCCTTTTCTCCCTTTTTCTTCTGTATTTAAACTTCTATTGAGTCTAGTTTTCGTTCCCTTTCTTTTGAAGTTTGGGATATGATAGTTGATATCAATTCTCTGGTTTTTGCTCCAGTGGACCTTTTTTTGAACAATGCATTATCTTCTTTATATTTAAAGCTGGATCAAACGATTCTTAACAGGAATCCTCTTCAGTGGAAAGAGTGAAATGTAGACAAGCCTTCCAGTTATTCCCTTTTGAAAAATCCATGCCTTTGGATACTTGTTCCTCTCTATTTCCCATTCTATTGAGTCCAATTTTTCCTTTGTTTCCTGTGCATTTTGGATCATTATAGTTGATGTTAAGTCACTCTCATTTGCTTCAATGGAACTTTCTGGATATGATGCATTATCTTCTTTATATCGAAACTTGATCAAAGGTTTGTTAACAACAATCCTTTTCCGTCTAAAGAAATTATTCGGTTATTTCCTTTCGACTAAAAAATTCTTCTCTATTTCACATTCTATTGAGTCTAGTTTTCGTTTTATTTCTTTTGCAGTTTGGGATATGATAGTTGATATCAATTCTCTCCTATTTGTTCCAATGGACCTTTTTTTGTACAATGCACAATCTTCTTTATATTTAAAGCTGGATCAAAGGATTTTTAACAGGAATCCTCTTCAGTGGAAAGATGAATTGCAGACGTCTTCCAATTATTCCCTTTTGAAAAATCCATGCATTTGGATACCTGTTCTATTCTATTTCCCCTTCCATTGAGTATAGTTTTCCCTTTGATTCCTTTGCATTTTGGATCATTATACTTGATGTCCATTCTCTCGTATTTGCTTCATTGGAACTTTTTTTGTACAATGCATTATTTTCTTTACATTTAAAGCTGGATCAAAGGACTCTAACAAAGGAATCCTATTCAGCAGAAAGAGTCTTCGAAGTTCAAACAAACCATTTGACAAATCCATTCTTTTCGATATTTGTTCTTCTCTATTTCCCATTCTATTGAGTCCCGTTTTCCCTTTGATTCCTGTGCATTTTCGATCATTATTGTTGATGTTAAGTCCCTCGCATTTGCTTCAATGGAACTTTCTGGATACTATGCATTATTTTCTTTATATTGAAACTTGATCAAAGGTTTGTTAACAACAATCATTTTCAGTCCAAAGAAATTATTCGGTTATTTCCTTTCGATGAAAAATTCCTTTTCTTACTTGTTCTTGTCTATTTCACGTTCTATTGAGTCTAGTTTTCCCTTCGTTTCTTTTGTAGTTTGGGATATTATAATTGATATCAATTATCTCTATATGCTTCAATGGAACTTTTTTGTACACTGCTTTATCTTCTTTATATTTAAAGCTGGATCAAAGGATTCTTAACAGGAATCCTATTCAGCGGAAAAAGTGATTGACAGACAAAACGTCTAGTTATTCCCTTTTGAAGAATCAATTCCTGTGGATACTTGTTCTTGTCTCTTACCCATTCTATTGAGTCTAGTTTTCCTTTTCATTCCTGTGCATTTTGGATCATTATAGTTGATGTTAATTCTCTCACATTTGCTTCAATGGAACTTTCTGGACAGAATGAATTATCTTCTTTATATTTAAAGCTTGATCAAAGGTTTTTTTTAACAACAATGCTTTCCGTTCTAAATAGTTTACGTCCAAAGAAATGATCCCATTATTTCCTTTTGAAGAAAAAATTCCTTTACTTACTTGTTCTTCTCTATTTAACATTCTATTGAGTCTAGTTTTCCCTTCTTTTCTTTTGCAATTTGGGATATTATAGCTGATATAAATATTCTCGTATTTGCTTCAATGGAATGTTTTTGTACAATGCATTATGTTCTTTGTATTTAAAGGGGAATCAAAGGATTCTTTTTTTTTTTTTTTTTTGGCTCCTAGTCTTTTTTTTTTTTTTTTTTTTTTATTTTTTATTCATTTTTCCAAATTATCCCCTCCCTCCCTCCACTCCCTCCCCCCGATGGCAGGTAATCCCATACATTTTATATGTGTTACAATATAACCTAGATACAATATATGTGTATAAATACCATTTTCTTGTTGCACATTAATTATTAGTTTCCGAAGGTATAAGTAACCTGGGTAGATAGACAGTAGTGCTAACAATTTACATTCGCTTCCCAGAGTTCCTTCTCTGGGTATAGTTATTTCTGTCCATCATTGACCAACTGGAAGTGATTGGATCTTCTTTATGTTGAAGATTTCCACTTCCATCAGAATACACCCTCATACAGTATTGTTGTTGAAGTGTATAGTGATCTTCTGGTTCTGCTCATTTCACTCAACAACAATTGATTTAAGTCTCTCCAAGCCTCTCTGTATTCCTCCTGTTGGTCATTTCTTACAGAGCAATAATATTCCATAACCTTCATATACCACAATTTACCCACCATTCTCCAATTGATGGACATCCATTCAACTTCCAGTTTCTAGACACTATGAAAAGAGCTGCCACAAACATTTTGGCACGTACAGGTCTCTTTCCCCTCTTTAGTATTTCTTTGGGATATAAACCCAATAGCAGCAATGCTGGATCAAAGTGTATGCACAGTTTGATAACTTTTGGGGCATACTTCCAAATTAATCTCCAGAATGGTTTCATTCTTACACAACTCCACCAACAATGTATTAGTGTTCCAGTTTTCCCACATCCCCTCCAACACTCATCATCATTTGTTCCTGTCATCTTAGCCAATCTGATAGGTGTGTAGTGGTATCTCAGAATTGTCTTAATTTGCATTTCTCTGATCAGTAGTGATTTGGAAAACTTTCATATGAGTGGAAATAGTTTCAATTTCATCATCTGAGAATTATCTGTTCATATCCCTTGATCATTTATCAATTGGAGAATTGTTTGGTTTCCTATAAATCAGGGTCAGTTCTCTATATATTTTGGAAATGAGACCTTTATCAGAACCTTTGTTTTTAAAAATATTTTCCCAATTTGTTACTTCCCTTCTAATCTTGTTTGCATTAGTATTGTTTGTACAGAAACTTTTTAGTTTGATGTAATCAAACTCTTCTATTTTGTGATCAATAATGATCTCTAATTCTCCTCTGGTCATAAATTCCTTCCTCCTCCACAAGTCTGAGAGGTAGACTATTCCCTGTTCCTCTAATCTATTTATGATCTCATTCTTTATGCCTAAATCATGGACCCATTTTGATCTTATCTTGGTATATGGTGTTAAGTGTGGGTCTATATCTAATTTCTGCCATACTAATTTCCAGTTTTCCCAACAGTTTCTCCTAAATAATGAATTTTTGTCCCTGATGTTGGTATCTTTGGGTTTGTCAAAGATTAGATTGCTATAGATGTACCCTATTTTGTCCTTTGTATCTAATCTGTTCCACTGATCTACCGTTCTATTTCTTAGCCAGTACCAAATGGTTTTGGTGACTGCTGCTCTATAATATAGCTTTAGATCAGGTACACTTAGACCACGTTCCTCTGACTTTTTATTCATTAGTTCCCTTGCAATTCTCGACCTTTTATTCTTCCATATGAATTTTGTTGTTATTTTTTCCAGGTCATTAAAATAGTTTCTTGGGAGTCTGATTGGCATAGCACTAAATAAATAGATTAGTTTGGGGAGTATTGTCATCTTTATTATATTCGCTCGGCCTATCCAAGAGCACTGAATGTCGTTCCAATTATTTAAATCTAACTTTATTTTTTTGGCAAGTGTTTTGTAATTTTTCTCATATAATTCCTGACTATTCTTTGGTAGATGGATTCCCAAATACTTTATACTCTTAACATTTCTTTGGAATGGAATTTCTCTTTGTATAGAAAAGAATCTAGAAAAGTGTTTTTTCTAGAGAGAGGACCCAGAAAAAATGTTTTCTAGATTGAGGCTCTAGAAAGTGATCTAGAAAAGAATTATTTCTAGAGAAAGTATCTAGAAAAGTTCCTAGAAAAGATTTTTTTCAAAATTGAGGTTTTCAAAAAGAATCTAGAAAAGTGTCTTTTATAAAGGGAATAACTAGAAAAGTATCTAAAAAAATTTTTTTTGAATGATTCTCCAGAAAAGAATCTAACCAAAAAAAACATGATTTCAGAAGAAATGATCCATAAAACATTCTAGAAAAGAACTTTTTTTTAGATTGAGGCTCTAGAAAAGAATCTAGAAAAGAGTTTTTCTAGAGAAAGGATCCAGAAAAGAATCTAGAAAATTTTTTTCTAGCATGAGGCTCTAGAAAAGTATCTAGAAAACACTGGTTTCTAGATAAAAGATTTGTTGAAGTATGTTTTCTAAGTGAGGCTCTACAAAAAAAGTCTAGAAAAGAATCTTTTCTAGAAAGATGATCTAGAAAAGTTTTTAGAAAAGATTTTTTTCTAGATTGAGGTTTTAGAAAATCATCTAGAAAAGACTTCCTGCTGTAGAGAACAACTAGAAAAGTATCTATAAAAAATTTTTGTAGAATGAGGCTCTAGAAAATAACTACAAAAACTTTGTTTTAAGAGACTGATTCATAAAAGAATCTAGAAAAGAACATTTTTAGGTTGAGGCTCTAGAAAAGAATCTAGAAATAGTGTTGTTTCTAGAGTGAATATCCAGAACATAATGTTTTCTAGATTGAGGCTCTAGAAAATGATCGAGAAAAGAATTGTTTCATGAGAGATGATAGAGAAAATTTCCAAGAAAAGATTTTTTTTCTAGATTGAGGTTTTCGAAAAAATTCTAGAAATGTATCTTTTTAAAAAGAGAATAAGTAGAAAAGTATTTTAAAATTTTTTTCTTGAATGAGGCTCCAGAAAATAAATCTAAAAAAAAAAAAAAAAAAAAACCACATCATTTTAGAAGAAATGATCCATAATAGAATCTAGAAAAAACTTTTTTTAACTTGAGGTTGTAGAAAAGAATCTAGAAAAGAGTTGTTCCTAGAGAGAGGATCCACAAAAGCATCTAGAATTTTTTTCCTAGCATGAGGCTCTAGAAAACACTGCTTTCTAGATAGATCGGGAAAACTATGTTTTCTAAGTTGAGATTCTAAAAAAGGATCGATTAAAGAATTATTTCTAGAGAGAGGATCCAGAAAAAAATGTTTTCTAGATTGAGACGCTAGAAAATGATCTAGAAAAGAATTGTTTCTAGAGAGAGTATCTAGAGAAGTTTCTAGAACAGATTTTTTTTAGATTGAGGTTCTAGAAAATCAGCTAGTAACAATTGTTGCTGGAGAGAAGTCCTAGAAAAGTATGTAGAAAAATATTTTCTTGAATGAGGCTCTAGAAAAGAATGTAGAAAACTATGTTTCAAGAGAGATGATCCGTAAAAGAATCTAGAAAAGTACATTTTCTAGACTGAGGTTTTAGAAAAGAATCTAGAAAATAATTTTTTCTAGAGAGAAGATCCAGAAAAAAATAGTTTTCCAGATTAAGGTTCTCCGAAATGATCAAGAAATTGCTTGTTTCTAGAGTATCTAGAAAAGATTCTAGAAATGATTTTTTTTTATAGATTTTGGTTTTCAAAAAGAATCCAAAAAAGTCCCTTTTCTAAAGAGAACAAGTAAAAAAGTATCTAAAAATGTTTTCTTGAATGAGCCTCCAGAAAAGATTCTAACAGTAAAAAATGAATAAATAAATAAATAAAACATTTTTTCACAAGAAATGATCCATAAAAGAATCTAGAAAAGAACGTTTTTTTTAGATTGAAGCTCTAGAAAAGAATCTAGAAAAGAGTTTTTTCTAGAGAGAGCATCCAGAAAAGAGCCTACAAAAACTTTTTCTAGCATGAGGCTCTAGAAAAGAATCTAGAAAAGACTTGTTTCTAGATAGAAGATCTAGAAAACTATGTTTTCAAAGTTGAGGCTCTAGAAAAGGATCTAGTAAAGAATTCTTACTAAAGCGAGGATGCAGAAAAGTTTCTAGAAAAGATATTTCTCTAGATTGAAATTCTAGGAAATCATCTAGAAAAGACATGTTTCTAGAGAGAACTAGAAACGTATCTAGAAAAAAAATTTCTAGAATGAGGCTCTAAAAAGGAATCTACAGATCTTTCTTCTTAGAGAGTTATCCATAAAAGAATCTAGAAAAGAACATTTTTTTTAGGTTGGGACTCTAGAAAAGAATCTAGAAACGTGTTTTTTCTAGAGAGAGGACCCAGGAAAAATGTTTTCTAGATTGAGGTTGTAGAAAATGATCTAGAAAAGAATTGTTTCACGAGAGAGGATGGAGAAAATTTCCAAGAAAAGATTTTTTTTAATAGATTGAAGTTTTGGAAAAAATTCTAGAAAGGTATCTTTTTAAAAAGAGAATAAGTAGAAAAGTATTTAAAATTTTTTTCTTGAATAAGGCTCCAGAAAAGAATCTAACAAAAAACATGATTTCAGAAGAAATGATCCATAAAACATTCTAGAAAAGAACATTTTTTTTTTATTTGAGGCTCTAGAAAAGAATCTAGAAAAGTGTTTTTTCTAGAGAGAGGATCCAGAAAAGAATCTAGAAATTTTTTTTCTAGCATGAGGCTCTAGAAAAGAATCTAGAAAACACTGGTTTCTAGATAAAAGATCTGGAAAACTATGTTTTCTAAGTTGAGGCTCTCTAAAAGGATGTAGTAAAGAAATGTTTCTAGAGGGAAGATGCAGAAAAATTTCTAAAAAAGATTTTTCTCTAGATTGAAGTTCTAGAAAATCACCTAGAAAGACATGTTTCTAGAGAGAAGAACTAGAAACGTATATAGAAAAATATTTTCTAGATTGAGGCTCTACAAAAAAATCTAGAAAAGAAGCGTTTCTAGAAAAAGGATCTAGAAATGTTGCTAGTAAAGATTTTTTTCTAGATTGAGGTTTTAGAAAATCACCTAGAAAAGACTTCCTGCTGGAGAGAACAACTAGAAAAGTATTTATAAAAAATTTTCTAGGATGTGGCTCTAGAAAATAACTACAAAGATTTTGTTTTAAGAGACTGATTCATAAAAGAATCTAGAAAAGAACATTTTTTAGGTTGAGGCTCTAGAAAAGAATCTAGAAAAAGAGTTGTTTCTGGAGAGAATATCCAGAAAATAATGTTTTCTAGATTGAGGCTCTAGAAAATGATCGAGAAAAGAATTGTTTCACGAGAGAGGATAGAGAAAATTTCCAAGAAAAGATTTTTTTTTCTAGATTGAGGTTTTCGAAAAAATTCTAGAAATGTATCTTCTTAAAAAGAGAATAAGTAGAAAAGTATTTAAAATGTTTTTTCTTGAATGAGGCTCCAGAAAAGAATCTAACAAAAAAAGACATCGTTTTAGAAGAAGTGATCCATAATACAATCTAGAAAAAACTTTTTTTCAGCTTGAGATTCTAGAAAAGAATCTAGAAAAGAGTTGTTTCTAAAGAGAGGATCCACAAAAGCATCTAGAATTTTTTTTTCCTAGCATGAGGCTCTAGAAAATACTGATTTCTAGATAGAAGTTCTGAAAAACTATGTTTTCTAAGTTGAGGCTCTAAAAAAGGATCGATTAAAGAATTATTTCTAGAGAGAGGATGCTGTAAAGAATATTTTCTAGAATGAGACTCTAGAAAATGATCTACAAAAGAAGAGTTTCTAGAGAGAGTATTTAGAAAAGTTTTTGGAAAAGATCTTTTTCAGATTGAGGTTTACGAAAAGAATCTAGAAAAGTCTCTTTTGTAAAAGAGAACAAGTAGAAAAGTATCTAAAAATGTTTTCTTGAATGAGCCTCCAGAAAAGAAACTAACAAAAAAAAACACATTATTTCAGAAGAAATGATCCATAAAACATTCTAGAAAAGAACGGTTTTTTTTAGATTGAGGCTCTAGAAAAGAATCTAGAAAAGAGCTGTTTCTAGAGAGAGGTTCCACAAAAGAATCTAGAAAAAATTTTTCTAGCATGAGGCTCTAGAAAAGAATCTAAAAAAGATTGGTTTCTAGATACAAGATCTGGAAACTATGTTTTCTAAGTGAGGCTCTAGAAACGGATCTTGTAAAGAATTCTTTCTAGAGAGAGGATGCAAAAAAGATTCTAGAAGAGATATTTCTCTAGTTTGAAGTTCTAGAAAAATCATCTAGAAAAGATATGTTTCTGGAGAGAACTAGAAACGTATCTAGAAAATTTTTTTCTAGAATGAGGCTCTAAAAATGAATCTACAGATCTTTCTTCTAAGAGAGATATCCATAAAAGAATCTAGAAAAGAACGGTTTTTTTTTAGGTTGAGACTCTAGAAAAGAATCTAGAAAAGAGTTGTTTCTAGAGAGAGGCTCCAGAAAAAATAGTTTTCCAGATTAAGGTTCTCCAAAATGATCAAGAAATTACTTGTTTCTAGAGTATCTAGAAAAGATTCTAGAAATGATTTTTTTCTAGATTTTGGTTTTCTAAAAGAATCCAAAAAAGTCCCTTTTCTAAAGAGAACATCTAGAAAAGTATCTAAAAATGTTTTCTTGAATGAGCCTCCAGAAAAGAATCTAACAGCAAAAAAAATAAATAAATAAATAAATAAACATTTTTTCAGAAGAAATGATCCATAAAAGAATCTAGAAAAGAACAGTTTTTTTAAGATTGAAGCTCTAGAAAAGAATCTAGAAAAGATTTTTTTCTAGAGAGAGCATCCAGAAAAGAGCCTAGAAAAACTTTTTCTAGCATGAAGCTCTAGAAAAGAATCTAGAAAAGACTTGTTTCTAGATAGAAGATCTAGAAAACTATGTTTTCAAAGTTGAGGCTCTAGAAAAGGATCTAGTAAAGAATTCTTACTAAAGTGAGGATGCAGAAAAGTTTCTAGAAAATATATTTCTCTAGATTGAAGTTCTAGAAAATCATCTAGAAAAGACATGTTTCTAGAGAGAACTAGAAACGTATCTAGAAAAAAAATTCTAGAAGGAGGCTCTAAAAAGGAATCTACAGATCTTTCTTCTTAGAGAGTTATCCATAAAAGAATCTAGAAAAGAACATTTTTTTTTAGGTTGAGACTCTAGAAAAGAATCAAAAAAGCGTTTTTTCTAGAGAGAGGACCCAGGAAAAATGTTTTCTAGATTGAGACTCTAGAAAATGATCTAGAAAAGAATTGTTTCTAGAGAGAGTATGTAGAAAAGTTTCTGGAAAAGATCTTTTTCAGATTGAGGTTTACTAAAAGAATCTAGAAAAGTCTCTTTTGTAAAAGTGAACAAGTAGAAAAGTATCTAAAAATGTTTTCTTGAATAAGGCTCCAGAAAAGAATCTAACAAAAAAATTATTTAAGAAGAAATGATCCATAAAACATTCTAGAAAAGAACGTTTTTTTTTTAGATTGAGGCTCTAGAAAAGAGCTGTTTCTAGAGAGAGGTTCCACAAAAGAATCTAGAAAAAAATTTTCTAGCATGAGGCTCTAGAAAAGAATCTAGAAAGGACTGGTTTTTAGATACAAGATCCGGAAACGATGTTTTCTAAGTGAGGCTCCAGAAAAGGATCTAGTAAAGAATTCTTTCTAGAGAGAGGATGCAGAAAAGATTCTAGAAGAGATATTTCTCTAGTTTGAAGTTCTAGAAAAATCATCTAGAAAAGACATGTTTCTGGAGAGAACTAGAAACGTATCTAGAAAAAAATTTTTCTAGAATGACACTCTAAAAAGGATTCTACAGATCTTTCTTCTAAGAGAGTTATCCATAAAAGAATCTAGAAAAGAACGGTTTTTTTAGGTTGATGTTAGGATTACTAGGTGAGAACTCAGGTTGTCTGGACAGTGACAAGGTGAGAATTCAGGTTGTCTGGATAATTACAAGGTGAGAACTCAGGTTGACTTGATAGAAGGAGCAAGCTCATTGGCTGAAGTGGTTCTTCCCAGAAGCCCTTGCATTATCCCATGCCCATTCTCTGGGAGGATAAAGGAGACAACAGTGGGCCTGGAAAGTCAGTCTGCCTGGAGAAGGATTAGAGCTGGAGGAGATTTAGAGCCAGGATTCAAGGAGAAGACTCTGCACTACATCTGGCTTGACAGAGCTCTCTGCAGGAAGGGAAGTCGGCTCTCTGCAGGAAGGGAAGTCACTTCTCTGGACAAGAGTTAACAGCAACTGCCTGGAGACAACGGTTCACTACAGGAAGAAGAATCTGTCTGAGAGATTTGAGTAGACACAGCAGATCTCTTCCCAGAGAGCGATCCAGCAGCTTCTGGAGACGACAGCTCGCTACAATTGGCGCCCAACGTGGGGCAAGGACTTTTGCTTGTCCTGACAAGAGGAGCTAGACCAGACCTTCGCAATTTGGCGCCCGAACAGGGACAGACACGGTCCTGATTCCAGTGGAAAAGCCTCCCATCCAGATCTCAGTCTCTCTGACCCAGAACCGTGAGTAACAAGGAAACTTTGTTAAAGATTAAGTGAGTGTGCTAATAGATAAATAAGGAACTTGTTAAGGGCTAAACCAGCAATCTCTTATAACTGAAATGGGGCAGATGTTAGTTAAATTCAATCCCCAGGCCTCTGCTTCCGGCAGCTGAAAATTTAATTAACAATGTTTTTGTTTTACCTTATTTACAAATCAACTTAGGTTTGTTCCAAGTTTGTGGCACTTGTATTTTACAAGTTCAGACCATAAACCATTCCTTGGGTCTTGCATATATAACACTGCTAGGAAGAATGTCATCAAAAATCACTGACTTCCACACCTCATATAAGGATAATCTTTAGTTTCAAGCTTTTATATTTACTAGAGACAGTCTAGATGTTTGAGTATGTACGTCAGTCATGCCACACAAAGAAAAGCATAAATATTTCCAGAGTTCTTTGTTCAAAAACCATGTTCACAAATGCTGTTCCTTCCTCCGCTCTTCAGGGATCACATCCTCAACAACAGATTACTGGACAAGGAACACTGGAACATCAAAGGGCTCTCTTCCAGTTAGCAACCTGTCACTTTGCTCTTGGGGAATACAGAGTAAGTACCATGTGTTTTGTGAACATACCCACAAATGCATTTAGCCATTTCAGGCATTTTTATGTTGTTAGATAATGTTACTTTTCTTGTTTAGTTCACTGTATCTTTACAAAGTTCTAGGCCTTTAGACCCAAAACATTGGGAAATGGGGCAAACACCTTCTGTTCAAGGAAAATGTTTAGAGACCATCATCAAGGTTATGAAAAGCCAAGGATTGATTATAATTTTAGAGGAGATTACTGAACTTTTAAGAACTGTGAAGGTTATATGTCCTTCTTTTTCTCTGGAAGAAGAATTGGATCCAGATGAATGGGAATTAGTAGGAAAGCAATTAGGTGAACACTACAATTCCAGGCCAAACTCAATTTCCAAAGATACAATTCATATATACAATGTAATCCAATTGGCTTTAAACAATATTATTCTAAAGGAAGAGATGAAGGAGCAAAATGGGGAACTGTCAACTAAACTAGGTGAAAAGGATGAATCAGATAACAATGAAATTAAGTACAATTCTGAGCAACAGCAACAGGAGCACCTCCCATCTCCTCCCTCAATTAACCCTTCGGGGGTAGAGCAAGAAGGAGGAGAGCAAGAGGCAGAAACACAAACAGAATCACCTGTGAAGCAGCCTAAGCCTATGACAAGATTAGAAAAAAGCATTGGTTAAAGCTAAGAGAGAAGGACAGGATATAAGTGATTCTATACATGCATATCCTGTGATTGAAAATATTGACTCTGTAGGTAAAAAAAAGGAGAAGATATGCACCCTTAGATTTGAATAAAATTAAGGATTTGAAAAAAGGTTGAACCCTTTATGGGGCTACATCAGCTTATGTCAAAATGTTACTAGATGGTTTGTCTTATGAAGTCCTAACTCCAAATGATTGGAAATCCATAGCAAGGACATGCCTGGAACCTGGAGAAAATTTATTATGGCTTGCGGAATTTCATGAATTATGTAAAATTCAAGTCAGATGCAATTTGGAAATAGGAGTTAACACACAATTCACTTTTAAGCACTTAGCTGGTGAAGGTCAGTATAGAGAGAATTCGGAACAGATTAATTATACCATGACAATATATGAACAAATTGCTAAGGCTGCAATAAAAGCTTGGGGTGTCCTTCCTGGACAGAAAGATCGTGGAGAGGCTTTCACTAAAATACAGCAAGGTCCCAATGAACCTTTTGCAGATTTTGTGGGACGTTTGCAAACTGCTGTCAAAAGAACTATTGGAGAAAATGCAGCTACAGAAATAATGACCAGACATCTGGCTAAGGAAAATGCCAATGAGATTTGCAAAAGAATTATATGGGGATTAGACAAAGATGCTCCTTTAGAGGAGATCATAAGACGATGTGCTACGTGGGAACAAATGCTTTTTACACCCGGACAATGATGAATGTGGAAAGACAGGGTCCCTCCTGGCAAGGGCCTTCTAGAGAAACTCGGCGATGTTTTCAATGTGGAAAAATTGGGCATCTAAGAGCTCAGTGTAGGTATGGAGGTACAGTGAGAAGACAGGGTGAAAGAAGACCTAAAACACCATGTCCAAAATGCAACAGAGGACTTCATTGGGCATCAGAGTGTAGAATAATTCAGGGAAATGGGATGAGGGGCCCAGGTCCAGGGCCCCAGGCAAAAAAGACTTGGGGCATGATGGCAGCTGATGTTACACCCAAAGAACCTTTAGAAGGCCAGGACTCTGATTTAATCAACCAGCAGAAAAGCAATCACATGGCAGAAAGGGATTACCCAATCAGTCAACCAAAAGGCAATCAGATTGCAAAAATGGATTACACTTGGGGAGAATACAGGCCTTTTAAACCAACAGGGCTGTGTCCAGTGCAAACAACTCCAATGTAATTGCCAGATGATGTGAAGAGATTTAGAAAGGGGTAAATAGAAGGTAATTAGATAGGTTAACTGCCTGGGGGAGAGGGTTTGCTTGTATTTCTTCAGCAGGAGAAGGAATCAGATGGGTGCCAACGAGTCATATTCGCCTTGTCCATCAGAGAGAGACAGAAAAGGAGAAAGACCTCAAAATAAAGGAGAAGATCTAAGAAACATCTTACACCGAAAGAGCATGGCTAATAAAAAGACTGTTAAAGAACTTTAAAACCAGCAGGAATCATTGGACTTCCTCACACAAGATGAGACTAATGGACAATGGACTTATGGACATTTATAAATTTTCAATTTATGATTATTTGATTATGTTATTTGTTATATACTCCTAGCATGTGTTATGTTACTATGTTACTATGTGCTTATGTAATTTAAGTAATTATGTGTAATACTTCCCATATTGATGGATTTATGTTTCAAGGTCATGACTGTCCTATGTTCTAAATCAAAAGAAAGGGGGAGATGTTAGGATTACTAGGTGAGAACTCAGGTTGTCTGGACATTGACAAGGTGAGAATTCAGGTTGTCTGGACAATTACAAGGTGAGAACTCAGGTTGACTTGATAGAAGGAGCAAGCTCATTGGCTGAAGTGGTTCTTCCCAGAAGCCCTTGCATTATCCCACGCCCATTCTCTGGGAGGATAAAGGAGACAACAGTGGGCCTGGAAAGTCAGTCTGCCTGGAGAAGGATAAGAGCTGGAGGAGATTCAGAGCCAGGATTCATGGAAAAGACTCTGCACTACATCTGGCTTGACACAGCTCTCTGCAGGAAGGGAAGTCGGCTCTCTGCAGGAAGGGAAGTCACTTCTCTGGACAAGAGTTAACAGCACCTGCCTGGAGACAATGGTTCACTACAGGAAGAAGAATCTGTCTGAGAGATTTGAGTAGACACAGTAGATCTCTTCCCAGAGAGCGATCCAGCAGCTTCTGGAGACAACAGCTCGCTACAGGTTGAGGCTCTAGAAAATAATCTAGAAAAGAGTTGTTTCTAGAGAGAGGATCCAGAAAAAATAGTTTTCCAGATTAAGGTTCTCTGAAATGATCAAGAAATTACTTGTTTCTAGAGTATCTAGAAAAGATTCTAGAAAAGATTTTTTTTCTAGATTGAGGTTTTTGAAAAAATTCTAGAAATGTATCTGTTTAAAAAGAGAATAAGTAGAAATGTATTTAAATTTTTTTTTCTTGAATCAGGCTCCAGAAAAGAATCTAAAAAAAAAACATGATTTCAGAAGAAATGAGCCATAAAACATTCTAGAAAAGAACGTTTTTTTTTTTTTTTTAATTTGAGGCTCTAGAAAAGAATCTAGAAAAGTGTTTTTTCTAGAGAGAGGATACAGAAAAGAATGCTTTCTAGATTGAGACTCTAGAAAATGATCGAGAAAAGAATTGTTTCTAGAGAGAGTATGTAGAAAATTTCCAAGAAAAATTTTTTTTTCTAGATTGAAGTTTTTGAAAAAATTCTAGAAATGTATCTGTTTAAAAAGAGAATAAGTAGAAATGTATTTAATTTTTTTTTTGAATTAGGCTCCAGGAAAGAATCTAATAAAGAAACATGATTTCAGAAGAAATGATCCATAAAACATTCTAGAAAAGAACGTTTTTTAATTTGAAAAGAATCTAGAAGAGTATTTTTTTCTAGAGAGAGGATCCAGAAAAGAAGCTAGAAAATTTTTTTCTAGCATGAGGCTCTAGAAAAGAATCTAGAAAACAGTGGTTTCTAGATAAAAGATCAGGAAAACTATGTTTTCTAAGTTGAGGCTCTCTAAAAGGAGTAGTAAAGAAATGTTTCTAGAGGGAAGATGCAGAAAAGTTTCTAGGAAAGATTTTGTCTAGATTGAAGTTCTAGAAAATCACCTAGAAAGACATGTTTCTAGAAAAAAGAACTAGAAACGTATCTAGAAAAATATTTTCTAGATTGAGGCTCTACCAAAAAATCTAGAAAAGAATCGTTTCTAGAAAGAGGATCTAGAAAAGTTTCTAGTAAAGATTTTTTTCTAGATTGAGGTTTTAGAAAATCACCTAAAAAAGACTTCCTGCTGGAGAGAACAACTAGAAAATTATCTATAAAAATTTTTTCTCGAATGAGGCTCTAGAAAATAACTACAAAAACTTTGTTTTAAGAGACTGATTCATAAAAGAATCTAGAAAAGAACATTTTTAGGTTGAGGCTCTAGAATAGAATCTAGAAAAAGAGTTGTTTCTAGAGAGAATATCCAGAAAATAAGGTTTTCTAGATTGAGGCTCTAGAAAATGATCGAGAAAAGAATTGTTTCACGAGAGAGGATACAGAAAACTTCCAAGAAAAGACTTTTTTTTTTTCTAGATTGAGGTTTTCGAAAAAATTCTAAAAATGTATCTTCTTAAAAAAGAATAAGTAGAAAAGTATTTTAAAATTTTTTTTCTTGAATGAGGCTCCAGAAAAGAATCTAACAAAAAACCACATCGTTTTAGAAGAAATGATCCATAATAGCATCTAGAAAAAACTTTTTTTAGCTTGAGATTCTTGAAAAGAATCTAGAAAAGAGTTGTGTCTAGAGAGAGGATACACAAAAGCATCTAGAATTTTTTTTCCTAGCATGAGGCTCTAGAAAACACTGGTTTCTAGATAGAAGATCTGTAAAACTATGTTTTCTAAGTTGAGGCTCTAAAAAAGGATCGATTAAAGAATTATTTCTAGAGAGAGGTTGCAGAAAAGAATGTTTTCTAGATTGAGACTCTAGAAAATGATCTACAAAAGAATTGTTTCTAGAGAGAGTCCATAGAAAAGTTTCTGGAAAAGATCTTTTTCAGATTGAGGTTTACAAAAACCATCTAGAAAAGTCTCTTTTGTAAAAGAGAACAAGTAGAAAAGTATCTAAAAATGTTTTCATGAATGAGCCTCCAGAAAAAATCTAACAAAAAAAAATATATTTCAAAAGAAATGAGTGATAAAACATTCTAGAAAAGAACTTTTTTTTGAGATTGAGGCTCTAGAAAAGAATCTAGAAAAGAGCTGTTTCTAGAGAGAGGTTTCACAAAAGAATCTAGAAAAAAATTTTCTTGCATGAGGCTCTAGAAAAGAATCTAGAAAAGACTGGTTTCTAGATAGAAGATCTAGAAAACTATGTTTTCAAAGTTGAGGCTCTAGAAAAGGATCGAGTAAAGAATTCTTACTAAAGCGAGGATGCAGAAAAATTTCTAGAAAAGATATTTCTCTAGATTGAAGTTCTAGAAAATCATCTAGAAAAGACATGTTTCTAGAGAGAACTACAAATGTATCTAGAAAAAAAATTTCTAGAATGAGGCTCTAAAAAGGAATCTAGAGATCTTTCTTCTAAGAGAGTTATCCATAAAAGAATCTAGAAAAGAACGGTTTTTTTAGGTTGAGACTCTAGAAAAGAATCCAGAAGAGTGTTTTTTCTAGAAAGAGGTCCCAGTTAAAATGTTTTCTAGATTGAGGTTGTAGAAAATGATCTAGAAAAGAATTGTTTCACGAGAGAGGATGGAGAAAATTTCCAAGAAAAGATTTTTTTTCTAGATTGAAGTTTTCGAAAAAATTCTAGAAATGTGTCTTTTTAAAAAGAGAATAATTAGAAAAGTATTTGAATTTTTTTTTTCTTGAATGAGGCTCCAGAAAAGAATCTAACAAAAAAACATGATTTCAGAAGAAATGATCCATAAAACATTCTAGAAAAGAACGTTTTTTTTTAAATTTGAGGCTCTAGAAAAGAATCTAGAAAAGTGGTTTTTCTAGAGAGAGGATCCAGAAAAGAAGCTAGAAAATTTTTTTTCTAGCATGAGGCTCTAGAAAAGAATCTAGAAAACACTGGTTTCTAGATAAAAGATCAGGAAAACTATGTTTTCTAAGTTGAGGCTCTCTAAAAGGATGTAGTAAGGAAATGTTTCTAGAGGGAAGATGCAGAAAAGTTTCTAGGAAAGATTTTGTCTAGATTGAAGTTCTAGAAAATCAGCTAGAAAGACATGTTTCTAGAAAAAGAACTAGAAACGTATCTAGAAAAATATTTTCTAGATTGAGGCTCTACCAAAAAATCTAGAAAAGAATCGTTTCTAGAAAGAGGATCTAGAAAAGTTTCTAGTAAAGATTTTTTTCTAGATTGAGGTTTTAGAAAATCACCTAGAAAAGACTTCCTGCTGGAGAGAACAACTAGAAAAGTATCTATAAAAAAATTTTCTCGAATGAGGCTCTAGAAAATAACTACAAAAACTTTGTTTTAAGAGACTGATTCATAAAAGAATCTAGAAAAGAACATTTTTAGGTTGAGGCTCTAGAATAGAATCTAGAAAAAGAGTTGTTTCTAGAGAGAATATCCAGAAAATAAGGTTTTCTAGATTGAGGCTCTAGAAAATGATCGAGAAAAGAATTGTTTCACGAGAGAGGATACAGAAAACTTCCAAGAAAAGACTTTTTTTTTTTCTAGATTGAGGTTTTCGAAAAAATTCTAAAAATGTATCTTTTTAAAAAGAGAATAAGTAGAAAAGTATTTTAAAATTTTTTTCTTGAATGAGGCTCCAGAAAAGAATCTAACAAAAAAACACATCGTTTTAGAAGAAATGATCCATAATAAAATCTAGAAAAAACTTTCTTTAGCTTGAGATTCTAGAAAAGAATCTAGAAAATAGTTGTTTCTAGAGAGAGGATACACAAAAGCATCTAGAATTTTTTTTTCCTAGCATGAGGCTCTAGAAAACACTGGTTTCTAGATAGAAGATCTGCAAAACTATGTTTTCTAAGTTGAGGCTCTAGAAACGGATCTTGTAAAGAATTCTTTCTAAAGAGAGGATGCAGAAAAGATTCTAGAAGAGATATTTCTCTAGTTTGAAGTTTTAGAAAAATCATCTAGAAAAGACATGTTTCTGGAGAGAACTAGAAACGTATCTAGAAAAATTTTTTTCTAGAATGAAGCTCTAAAAAGGAATCTACAGATCTTTTTTCTAAGAGAGTTATCCATAAAAGAATCTGGAAAAGAACGGTTTTTTTAGGTTGAGTTTCTAGAAAAGAATCTAGAAAAGAGTTGTTTCTAGAGAGAGGATCCAGAAAAAATAGTTTTCCAGATTAAGGTTCTCCGAAATGATCAAGAAATTACTTGTTTCTCGAGTATCTAGAAAAGATGCTAGAAATGATTTATTTTCTAGATTTTGGTTTTCAAAAAGAATCCCAAAAAGTCCCTTTTCTAAAGAGAACATGTAGAAAAGTATCTAAAAATGTTTTCTTGAATGAGCCTCCAGAAAAGAATCTAACAGAAAAAAATAAAAATAAATAAATAAAATAAAACATTTTTTCAGAAGAAATGATCCATAAAAGAACGGTTTTTTTTTAGATTGAAGCCCTAGAAAAGAATCTAGAAAACAGTTTTTTTCTAGAGAGAGCATCCAAAAAAGAGCCTAGAAAAACTTTTTCTAGCATGAGGCTCTAGAAAAGAATCTAGAAAAGACTTTTTTCTAGATAGAAGATCTAGAAAACTATGTTTTCAAAGTTGAGGCTATAGAAAAGGATCTAGTAAAGAATTCTTAGTAAAGCGAGGATGCAGAAAAGTTTTTAGAAAAGATATTTCTCTAGACTGAAGTTCTAGAAAATCATCTAGAAAAGACTTGTTTCTAGAGAAAAGAACTAGAAATGTATCTAGAAAAAAATTTTCTAGAATGAGGCTCTAAAAGGAAATCTACAGATCTTTTTTCTAAGAGAATTATCCATAAAAGCATCTAGAAAAGAATGTTTTTTTTAGGTTGAGACTCTAGAAAAGAATCTAGAAAAGTGTTTTTTTCTAGAGAGAGGACCAGAAAAAATGTTTTCTAGATTGAGGCTCTAGAAAATGATCTAGTAAAGAATTGTTTATAGAGAGTGTATGTAGAAAATTTTCAAGAAAAATTTTTTTTTCTAGATTGAAGTTTTTGAAAAAATTCTAGAAATGTTTCTGTTTAAAAAGAGAATAAGTAGAAATGTATTTAATTTTTTTTTATTTGAATCAGGCTCCAGGAAAGAATCTAACAAAGAAACATGATTTCAGAAGAAATGATCCATAAAACATTCTAGAAAAGAACATTTTTTTAATTTGAGGCTCTAGAAAAGAATCCAGAAAAGAAGCTAGAAAATTTTTTTCTAGCATGAGGCTGTAGAAAAGAATCTAGAAAACACTGGTTTCTAGATAAAAGATCAGGAAAACTATGTTTTCTAAGTTGAGGCTCTCTAAAAGGATGTAGTAAAGAAATGTTTCTATAGGGACGATGCAGAAAAGTTTCTAGGAAAGATTTTGTCTAGATTGAAGTTCTAGAAAATCACCTAGAAAGACATGTTTCTAGAGAGAAGAACTAGAAACGTATCTAGAAAAATATTTTCTAGATTGAGGCTCGACCAAAAAACAAGAAAAGACTCGTGTCTAGAAAGAGGATCTAGAAACATTCCTAGAAAAGATTTTTTTCTATATTGAGGTTTTAGAAAATCACCTAAAAAAGACTTCCTGCTGGAGAGAACAACTAGAAAATTATCTATAAAAATTTTTTCTCGAATGAGGCTCTAGAAAATAACTACAAAAACTTTGTTTTAAGAGACTGATTCATAAAAGAATCTAGAAAAGAACATTTTTAGGTTGAGGCTCTAGAATAGAATCTACAAAAAGAGTTGTTGCTAGAGAGAATATCCAGAAAATAAGGTTTTCTAGATTGAGGCTCTAGAAAATGATCGAGAAAAGAATTGTTTCACGAGAGAGGATACAGAAAATTTCCAAGAAAAGACTTTTTTTTTCCTAGATTGAGGTTTTCGAAAAAATTCTAAAAATGTATCTTTTTAAAAAGAGAATAAGTAGAAAAGTATTTTAAAATTTTTTTCTTGAATGAGGCTCCAGAAAAGAATCTAACAAAAAACCACATCGTTTTAGAAGAAATGATCCATAATAGCATCTAGAAAAAACTTTTTTAAGCTTGAGATTCTAGAAAAGAATCTAGAAAAGAGTTGTTTCTAGAGAGAGGATACACAAAAGCATCTAGAATTTTTTTTTCCTAGCATGAGGCTCTAGAAAATACTGGTTTCTAGATAGAAGATCTAGAAAACTATGTTTTCTAAGTTGAGGCTCTAGAAAAGGATCTTGTAAAGAATTCTTTCTAGAGAGAGGATGCAGAAAAGATTCTAGAAGAGATATTTCTCTAGTTTGAAATTTTAGAAAAATCATCTAGAAAAGACATGTTTCTGGAGAGAACTAGAAACGTATCTAGAAAACTTTTTTTTCTAGAATGAAGCTCTAAAAAGGAATCTACAGATCTTTCTTCTAAGAGAGTTATCCATATAAGAATCTGGAAAAGAACGGTTTTTTTAGGTTGAGGCTCTAGAAAATAATCTAGAAAAGAGTTGTTTCTAGAGAGAAGATCCAGAAAAAATAGTTTTCCAGATTAAGGTTCTCTGAAATGATCAAGAAATTACTTGTTTCTCGAGTATCTAGAAAAGATTCTAGAAATGATTTTTTTTTCTAGATTTTGGTTTTCTAAAAGAATCCAAAAAAGTCCCTTTTCTGAAGAGAACATCTAGAAAAGTATCTAAAAATGTTTTCTTGAATGAGCCTCCAGAAAAGAATCTAACAGGAAAAAAAATAAACAAACAAACAAACAAACAAACAAACAAATAAATAAATAAATAAAACATTTTTTCAGAAGAAATGATCCACAAAAGAATCTAGAAAAGAACGGTTTTTTTTAGATAGAAGCTCTAGAAAAGAATCTAGAAAAGACTTTTTTCTAGAGAGAACATCCAGAAAAGAGCCGAGAAAAACTTTTTCTAGCATGAGGCTCTAAAAAAGAATCTAGAAAAATCTTATTTCTAGATAGAAGATCTAGAAAACTATGTTTTCAAAGTTGAGGCTCTAGAAAAGGATCTAGTAAAGAATTCTTACTAAAGCGAGGATGCAGAAAAGTTTCTAGAAAAGATGTTTCTCTACATTGAAATTCTAGAAAATCATCTAGAAAAGACTTGTTTCTAGAGAAAAGAACGAGAAATGTATCTAACAAAAAATTTTCTAGAATGAGGCTCTAAAAAGGAATCTAGAGATCTTTCTTCTAAGAGAGTTATCCATAAAAGAATCTAGAAAAGAACGTTATTTGTAGATTGAAGCTCTAGAAAAGAATCTAGAAAATACTTTTTTCTAGACAGAGCATACAGAAAAGAGCCTAGAAAAACTTTTTCTATCATGAGGCTCTAGAAAAGAATCTAGAAAACACTGTTTTCTAGATAAAAGATCTGGAAAAATATGTTTTCTTAGTGAGGCTCTAGAAAAGGTCTAGTAAAGAATTCTTACTAGAGAGAGGATGCAGAAAAGTTTCTAGGAAAGATTTTATCTAGATTGAAGTTCTAGAAAATCACCTAGAAAGACATGTTTCTAGCAAGAAGAACTTGAAACGTATATAGAAAAATATTTTCTAGATTGAGGCTTTACCAAAAAATCTAGAAAAGAATCGTTTCTAGAAAGAGGACCTGGAAAAGTTTCTAGAAAAGATTTTTTTCTAGAATGAGGTTTTAGAAAATCACCTAGAAAAGACTTCCTGCTGGAAAGAACAACTAGAAATGTATTTATAAAAATTTTTTCTAGTATGAGGCTCTAGAAAATAACTACAAAAACTTTGTTTTAAGAGACTGATTCATAAAATAATGTAGAAAAGAACATTTTTAGGTTGAGGCTCTAGAAAAGAATCTAGAAAAAAGAGTTGTTTCTAGGGAAAATATCCAGAAAATAATGTTTTCTAGTTTGAGGCTCTAGAAAATGATCGAGAAAAGAATTGTTTCACGAGAGAGGATAGAGAAAATTTCCAATAAAAGATTTTTTTTTTCTAGATTGAGGTTTTCGAAAAAATTCTAGAAATGTATCTTTTTAAAAAGAGAATAAGTAGAAAAGTATTTAAAATGTTTTTTCTTGAATGCGGCTCCAGAAAAAATCTAACAAAAAAAAAAAAAGAAACACATCGTTTTAGAAGAAATGATCCATAATAGCATCTAGAAAAAACTTTTTTTAGCTTGAGATTCTTGAAAAGAATCTAGAAAACAGTTCTTTCTAGATAGAGGATCCACAAAAGCATCTAGAATTTTTTTTCCTAGCATGAGGCTCTAGAATACACTGCTTTCTAGATAGAAGATCTAGAAAACTATGTTTTCAAAGTTGAGGCTCTAGAAAAGGATATAGTAAAGAATTCTTACTAAAGCGAGGATGCAGAAAAGTTTCTAGAAAAGATATTTCTCTAGATTGAAGTTCTAGAAAATCATCTAGAAAAGACATATTTCTAGAGAGAAGATCTAGAAACGTATCTAGAAAAAAATTTTCTAGAATGAGGCTCTAAAAAGGAATCTACAGATCTTTCTTCTAAGAGAGTTATCCATAAAAGAATCTAGAAAAGAACTTTTTTTTAGGTTGAGACTCTAGAAAAGAATCTAGAAAAGTGTTTTTTTTAGAGAGAGGACCCAAAAAAATGTTGTCTAGATTGAGGCTCTAGAAAGTGATCTAGAAAAGAATTATTTCTAGAGAAAGTATCTAGAAAAGTTTCTAGAAAAGATTTTTTTCGAAATTGAGGTTTTCAAAAAGAATCTAGAAAAGTGTCTTTTCTAAAGGGAATAACTAGAAAAGTATCTAAAAAATGTTTTTTTGAATGATTCTCCAGAAAAGAATCCAACCAAAAAAACATGATTTCAGAAGAAATGATCCATAAAACATTCTAGAAAAGAACGTTTTTTTAGATTGAGGCTCTAGAAAACAATCTAGAAAAGAGTTTTTCTAGAGAAAGGATCCAGAAAAGAATCTAGAAAAATGTTTCTAGCATGAGGCTCTAGAAAAGAATCTAGAAAACACTGGTTTCTAGATAAAAGAGTTGGAAAAATATGTTTTCTAAGTTGAGGCTCTACAAAAAAATCTAGAAAAGAATCGTTTCTGGAAAGAGGATCTAGAAAAGTTTATAGAAAAGATTTTTTTCTAGATTGAGGTTATAGAAAATCATCTAGAAAAGACTTCCTGCTGTAGAGAACAACTAGAAAAGTATCTATAAAAATTTTTCTAGAATGAGGCTCTAGAAAATAACTACAAAAACTTTGTTTTAAGAGACTGATTCATAAAAGAATCTAGAAAAGAACATTTTTAGGTTGAGGCTCTAGAAAAGAATCTAGAAATAGTATTGTTTCTAGAGTGAATATCCAGAACATAATGTTTTCTAGATTGAGGTTCTAGAAAATGATCGAGAAAAGAATTGTTTCATGAGAGAGGATAGAGAAAATTTCCAAGAAAAGATTTTTTTCTAGATTGAGGTTTTCGAAAAAATTCTAGAAATGTATCTTTTTAAAGAGAGAATAAGTAGAAAAGTATTTAATAAATTTTTTCTTGAATGAGGCTCCAGAAAAGAATCTAACCAAAAAACACATTGTTTTAGAAGAAATGATCCATAATAAAATCTAGAAAAAACTTTTTTTAGCTTGAGGTTGTAGAAAATAATCTAGAAAAGAGTTGTTCCTAGAGAGAGGATCCACAAAAGCATCTAGAATTTTTTTCCTAGCATGAGGCTCTAGAAAACACTGGTTTCTAGATAGAAGATCTGGAAAACTATGTTTTCTAAGTTGAGATTCTAAAAAAGGATCGATTAAAGCATTATTTCTAGAGAGAGGATCCAGAAAAAAATGTTTTCTAGATTGAGACGCTAGAAAATGATCTAGAAAAGAATTGTTTCTTGAGAGAGTATCTAGAGAAGTTTCTAGAACAGATTTTTTTTTAGACTGAGGTTCTAGAAAATCACCTAGTAACAATTGTTGCTGAAGAGAAGTCCTAGAAAAGTATGTAGAAAAATATTTTCTTGAACGAGGCTCTAGAAAAGAATGTAGAAAACTATGTTTCAAGAGAGATGATCCGTAAAAGAATCTAGAAAAGTACATTTTCTAGACTGAGGTTTTAGAAAAGAATCTAGAAAAGAGTTGTTTCTAGAGAGAGGCTCCAGAAAAAATAGTTTTCCAGATTAAGGTTCTCTGAAATGATCAAGAAATTACTTGTTTCTAGGGTATCTAGAAAAGATTCTAGAAATGATTTATTTTCTAGATTTTGGTTTTCAAAAAGTATCCAAAAAAGTCCCTTTTCTAAAGAGGACATCTAGGAAAGTATCTAAAAATGTTTTCTTGAATGAGCCTCCAGAAAAGAATCTAACAGGAAAAAACAAATAAATAAAATAAAGCATTTTTTCAGAAGAAATGATCCATAAAAGAATCTAGAAAAGAGCGGGTTTTTTTCAGATAGAAGCTCTAGAAAAGAATCTAGAAAAGACTTTTTTCTAGAGAAAGCATCCAGAAAAGAGCCTAGAAAAATTTTTTCTACCATGGGGCTCTAAAAAAGAATCTAGAAAAGTCTTGTTTCTAGATAGAATATCTAGAAAACTATGTTTTCAAAGTTGAGGCTCTAGAAAAGGATGTAGTAAAGAATTCTTACTAAAGTGAGGATGCAGAAAAGTTTCTAGAAAAGATATTTCTCAAGATTGAAGTTCTTGAAAATGATCTAGAAAAGACATGTTTCTAGAGAGAAGAACAAGAATCTTATCTAGAAAAAAATTTTCTAGAATGAGGCTCTAAAAAGGAATCTAGAGATCTTTCTTCTAAGAGAGTTATCCATAAAAGAATCTAGAAAAGAACGTTTTTTTTAGGTTGAGACTCTAGAAAAGAATCTAGAAAAATGTTTTTTCTAGAGAGAGGACCAGAAAATATGTTTTCCTGATTGAGGCTCTAGAAAATGATCTAGAAAAGAATTGTTTCTAGAGAGAGTATGTAGAAAATTTACAAGAAAAAATTTTTTTTCTAGATTGAGGTTTTTGAAAAAAATTCTAGAAATGGATCTGTTTAAAAAGAGAATAAGTGGAAATGTATTTAATTTTTTTTTTTTGAATCAGGCTCCAGGAAAGAATCTAATAAAAAAAAAAAACATGATTTCAGAAGAAATGATACATAAAACATTTTAGAAAAGAACGTTTTGTTTTTTTTAATTTGAGGCTCTAGAAAAGAGTTTTTTCTAGAGAGAGGATCCAGAAAAGGATCTAGAAAATTTTTTTCTAGCATGAGGTTATAGAAAAGAATCTAGAAAACACTGGTTTCTAGATAAAAGATCTGGAAAACTATGTTTTCTAAGTTGAGGCTCTCAAAAAGGATGTAGTAAAGACATGCTTCTAGAGGGAAGATACAGAAAAATTTCTAAAAAAGATTTTTCTCTAGATTGATGTTCTAGAAAATCATCTAGAAAAGACTTGTTTCTAGAGAGAAGAACTGCAAAAGTATCTAGAAAAAATATTTTCTAGATTGAGGCTGTACCAAAAAATCTAGAAAAGAATCAGTTCTAGAAAGAGGATTTAGAAAAGTTTCTAGAAAAGATTTTTTTCTAGATTGGGGTTTTAGAAAATCACCTAGAAAAGACTACCTGCTGGAGAGAACAACTAGAAAAGTATCTATAAAAAATCTTCTCGAATGAGGCTCTAGAAAATAAATACAAAAATTTTGTTTTAAGAGACTGATTCATAAAAGAATCTAGAAAAGAACTTTTTTAGGTTGAGGCTCTAGAAAAGAATCTAGAAAAAGAGTTGTTTCTAGAGAGAATATCCAGAAAATAAGGTTTTCTAGATTTAGGCTCTAGAAAATGATCGAGAAAAGAATTGTATCACGAGAGAGGATAGAGAAAATTTCCAAGAAAAGATTTTTTTCTAGATTGAGGTTTTCGAAAAAATTCTAGAAATGTATCTTTTGAAAAAGAGAATAAGTAGAAAAGTATTTAAAATGTTTTTTCTTGAATGCGGCTCCAGAAAAGAATCTACCAAAAAACACATCGTTTTAGAAGAAATGATCCATAATAGCATCTAGAAAAAACTTTTTTTAGGCTGAGATTCTTGAAAAGAATCTAGAAAAGAGTTGTGTCTAGAGAGAGGATACACAAAAGCATCTAGAATTTTTTTTCCTAGCATGAGGCTCTACAAAACACTGGTTTCTAGATAGAAGATCTAGAAAACTATGTTTTCTAAGTTGAGGCTCTAGAAAAGGATGTAGTAAAGAATTCTTACTAAAGCGAGGATGCAGAAAAGTTTCTAGAAAAGATATTTCTCTAGATTGAAGTTCTAGAAAATCATCTAGAAAAGACTTGTTTCTAGAGAAAAGAACTAGAACCGTATCTAGCAAAAAATTTTCTAGAATGAGGCTCTAAAAAGGAATCTAGAGATCTTTCTTCTAAGAGAGTTATCCATAAAAGAATCTAGAAAAGAACGTTATTTTTAGATTGAAGCTCTATAAAAGAATCTAGAAAATACTTTTTCCTAGAGAGAGCATCCAGAAAAGAGCCTAGAAAAACTTTTTCTATCATGAGGATCTAGAAAAGAATCTAGAAAGCACTGGTTTCTAGATAAAAGATCTGGAAAACTATGATTTCTAAGGTGAGGCTCTCTAAAAGGATGTAGTAAAGAATTGTTTCTAGAGGGAAGATGCAGAAAAATTTCTAAAAAAGATTTTTCTCTAGATTGATGTTCTAGAAAATCATCTACAAAAGACTTGTTTCTAGAGAGAAGAACTGCAAAAGTATCTAGAAAAATATTTTCCAGATTGAGGCTCCACCAAGAAATCAAGAAAAGAATCGTTCCTAGAAAGAGGACCTAGAAAAGTTTCTAGAAAAGATTTTTTTCTAGATTGGGGTTTTAGAAAATCACCTAGAAAAGACTACCTGCTGGAGAGAACAACTCGAAAAGTATCTATAAAAAAATTTTCTCGAATGAGGCTCTAGAAAATAAATACAAAAATTTTGTTTTAAGAGACTGAGTCATAAAAGAATCTAGAAATGAACATTTTTAGGTTGAGACTCTAGAAAAGAATCTAGAAAAAGGGTTGTTTCTAGAGAGAATATCCAGAAAATAATGTTTTCTAGATTGAGGCTCTAGAAAATGATCCAGAAAGAATTGTTTCACGAGAGAGGATAGAGAAAATTTCCAAGAAAATATTTTTTTTCTAGATTGAGGTTTTCGAAAAAAGTTCTTGAAATGTATCTTTTTAAAAAGAGAATAAGTAGAAAAGTATTTAAAATGTTTTTTCTTCAATGCGGCTCCAGAAAAGCATCTAACAAAAAAACACATCGTTTTAGAAGAAATGATCCATAATACAATCTAGAAAAAACTTTTTTTAGCTTGAGGTTGTAGAAAAAAATCTAGAAAAGAGTTGTTTATAGAGACAGGATCCACAAAAGCATCTAGAATTTTTTTCCCTAGCATGAGGCTCTAGAAAACACTGGTTTCTAGAAAGAAGATCTGGAAAACTATGTTTTCTAAGTTGAGGCTCTAAAAAAGGATCAATTAAAGAATTATTTCTAGAGAGAGGATGCAGAAAATTATGTTTTCTAGATTGAGACACTAGAAAATGATCTAGAAAAGAATAGTTTCTAGAGAGAGTATGTAGAAAAGTTTCTGGAAAAGATCTTTTTCAGATTGAGGTTTACGAAAAGAATCTAGAAAAGTCTCTTTTGTAAAAGAGAAGAAGTAGAAAAGTATCTAAAAATGTTTTCTTGAAAGAGCCTCCAGAAAAGAATCTAACAGTAAAAAACAAACAAATAAATAAATAAATAAAACATTTTTTCTGAAGAAATGATCCATAAAAGAATCTAGAAAAGAACAGTTTTTTTAGATTGAAGCTCTAGAAAAGAATATAGAAAAGACTTTTTTCTAGATAGAATATCTAGAAAACTATGTTTTCAAAGTTGAGGCTCTAGTAAAGGATCTAGTAAAGAATTCTTACTAAAGCGAGGATGCAGAAAAGTTTCTAGAAAAGATGTTTCTCTAGATTGAAGTTCTAGAAAATCATCTACAAAAGACTTGTTTCTAGAGAAAAGAACTGGAAACGTATCTAGAAAAAAATTTTCTAGAAGGAGGCTCTAAAAAGGAATCTACAGATCTTTCTTCTAAGAGAGTTATCCATAAAAGAATCTAGAAAGGAACGTTTTTTTTTAGGTTGAGACTCTAGAAAAGAATCTAGATAAGTGTTTTTTCTAGAGAGAGGACCAGAAAAAATGTTTTCTAGATTGAGGCTTTAGAAAATGATCTAGAAAAGACTTGTTTCACGAGAGAGGATAGAGAAAATTTCCAAGAAGAGATTTTTTTTCTAGATTGAAGTTTTCGAAAAAATTCTAGAAATGTATCTTTTTAAAAAGAGAATAAGTAGAAAAGTATTTAAAATTTTTTTCTTGAATGAGTCTCCGGAAAAGAATCGAACAAAAAAACATGATTTCAGAAGAAATGATCCATAAAACATTCTAGAAAAGAACGTTTTTTTTTTTTAATTTGAGGCTCTAGAAAAGAATTTAGAAAAGTGTTTTTTCCTGAGAGAGGATCCAGAAAAGAATCTAGAAAATTTTTTTCTAGCATGAGGTTATAGAAAAGAATCTAGAAAAAACTGGTTTCTAGATAAAATATCTGGAAAACTATGTTTTCTAAGTTGAGGCTCTCTAAAAGGATGGAGTAAAGAAATGTTTCTAGAGGGAAAATGCAGAAAAATTTCTAAAACAGATTTTTGTCTAGATTGAAGTTCTAGAAAATCACCTGGAAAGACATGTTTCTAGAGAGAAGAACTAGAAACATATATAGAAAAATATTTTCTAGATTGAGCCTCTACAAAAAAATCTAGAAAAGAATCGTTCCTAGAAAGAGGATCTAGAAAAATTTCTAGAAAAGATTTTTTTCTAGATTGAGGTTTTAGAAAATCACCTAGAAAAGACTTCCTGCTGGAGAGAACAACAAGAAAAGTATCTATAAAAAAATTTTCTAGGAAAAGGCTCTAGAATATAATTAAAAAAACTTTGTTTTAAGAGACTGATTCATAAAAGAATCTAGAAAAGAACATTTTTAGTTTGAGGCTCTAGAAAAGAATCTAGAAAAAGAGTTGTTTCTAGAGAGAATATAAAGAACATAATGTTTTCTAGATTGACGCTCTAGAAAATGATCGAGAAAATAATTGTTTCACGAGAGAGGATAGAGAAAATTTCCAAGAAAAGATTTTTTTTCTAAATTGAGGTTTTCAAAAAAATTATAGAAATGTATATTTTTAAAAAGAGAATAAGTAGAAAAGTATTTAAAATTTTTTTTCTTGAATGAGGCTCCAGAAAAGAATCTAACAAAAAAACACATCGTTTTAGAAGAAATGGTATATAATAGAATCTAGAAAAAACCTTTTTTTAGCTTGAGATTCTAGAATAGAATCTAGAAAAGAGTTGTTTCTAGAGAGAGGATCCACAAAAGCATCTAGAATTTTTTTTCCTAGCATGAGGCTCTACAAAACACTGGTTTCTAGATAGAAGATCTGGAAAACTATGGTTTCTAAGTTGAGGCTCTATAAAAGGATCGATTAAAGAATTATTTCTAGAGAGAGAGGATGCAGAAAAGAATGTTTTCTAGATTGAAACTCTAGAAAATGATCTAGAAAAGAAGAGTTTCTAGAGAGAGTATGTAGAAAAGTTTCTGGAAAAGATCTTTTTCAGATTGAGGTTTAAGAAAACAATCTAGAAAAGTCTCTTTTATAAAAGAGAAAAAATAGAAAATTATCTAAAAATGTTGTCTTGAATGAGCCTCCAGAAAAGAACTAGAAACGTATCTAGAAAAAAAATTTCTAGAATGAGGCTCTAAAAAGGAATCTACAGATCTTTCTTCTAAGAGAGTTATCCATAAAAGAATCTAGAAAAGAATGGTTTTTTTAGGTTGAGACTCTAGAAAAGAATCTAGAAAAGTGTTTTTTCTAGAGAGAGGACCAGAAAAAATGTTTTCTAGATTGAGGCTCTAGAAAATGATCTAGAAAAGAATTGTTTCTAGAGAGAGTATGTAGAAAATTTCCAAGAAAATATTTTTTTTCAAGATTGAGGTTTTTGAAAAAATTTCTATAAATGTATCTGTTTAAAAAGAGAATAAGTAGAAATGTATTTAAATTTTTTTTTCTTGAATCAGGCTCCAGAAAAGAATCTAACAAAAAAACATGATTTCAGAAGAAATGATCCATAAAACATTCTAGAAAAGAACGATTTTTTAATTTGAGGCTCTAGAAAAGTGTTTTTTCTAGAGACAGGATCCAGGAAAGAAGGTAGAAAATTTTTTTCTAGCATGAGGCTCTAGAAAAGAATCTAGAAAACACTGGTTTCTAGATAAAAGATCTGGAAAACTATGTTTTCTAAGTTGAGGCTTTCTAAAAGGATGTAGTAAAGAAATGTTTCTAGAGGGAAGATGCAGAAAAGTTTCTAGGAAAGATTTTGTCTAGATTGAAGTTCTAGAAAATCACCTAGAAAGACATGTTTCTAGAGAGAAGAACTAGAAACGTATATAGAAAAATATTTTCTAGATTGAGGCTCTACAAAAAAATGTAGAAAAGAATCGTTTCTAGAAAGAGGATCTAGAAAAGTTTCTATTAAAGATTTTTTTCTAGATTGAGGTTTTAGAAAATCACCTAGAAAAGACTTCCTGTTGGAGAGAACAACTAGAAAAGTATCTATAAAAAATTTTCTCGAATGAGGCTCTAGAAATTAACTACAAAAATTTTGTTTTAAGAGACTGATTCATAAAAGAATCTAGAAAAGAACATTTTTAGGTTGAGGCTCTAGAAAAGAATGTAGAAAAAGGGTTGTTTATAGAGAGAATATCCAGAAAATAATGTTTTCTAGATTGAGGCTCTAGAAAATGATCGAGAAAAGAATTGTTTCACGAGAGAGGATAGAGAAAATTTCCAAGAAAAGATTTTTTTTTCTAGATTGAGGTTTTCGAAAAAATTCTAAAAATGTATCTTTTTAAAAAGAGAATAAGTAGAAAAGTATTTTAAAATTTTTTTCTTGAATGAGGCTCCAGAAAAGAATCGAACAAAAAAACACATCGTTTTAGAAGAAATGATCCATAATACAATCTAGAAAAAACTTTTTATAGCTTGAGATTCTAGAAAAGAATCTAGAAAAGAGTTGTTTCTAGAGAGAGGATCCACAAAAGCATCTAGAATTTTTTTTCCTAGCATGAGGCTCTAGAAAACACTGGTTTCTAGATAGAAGATCTGGAAAACTATGTTTTCTAAGTTGAGGCTCTAGAAAAGGATCGATTAAATAATTATTTCTACAGAGAGGATGCAGAAAAGAATGTTTTCTAGATTGAGACTCTAGAAAATGATCTAGAAAAGAATTGTTTCTAGAGAGAGTACGTAGAAAAGTTTCTGGAAAAGATCTTTTTCAGATTGAGGTTTACGAAAACCATCTAGAAAAGTCTCTTTTGTAAAAGAGAACAAGTAGAAAAGTATCTAAAAATGTTTTCTTGAATGAGCCTCCAGAAAAGAATCTAACAAAAAAAAACACATTATTTCAGAAGAAATGATCCATAAAACATTCTAGAAAAGAACGGTTTTTTTAGATTGAGGCTCTAGAAAAGAATCTAGAAAAGAGCTGTTTCTAGAAAGAGGTTCCACAGAAGAATCTAGAAAAAAATTTTCTAGCATGAAACTCTAGAAAAGAATCTAGAAAAGACTGGTTTCTAGATACAAGATGTGGAAACTATGTTTTCTAAGTGAGGCTCTAGAAAAGAATCTAGTAAAGAATTCTTTCTAGAGAGAGGATGCAGAAAAGATTCTAGAAGAGATATTTCTCTAGTTTGAAGTTCTAGAAAAATCATCTAGAAAAGATATGTTTCTGGAGAGAAGGAGACACGTATCTAGAAAATTTTTTCTAGAATGAGGCTCTAAAAAGGAATCTACAGATCTTTCTTCTAAGAGAGTTATCCATAAAAGAATCTAGAAAAGAACGGTTTTTTTTTTTTTTTTAGGTTGAGTCTCTAGAAAAGAATCTAGAAAAGTGTTGTTTGTAGAGAGAGGATGCAGAAAAAATAGTTTTCCAGATTAAGGTTCTCCAAAATGATCAAGAAATTACTTGTTTCTTGAGTATCTAGAAAAGATTCTAGAAATGATTTTTTTTCTAGATTTTGGTTTTCTAAAAGAATCCAAAAAAGTCCCTTTTCTAAAGAGAACATCTAGAAAAGTATCTACAAATGTTTTCTTCAATGAGCCTCCAGAAAAGAATCTAACAGCAACAAATAAATAAATAAATAAATAAATAAAACATTTTTTCAGAAGAAATGATCCATAAAAGAATCTAGAAAAGAACGTTTTTTTTTTAGATTAAAGCTTTAGAAAAGAATCTAGAAAAGTTTTTTTCTAGAGAGAGCATCCAGAAAAGAGCCTAGAAAAACTTTTTCTAGCATGAGGCTCTAGAAAAGAATCTAGAAAAGACTTGTTTCTAGATAGAAGATCTAGAAAACGATGTTTTCAAAGTTGAGGCTCTAGAAAAGGATCTAGTAAAGAATTCTTACTAAAGCGAGGATGCAGAAAAGTTTCTAGAAAAGATATTTCTCTAGATTGAAGTTCTTGAAAATGATCTAGAAAAGGCATGTTTCTAGAGAGAAGAACTAGAAACGTATCTAGAAAAAAAATTTCTAGAATGAGGCTCTAAAAAGGAATCTACAGATCTTTCTTCTAAGAGAGTTATCCATAAAAGAATCTAGAAAAGAATGGTTTTTTTAGGTTGAGACTCTAGAAAAGAATCTAGAAAAGTGTTTTTTCTAGAGAGAGGAATAGAAAAAATGTTTTCTAGATTGAGGCTCTAGAAAATGATCTAGAAAAGAATTGTTTCTAGAGAGAGTATGTAGAAAATTTCCAAGAAAATATTTTTTTTCAAGATTGAGGTTTTTGAAAAAATTTCTATAAATGTATCTGTTTAAAAAGAGAATAAGTAGAAATGTATTTAAATTTTTTTTTCTTGAATCAGGCTCCAGAAAAGAATCAAACAAAAAACATGATTTCAGAAGAAATGATCCACAAAACATTCTAGAAAAGAACGTGTTTTTTTAATTTGAGGCTCTAGAAAAGAATCTAGAAAAGTGTTTTTTCTAGAGAGAGGATCCACAAAAGCATCTAGAATTTTTTTTTCCTAGCATGAGGCTCTAGAAAACACTGGTTTCTAGATAGAAGATCTGTAAAAGTATGTTTTCTAAGTTGAGGCTCTAAAAAAGGATCGATTAAAGAATTATTTCTAGAGAGAGGATGCAGAAAAGAATGTTTTCTAGATTGAGACTCTAGAAAATGATCTAGAAAAGAATTGTTTCTAGAGAGAGTACGTAGAAAAGTTTCTGGAAAAGATCTTTTTCAGATTGAGGTTTACGAAAACCATCTAGAAAAGTCTCTTTTGTAAAAGAGAACAAGTAGAAAAATATCTAAAAATTTTTTCTTGAATGAGCCTCCAGAAAAGAATCTAACAATACAAAAAAACATTATTTCAGAAGAAATGATCCATAAAACATTCTAGAAAAGAACGTTTTTTTAGATTGAGGTTCTAGAAAAGAATCTAGAAAAAAGCTGTTTCTAGAGAGAGGTTCCACAGAAGAATCAAGAAAAAAATTTTCTAGCATGAAACTCTAGAAAAGAATCTAGAAAAGACTGGTTTCTAGATACAAGATCTGGAAACTATGTTTTCTAAGTGAGGCTCTAGAAAAGGATCTAGTAAAGAATTCTTTCTAGAGAGAGGATGCAGAAAAGATTCTAGAAGAGATATTTCTCTAGTTTGAAGTTCTAGAAAAATCATCTAGAAAAGATATGTTTCTGGAGAGAAGGAGAAACCTATCTAGAAATTTTTTTTCTAGAATGAGGCTCTAAAAAGGAATCTACAGATCTTTCTTCTAAGAGAGTTATCCATAAAAGAATCTAGAAAAGAATGGTTTTTTTTTAGGTTGAGACTCTAGAAAAGAATCTAGAAAATTTTTGTTTCTAGAGAGAGGATCCAGAAAAAAGTTTTCCAGATTAAGGTTCTCCGAAATGATCAAGAAATTACTTGTTACTTGAGTATCTAGAAAAGATTCTAGAAATGATTTTTTTCTAGATTTTGGTTTTCTAAAAGAATCCAAAAAAGTCCCTTTTCTAAAGAGAACATCTAGAAAAGTATCTACAAATGTTTTCTTCAATGAGCCTCCAGAAAAGAATCTAACAGCAACAAATAAATAAATAAATAAATAAATCATTTTTTCAGAAGAAAGGATCCATAAAAGAAGCTAGAAAAGAACGTTTTTTTTTAAGATTGAAGCTCTAGAAAAGAATCTAGAAAAGATTTTTTTCTAGAGAGAGCATCCAGAAAAGAGCCTAGAAAAACTTTTTCTAGCATGAGGCTCTAGAAAAGAATCTAGAAAAGACTTGTTTCTAGATAGAAGATCTAGAAAACGATGTTTTCAAAGTTGAGGCTCTACAAAAGGATCTAGTAAAGAATTCTTACTAAAGCGAGGATGCAGAAAAGTTTCTAGAAAAGATATTTCTCTAGATTGAAGTTCTTGAAAATGATCTAGAAAAGGCATGTTTCTAGAGAGAAGAACTAGAAACGTATCTAGAAAAAAATTTTCTAGAATGAGGCTCTAAAAAGGAATCTACAGATCTTTCTTCTAAGAGATTTATCCATAAAAGAATCTAGAAAAGAACGGTTTTTTTAGGTTGAGACTCTAGAAAAGAATCTAGAAAAGTGTTTTTTCTAGAGAGAGGACCCAGTTAAAATGTTTTCTAGATTGAGGTTCTAGAAAATGATCTAGAAAAGAATTGTTTCACGAGAGAGGATAGCGAAAATTTTCAAGAAAAGATTTTTTTTTTAGATTGAAGTTTTCGAAAAAATTCTAGAAATATATCTTTTTAAAAAGAGAATAAGTAGAAAAGTATTTAACATTTTTTTCTTGAATGAGGCTCCAGAAAAGAATCTAACAAAAAAACATGATTTCAGAAGAAATGATCCATAAAACATTCTAGAAAAGAACGATTTTTTAATTTGAGGCTCTAGAAAAGAATCTAGAAAAGTGTTTTTTCTAGAGACAGGATCCAGGAAAGAAGGTAGAAAATTTTTTTCTAGCATGAGGCTCTAGAAAAGAATCTAGAAAACACTGGTTTCTAGATAAAAAATCTGGAAAACTATGTTTTCTAAGTTGAGGCTTTCTAAAAGGATGTAGTAAAGAAATGTTTCTAGAGGGAAGATGCAGAAAAGTTTCTAGGAAAGATTTTGTCTAGATTGACGTTCTAGAAAATCACCTAGAAAGACATGTTTCTAGAGAGAAGAACTAGAAACGTATATAGAAAAATATTTTCTAGATTGAGGCTCTACAAAAAAATGTAGAAAAGAATCGTTTCTAGAAAGAGGATCTAGAAAAGTTTCTATTAAAGATTTTTTTCTAGATTGAGGTTTTAGAAAATCACCTAGAAAAGACTTCCTGTTGGAGAGAACAACTAGAAAAGTATCTATAAAAAATTTTCTCGAATGAGGCTCTAGAAATTAACTACAAAAATTTTGTTTTAAGAGACTGATTCATAAAAGAATCTAGAAAAGAACATTTTTAGGTTGAGGCTCTAGAAAAGAATGTAGAAAAAGGGTTGTTTATAGAGAGAATATCCAGAAAATAATGTTTTCTAGATTGAGGCTCTAGAAAATGATCGAGAAAAGAATTGTTTCACGAGAGAGGATAGAGAAAATTTCCAAGAAAAGATTTTTTTTTCTAGATTGAGGTTTTCGAAAAAATTCTAAAAATGTATCTTTTTAAAAAGAGAATAAGTAGAAAAGTATTTAAAATTTTTTTTCTTTTGATTCTTTTCTCCAGAAAAGAATCGAACAAAAAAACACATCGTTTTAGAAGAAATGATCCATAATACAATCTAGAAAAAACTTTTTATAGCTTGAGATTCTAGAAAAGAGTTGTTTCTAGAGAGAGGATCCACAAAAGCATCTAGAATTTTTTTTCCTAGCATGAGGCTCTAGAAAACACTGGTTTCTAGATAGAAGATCTGGAAAACTATGTTTTCTAAGTTGAGGCTCTAGAAAAGGATCGATTAAATAATTATTTCTAGAGAGAGGATGCAGAAAAGAATGTTTTCTAGATTGAGACTCTAGAAAATGATCTAGAAAAGAATTGTTTCTAGAGAGAGTACATAGAAAAGTTTCAGGAAAAGATCTTTTTCAGATTGAGGTTTACGAAAACCATCTAGAAAAGTCTCTTTTGTAAAAGAGAACAAGTAGAAAAGTATCTAAAAATGTTTTCTTGAATGAGCCTCCAGAAAAGAATCTAACAAAAAAAAAAAAAACATTATTTCAGAAGAAATGATCCATAAAACATTCTAGAAAAGAACGTTTTTTTTTTTAGATTGCGGCTCTAGAAAAGAATCTAGAAAAGAGCTGTTTCTAGAGAGAGGTTCCACAGAAGAATCTAGAAAAAAATTTTCTAGCATGAAACTCTAGAAAAGAATCTAGAAAAGACTGGTTTCTAGATACAAGATCTGGAAACTATGTTTTCTAAGTGAGGCTCTAGAAAAGGAACTAGTAAAGAATTCTTTCTAGAGAGAGGATGCAGAAAAGATTCTAGAAGAGATATTTCTCTAGTTTGAAGTTCTAGAAAAATCATCTAGAAAAGATATGTTTCTGGAGAGAAGGAGAAACGTATCTAGAAATTTTTTTCCTAGAATGAGGCTCTAAAAAGGAATCTACAGATCTTTCTTCTAAGAGAGTTATCCATAAAAGAATCTAGAAAAGAACGTTTTTTTTTTTTTTTTTAGGTTGAGACTCTAGAAAAGAATCTAGAAAAGTGTTGTTTCTAGAGAGAGTATCCAGAAAAAATAGTTTTCCAGATTAAGGTTCTCCGAAATGATCAAGGAATTACTTGTTTCTTGAGTATCTAGAAAAGATTCTAGAAATGATATTTTTTCTAGATTTTGGTTTTCTAAAAGAATCCAAAAAAGTCCCTTTTCTAAAGAGAACATCTAGAAAAGTATCTAAAAATGTTTTCTTCAATGAGCCTCCAGAAAAGAATGTAACAGCAAAAAATAAATAAATAAATAAATAAAACTTTTTTTTCAGAAGAAATGATCCATAAAAGAATCTAGAAAAGAACTTTTTTTAAGATTGAAGCTCTGGAAAAGAATCTAGAAAAGAGTTTTTTCTAGAGAGAGCATCCAGAAAAGAGCCTAGAAAAACTTTTTCTAGCATGAGGCTCTAGAAAAGAATCTAGAAAAGACTGGTTTCTAGATAAAAGATCTGGAAAACTATGTTTTCTAAGTTGAGGCTTTCTAAAAGGATGTAGTAAAGAAATGTTTCCTATACTCTCAAGAGTTTTTAGTAGGAATGGATGTTGGATTTTGTCAAATGCTTTTTCTGCATCTATTGAGATGATCATATGGTTCTTATTAATTTGATTATTAATATGGTCAATTATATTAATAGTTTTCCTAATATTGAACCAGCCCTGCATTCCTGGAATAAATCCTACTTGATCATAGTGTATTATCCTGGAGATGATTTTCTGAAGTCTTTTTGCTAATATCTTATTTAAGATTTTAGCATCAATTTTCATTAAGGAGATTGGTCTATAATTTTCTTTCTCAGTTTTCGATTTACCTGGTTTAGGTATCAGTACCATGTCTGTGTCATAAAAGGAGTTTGGTAGGACTCCTTCATCCCCTATTTTTTCAAATAATTTATATAACATTGGGGCTAATTGTTCTTTAAATGTTTGGTAGAATTCACATGTGAATCCATCTGGCGCTGGGGATTTTTTCCTGGGGAGTTGATTTATAGCTTGTTCTATTTCTTTTTCTGAAATGGGAAAATGATCTAGAAAATAATTGTGTCTAGAGAGAGTATGTAGAAAAGTTTCTGGAAAAGATTTTTTCCAGATTGAGGTTTACTAAAAGAATCTAGAAAAGTCTCTTTTGTAAAAGAGAACAAGTAGAAAATTATCTAAAAATGTTTTCTTGAATGAGATTCCAGAAAAGAATCTAAGAGCAAAAATAAATAAATAAAACATTTTTTCAGAAGAAATGATCCATAAAAGAATCTAGAAAAGAACGTTTTTTTAAGATTGAAGCTCTTGAAATGAATCTAGAAAACAGTTTTTTTCTAGAGAGAGCATCCAGAAAAGAGCCTAGAAAAACTTTTTCTAGCATGAGGCTCTAGAAAAGAAGTTGAGCTTCTAGAAAAGGATCTAGTAAAGAATTCTTACTAAAGCGAGGATGCAGAAAAATTTCTAGAAAAGATATTTCTCTAGATTGAAGTTCTAGAAAATCATCTAGAAAAGACTTGTTTCTAGAGAAAAGAACTAGAAACGTATCTAGAAAAAAAATTCTAGAATGAGGCTCTAAAAAGGAATCTACAGATCTTTCTTCTAAGAGAGTTATCCATAAAATAATCTAGAAAAGAACGGTTTTCTTAGGTTGAGACTCTAGAAAAGAATCTAGAAAAGTGTTTTTTCTAGAGAGAGGACCCAGTTAAAATGTTTTCTAGATTGAGGTTCTAGAAAATGATCTAGAAAAGAATTGTTTCACGAGAGAGGATAGTGAAAATTTTCAAGAAAAGATTTTTTTTTCTAGATTGAAGTTTTCGAAAAACTTCTAGAAATATATCTTTTTAAAAAGAGAATAAGTAGAAAAGTATTTAACATTTTTTTCTTGAATGAGGCTCCAGAAAAGAATCTAACAAAAAAAAAACATGATTTCAGAAGAAATGATCCATAAAACATTCTAGAAAAGAACGATTTTTTAATTTGAGGCTCTAGAAAAGAATCTAGAAAACTGTTTTTTTCTAGAGAGAGAATCCAGAAAAGAAGCTAGAAAATTTTTTTCTAGCATGAGGCTCTAGAAAAGAATCTAGAAAAGACTTGTTTCTAGAAAGAAGATCTAGAAAACTATGTTTTCAAAGTTGAGGCTCTAGAAAAGGATCTAGTAAAGAATTCTTACTAAAGCGAGGATGCAGAAAAGTTTCTAGAAAAGATATTTCTCTAGATTGAAGTTCTAGAAAATCATCTAGAAAAGACATGTTTCTAGAGAGAACTAGAAATGTATCTAGAAAAAAAAATTTCTAGAATGAGGCTCTAAAAAGGAATCTACAGATCTTTCTTCTAACAGAATTATCCATAAAAGAATCTAGAAAAGAAAGGTTTTTTTAGGTTGAGACTCTAGAAAAGAATCTAGAAAAGTGTTTTTTCTTAAGGGAGGACCCAGGAAAAATGTTTTCTAGATTGAGGTTCTAGAAAATGATCGAGAAAAGAATTGTTTCACGAGAGAGGATAGAGAAAATTTCCAAGAAAAGATTTTTTTCTTCTAGATTGAAGTTTTCGAAAAAATTCTAGAAATGTATCTTTTTAAAAAGAGAATAAGTAGAAAAGTATTTAAATTTTTTTTCTTGAATGAGGCTCCAGAAAAGAATCGAACAAAAAAACATGATTTCAGAAGAAATGATCCATAAAACATTCTAGAAAAGAACGTGTTTTTTTTAATTTGAGCCTCTAGAAAAGAATCTAGAAAACTGTTTTTTCTAGAGAGAGGATCCAGAAAAGAATCTAGAAAAATTTTTTCTAGCATGAGGTTCTAGAAAAGAATCTAGAAAACACTGGTTTCTAGATAAAAGATCTGGAAAACTATGTTTTCTAAGTTGAGGCTCTCTAAAAGGATGTAGTAAAGAAATGTTTCTAAAGGGAAGATGCAGAAAAATTTCTAAAAAAGATTTTTCTCTAGATTGAAGTTCTAGAAAATCACCTAGAAAGACATGTTTCTAGAGAGAAGAACTAGAAACGTATATAGAAAAATATTTTCTAGATTGAGGCTCTACAAAAAATCTAGAAAAGAATCGTTTCTAGAAAGAGGATCTAGAAAAGTTTCTAGTAAAGATTTTTTTCTAGATTGATGTTTTAGAAAATCATCTAGAAAAGACTTCCTGCTGGAGAGAACAACTAGAAAAGTATCTATAAAAATTTTTTCTAGGATGAGGCTCTAGAAAATAACTATTAAAACTTTGTTTTAAGAGACTGATTCATAAAAGAATCTAGAAAAGAACGTTTTTTTAGGTTGAGGCTCTAGAAAGGAATCTAGAAAAAGAGTTGTTTCTAGAGAGAATATCCAGAAAATAAGGTTTTCTAGATTGAGACTCTAGAAAATGATCTAGAAATGAATTGTTTCTAGAGAGAGTATGTAGAAATGTTTCTGGAAAAGATCTTTTTCAGATTGAGGTTTACGAAAAGAATCTGGAAACATCTCTTTTGTAAAAGAGAAGAAGTAGAAAAGTATCTAAAATGTTTTCTTGAATGAGCCTCCAGAAAATAATCTAACAAAAAAAAATTATTTCAAAATAAATGATCCATAAAACATTCTAGAAAAGATCGTTTTTTTTTTTTAGATTGAGGCTCTAGAAAAGAATCTAGAAAAGAGCTGTTTCTAGAGAGAGGTTCCACAAAAGAATCTAGAAAAAAAAATTTTTAGCATGAGGCTCTAGAAAAGAATCTAGAAAGGACTGGTTTCTACATACAAGATCTGGAAACTATGTTTTCTAAGTGAGGCGCTAGAAAAGGATCTAGTAAAGAATTCTTTCTAGAGAGAGGATGCAGAAAAGATTCTAGAAGAGATATTTCTCTACTTTGAAGTTGTAGAAAAATCATCTAGAAAAGATATGTTTCTGGAGAGAAGGAGACACGTATCTAGAAAATTTTTTTCTAGAATGAGGCTCTAAAAAGGAATCTACATATCTTTCTTCTAAGAGAGTTATCCATAAAAGAATCTAGAAAAGAACGTTTTTTTTTTTTAGGTTGAGACTCTAGAAAAGAATCTAGAAAAGAGTTGTTTGTAGAGAGACGATCCAGAAAAAATAGTTTTCCAGATTAAGGTTCTCCAAAATGATCAAGAAATTACTTGTTTCTAGAGTATATAAAAAAGATTCTAGAAATGATTTTTTTTCTAGATTTTGGTTTTCAAAAAGAATCCAAAAAAGTCTTTTTTCTAAAGAGAACATCTAGAAAAGTATGTAAAAATGTTTTCTTGAATGAGCCTCCAGAAAAGAATCTAACAGCAAAAAATAAATAAATAAAATAAAACATTTTTTCAGAATAAATGATCCATAAAATAATCTAGAAAAGAATATTTTTTTAGATTGAAGCTCTATAAAAGAATCTAGAAAAGACTTTTTTTTAGAGAGAGCATCCAGAAAAGAGCCTAGAAAAACTTTTTCTAGCATGAGGCTCTAGAAAAGAATCTAGAAAAGACTTGTTTCTAGATAGAAGATCTAGAAAACGATGTTTTCAAAGTTGAGGCTCTAGAAAAGGATCTAGTAAAGAATTCTTACTAAAGCGAGGATGCAGAAAAGTTTCTAGAAAAGATATTTCTCTAGATTGAAGTTCTTGAAAATGATCTAGAAAAGGCATGTTTCTAGAGAGAAGAACTAGAAACGTATCTAGAAAAAAAATTTCTAGAATGAGGCTCTAAAAAGGAATCTACAGATCTTTATTCTAAGAGAGTTATCCATAAAAGAATCTAGAAAAGAACAGTTTTTTTTTAGGTTGAGACTGTAGAAAAGAATCTAGAAAAGTGTTTTTTCTAGAGAGAGGACCCAGTTAAAATGTTTTCTAGATTGAGGTTCTAGAAAATTATGTAGAAACGAATTGTTTCACGAGAGAGTATGTAGAAAATTTCCAAGAAAAATTTTTTTTCTAGATTGAGGTTTTTGAAAAAATTCTAGAAATGTATCTGTTTAAAAAGACTATAAGTAGAAATGTATTTACTTTTTTTTTTCTTCAATCAGGCTCCAGAAAAGAATCTAACAAAAAAAAAAAATAAACATGATTTCAGAAGAAATGATCCATAAAACATTTTATAAAAGAACGTTTTTTTTTTTTTTAATTTGAGGCTCTAGAAAAGAATCTAGAAGTGTTTACTCTAGAGAGAGGATCCAGAAAAGAATCTAGAAAAATTTTTTCTAGCATGAGGCTCTAGAAAAGAATCTAGAAAACACTGGTTTCTAGATAAAAGATCTGGAAAACTATGTTTTCTAAGTTGAGGCTCTCTAAAAGGATGTAGTAAAGAATTGTTTCTAGCGGGAAGATTCAGAAAAATTTCTAAAAAAAGATTTTTCTCTAGATTGATGTTCTAGAAAATCATCTAAAAAAGACTTGTTTCTAGAGATAAGAACTGCAAAATTATCTAGAAAAATATTTTATAGATTGAGGCTCTACCAAAAAATCTAGAAAAGAATCGTTTCTAGAAAGAGGATCTAGAAAACATTTTTTTCTAGAGTGAGGTTTTAGAAAATCATCTAGAAAAGAGAGAACAACTAGAAAAGTATCTAAAATTTTTTTCTAGAATGAGGCTCTAGAAAATAACTACAAAAACTTTCTTTAAGAGACTGATTCATAAAAGAATCTAGAAAAGAACATTTTTTAGATTGAGGCTCTAGAAAAGAATTTAGAAAAAGAGTTGTTTCTAGAGTGAATATCCAGAAAATAATGTTTTCTAGATTGAGGCTCTAGAAAATGATCGAGAAAAGAATTGTTTCACGAGAGAGGATAGAGAAAATTTGCAAGAAAAGATTTTTTTCTAGATTGAGGTTTTCGAAAAAATTCTAGAAATGTATCTTTTTAAGAAGAAAATAAGTAGAAAATTATTTAAATTTTTTTTGAATGAGGCTTCAGAAAAGAATCTAACAAAAAAACACATCGTTTTAGAAGAAATGATCCATAATAGAATCTAGAAAAAACTTTTTTTAGCTTGAGGTTCTAGAAAAGAATCTAGAAAAGAGTTGTTTCTAGAGACAGGATCCACAAAAGCATCTAGAATTTTTTCCCTAGCATGAGGCTCTACAAAACACTGGTTTCTAGATAGAAGATCTGGAAAACTATATTTTTTAAGTTGAGGCTCTAAAAAAGGATCGATTAAAGAATTATTTCTAGAGAGAGGATGCAGAAAAGAATGTTTTCTAGATTGAGACTCTAGAAAATGATCTAGAAAAGAATTGTTTCTGGAGAGAGTATGTAGAAAAGTTCCTGGAGAAGATCTTTTTCTAGATTGAGGTTTTTGAAAAGAATCTAGAAAAGTCTCTTTTGTAAAAGAGAACAAGTAGAAAAGTATCTAAAAATGTTTTCTTGAATGAGCCTCCCGAAAAGAATCTAACAAAAAAAAAACATTATTTAAGAAGAAATGATCCATAAAACATTCTAGAAAAGAACGTTTTTTTTTTAGATTGAGGCTCTAGAAAAGAATTTGAAAAGAGTTTTTCCTAGAGAGAGGATCCAGAAAAGAGCCTAGAAAAACTTTTTTCTAGCATGAGGCCATATAAAGGAATCTAGAAAGATTCTAGAAGATCTAGAAAACTATGTTTTCAAAGTAGAGGCTCTAGAAAAGGATCTAGTAAAGAATTCTTTCTAGAAGGAGGATGCACAAAAGTTTCTACAAAAGATTTTTCTCTAGATTGAATTTCTAGAAAATCATCTAGAAAAGACATGTTTCTAGAGAGAAGAACTAGCAACATATCTAGAAAAAAATTTTCTAGAATGAGGCTCTAAAAAAGAATCTACAAATCTTTCTTTTAAGTGAGTTATCCATAAATGAATCTAGAAAAGAACGTTTTTGATTGAGACTCTAGAAAAAAATCTAGAAACTTTTTTTCTAGAGAGAATCCAGAAAAAAAAATGTTTTCTAGATTGAGGCTCTAGAAAATGATCTAGAAAAGAATTGTTTCTAGAGAAAGTATCTAGAAAAGTTCCTAGAAAAGATTTTTTTCCTAAATTGAGGTTTTCGAAAAGAATCTAGAAAAGTGTCTTTACTAAAGGGAATAACTAGAAAAGTATCTAAAAAATGTTTTCTTGAATGAGGCTCCAGAAAATAATCTAACCAAAAAAAACATGATTTCAGAAGAAATGATCCATAAAAGAATCTAGAAAAGAACGATTTTTTAGATTGAGGCTCTAGAAAAGAATCTAGAAAAGAGTTGTTTCTAGAGAGAGATTCCACAAAAGAACCTAGAAAAAATTTTCTAGCATGAGGCTCCAGAAAAGAATCTAGAAAAGCCTGGTTTCTAGATAAAAGATCTGGAAACCATGTTTTCTAAGTGAGGCTCTAGAAAAGGTTCTAGTAAAGAATTTTTTTAGAGAGGATGCAGAAAAGTTTCTAGAAAATTTTTTTTCTAGATTGAAGTTCTAGAAAATCATCTAGAAAAGACATGTTTCTTGAGAGAAGAACTACAAAAGTACCTAGAAGAAAAATTTCAAGAATGAGGCTCTTGAAAACAATGTACAAAAACCTTGTTTTAAGAGAGATGATCCATAAAAGAATCTAGAAAAGAATGTTTTTTTTAGGTTGAGCCTCTAGAAAATAATCTAGAAAAGAGTTGTTTCTAGAGAGAGGAATCAGAAAAAATAGTTTTCCAGATTAAGGTTCTCCGAAATGATCAAGAAATTAATTGTTTCTAGAGTATGTAGAAAAGTTTCAAGAAATGATTTTTTTCTAGGTTTTGGTTTTCAAAAAGAATCCAAAAAATTCCCTTTTCTAAAGAGAACATCTAGAAAAGTATGTAAAAATGTTTTCTTGAATGAGCCTCCAGAAAAGAATCTAACAGCAAAATAAATAAATAAATAAATAAATGAATAAATAAATAAATAAATAAATAAATAACAAAAACAGTTTTTCAGAAGAAATGATCCATAAAAGAACCTAGAAAAAAACGTTTTTTAGATTGAGGCTCTAGAAAAAATCTAGAGGGAGCCAAGATGGCAGAGAAGATACACGTCACTGTGTAAGCTCCTTTCTTCCCTCATAAACAACTAGATTTAATCAGCCTCAGAAATAGCGTTGGACTGATAGAATCCACAAGGACTGGAAGCAGGACTTACCAGCTGAATAGAATCTGGAGTTTCAGCAGGAAAGGTCAGCTCCCAGGGGAGGAAGAAGAGAAGCCAGAGCAGAAGGTGGGGTAGTGGCACACTGCGCCAGTCGCGCTGGGGAGGGCTGTGGGGAGGGCTCTGGGATCAGAGAATCCACCGAGATAAAAGAATCGGGCACAGGCTGTTAGCTCTTCTCTGCTTATAAAACAGCAGTTCAGAGGAGAAATATAAGCCACTTTAAAATTTAAAACTAGATTGGATCTTCCCGGATCCCAGGGGTGACTCAGTAGATCTTGGCACTCCCATCAAACGGAGACGGATAGCAGACTGGATCAAAAATCAGAACCCTACAATATGTTGTTTACAGGAAACACACTTAAAGCAGGGAGATACATATAGAGTAAAGATAAAAGGTTGGAGCAGAATCTATTATGCTTCAGGTAAAGCCAAAAAAGCAGGGGTAGCTATCCTTATCTCAGATCAAGCAAAAGCAGAAGTTGATCTAATTAAAAGAGATAAGGAAGGAAACTATATCCTGCTGAAAGGTAGCATAAATAATGAAGCCATATCGATACTAAACATATATGCACCAAGTGGTATAGCATCTAACTTTCTAAAGGAAAAGTTAAGAGAACTGCAAGAAGAAATAGACAGTAAAACTATAATAGTGGGAGATCTCAACCTTGCACTCTCAGATTTAGACAAATCAAACCACAAAACAAACAAGAAAGAAATTTAAAAAGTAAATAGAACATTAGAAAAACTAGGCATGATAGACCTTTGGAGAAAACTGAATGGCAATAGGAAGGAATATACTTTCTTCTCAGCAGTTCATGGATCCTATACAAAAATTGACCATATATTAGGACATAAAGATCTCAAAATTAAATGTAGGAAGGCAGAAATAATAAATGCCTTCTTCTCAGACCACAATGCAATAAAAGCTACATTCAGTAAAAAGTTAGGGATAAATAGACCAAAAAGTAATTGGAAACTGAATAATCTCATCTTAAAGAATGACTGCGTGAAAGAGCAAATTATAGAAACAATTAATAATTTCACCCAAGATAATGACAATGATGAGACATCATACCAAAATCTGTGGGATGCAGCTAAAGCAGTAATAAGGGGAAATTTTATATCTTTAGAGGCTTATTTGAAGAAAATAGAGAAAGAGAAGATTAACGAATTGGGCTTACAACTTAAAAGGCTAGAAAAAGACCAAATTAAAAACCCCCAACCAAAAATTAAACTTGAAATACAAAAATTAAAAGGAGAAATCAATAATATTGAAAGTAAAAAAACTATTGAATTAGTAAATAAAACCAAGAGTTGGTTTTATGAAAAAGCCAATAAAATAGATAAACCTTTGGTAAATCTGATCAGAAAAAAGAAAGAGAAAAATCAAATTGTCAGTCTTACAAATGAAAAGGGGGATCTTTCCACCAATGAAGAGGAAATTAAAGAAATAATGAGTTACTTTTCCCAACTTTATGCCAATAAATTTGATAACTTAAGTGAAATGGATGACTTCCTCCAAAAATATAGGCTACCTAGATTAACAGAGGACGAAATAAGTTGCTTAAATAGTCCCATTTCAGAAAAAGAAATAGAACAAGCTATTAATCAACTCCCCAGGAAAAAATCCCCTGGACCAGATGGATTTACATGTGAATTCTACCAAACATTTAAAGAACAATTAGCGCCAATGCTATATAAACTATTTGAAAAAATAGGGAATGAAGGAGTCCTACCAAACTCCTTTTATGACACAGACATGGTACTGATACCTAAACCAGGTCGATCGAAAACTGAGAAAGAATATTATAGACCAATTTCCTTAATGAATATTGATGCTAATATCTTAAATAAGATATTAGCAAAAAGACTTCAGAAAATCATCCCCAGGAAAATACACTATGATCAAGTAGGATTCATACCAGGAATGCAGGGCTGGTTTAATATTAGGAAAACTATTAGTATAATTGACCATATTAATAATCAAATTAATAAAAACCATATGATCATCTCAATAGATGAAGAAAAATCATTTGACAAAATCCAACATCCATTCCTACTAAAAACTCTTGAGAGTATAGGAATAAATGGATTATTCCTTAGAATAATCAGGAGCATATATTTAAGACCTTCAGTAAGCATAATATGCAATAGAAATAAACTGCAACCTTTCCCAGTAAGATCAGGAGTGAAACAAGGTTGCCCACTATCACCATTACTATTCAATATAGTACTAGAAACGCTAGCCTAGGCAATAAGAGCCGAGAAAGAGATTCAAGGAATTAGAGTAGGAAATGAGGAAATCAAACTATCACTCTTTGCGAATGACATGATGGTATACTTAGAGAACCCCAAAGACTCTGCTAAAAAGCTAATAGAAATAATTCAGAATTTTAGCAAAGTGGCAGGATACAAAATAAATCCACATAAATCCTCAGCATTCTTATGTATCACCAACAAAATGCAACAGCAAGAGATACAAAGAGAAATTCCATTCCAAACAAATGTTGAGAGTATAAAGTATTTGGGAATCCACCTACCAAAGAATAGTCAGGAATTATATGAGAAAAATTACAAAACACTTGCCACAAAAATAAAGTCAGATTTAAATAATTGGAAAGACATTCAGTGCTCTTGGATAGGCCGAGCGAATATAATAAAGATGACAATACTCCCCAAACTAATCTATTTATTTAGTGCTATACCAATCAGACTCCCAAGAAACTATTTTAATGACCTGGAAAAAATAACAACAAAATTCATATGGACGAATAAAAGGTCGAGAATTGCAAGGGAACAAATGAAAAAAAAAAAGTCAGAGGAAGGTGGTCTAAGTGTACCTGATCTAAAGCTATATTTTAGAGCAGCAGTCACCAAAACCATTTGGTACTGGCTAAGAAATAGAACGGTAGATCAGTGGAACAGATTAGATACAAAGGACAAAAAAGGGTACATCTATGGCAGTCTAATCTTTGACAAACCCAAAGATACCAACATTAGGGACAAAAATTCATTATTTGGAAGAAACTGTTGGGAAAACTGGAAATTAGTAGGGCAGAAATTAGATAGGAACCCACACTTAACACCATATACCAAGATAAGATCAAAATGGGTCCATGATTTAGGCATAAAGAATGAGATCATAAATAGATTAGAGGAACAGGGAATAGTCTACCTCTCAGACCTGTGGAGGAGGAAGGAATTTATGACCAGAGGAGAATTAGAGATCATTATTGATCACAAAATAGAAGATTTTGATTACATCAAACTAAAAAGTTTCTGTACAAACAATACTAATGCAAACAAGATTAGAAGGGAAGTAACAAATTGGGAAAATATTTTTAAAAGGAAAGGTTTTGATAAAGGTCTCATTTCCAAAATATATAGAGAACTGACCCTGATTTATAGGAAACCAAACAATTCTCCAATTGATAAATGGTCAAGGGATATGAACAGACAGTTCTCAGATGATGAAATTGAAATTATTTCCACTCATATGAAAAAGTCTTCCAAATCACTACTGATGAGAGAAATGCGGGAATAACTAGATTTGTTTGCACATTTACTCTTTCCACTGACGAGGATTTTGAAAAGCATCTGTTGATCTAGCTTTAAATATGAAGATCAGGCATTGTGTCCAAAAAGTTCAAAATAAGCAAATTTGAGAGAACTGACATCAACAATAGTATCCCAAACTGTAGAAGTAACAAACGGAAATCTACTCTCAACCAAATGGGGAATAGAGAAGAAAAAGTAAGTAAAGGAATTATTTTTCCAAAAGGGAATAACTGGAACATTGCTTTGGACGTCACCTTTTTAGACTAAAAAGGATTGCGGTTAAGAAACATTTGATCAAGCTTTAAATATAAAGACAATCATGTATTGTGCCCAAAAAGTACCAATGAAGCAAATACGAGAGAACTAACATAAACTATAATATTCCGAAATGCACAGGAAACATTGGGAAAACTAGAATCAATAGAATGGGGAATAGAGGTGAACAAGTAAGAAAAGGAATTATTTTTTTTCATATTTTTTTTTAATAATTATAACATTTTTTTGACAGTACATATGCATGGGTAATTTTTTACAACATTATCCCTTGCACTTACTTCTATTCAGATTTTTTCCCTTCCTCCCCCAACCCCCTTCCCCAGATGGCAAGCAGTCTTATATATGTTAAATATATTACAGTATATTCTAGATACAATATATGTGTGTAGAACCGAATTTTTTGTTGCACAGGAAGAATTGGATTCAGAAGGTAAAAATAACAGTTTACATTCATTTCCCAGTGTTCCTTTTCTGGATGTAGCTGGTTCTGTCCATCATTAATCAATTGGAATTGGATTAGCTCTTCTCTATGTTGAAGAAATCCACTTCCATCAGCATACATCCTCGTACAGTATCATTGTTGAAGTGTATAATGATCTTCTGGTTCTGCTCGTTTCACTCAGCATCAGTTGATGTAAGTCTCTCCAAGTCTCTCTGTATTTCTCCTGTTGGTCATTTCTTATAAAACAATAATATTCCATAACATTCATATACCATAGTTTACCCAACCATTCTCCAATTGATGGATATCCATTCATCTTCCAGCTTCTAGCCATTATGAAAAGGGCTGCTACAAACATTTTGGCACATACAGGTCCCTTTCCCTTCTTTAATAGTTCCTTGGGGTATAAGCCCAGTAGTAGTATGGCTGGGTCAAAGGGTATGCACATTTTGATAACATTTTGGGCATAATTCCAGATTGCTCTCCAGAATGGTTGGATTCTTTCACAACTCCACCAACAATGCATCAGTGTCCCAGTTTTCCCACAGCCCCTCCAACATTCATTGTTATTTGTTCCTGTCATCTTAGCCAATCTGACAAGTGTGTAATGATACCTCAGAGTTGTCTTAATTTGCATTTCTCTGATCAATAGTGATTTGGAACACTCTTTCATATGAGTGGAAATAGTTTTAATTTCATCATCTGAAAATTGTCTGTTCATATCCTTTGACCATTTATCAATTGGAGAATGGCTTGATTTCTTATAAATTAAAGTCAATTCTCTGTATATTTTGGAGATGAGGCCTTTATCAGAACCTTTAACTGTAAAAATTTTTTCCCAATTTGTTACTTCCCTTCTAATCTTGTTTGCCTTAGTTTTGTTTGTGCAGAAACTTTTTAATTTGGTGTAATCAAAATGTTCTATTTTGTGATCAATAATGGTCTCTAGTTCTCCCTTGGACACAAACTTCATCCTCCTCCACAAGTCTGAGAGGTAAACCATCCCATGTTCCTCCAATTTATTTATGATTTCGTTCTTTATGCCTAAATCTTGGACCCATTTTGATCTAATCTTAGTATGTGGTGTTAGATGTGGGTCCATGCCTAGTTTCTGCCATATTAATTTCCAGTTTTCCCAGCAGTTTTTGTCAAATAATGAATTCTTATCCCAAGATTTGGGATCTTTGGGTTTGTCAAAGATTAGATTGCTATTTTTATTCACTATCTTGCCCTGTGAACCTAACCTATGCCACTGATCAACTAGTCTATTTCTTAGCCAATACCAAATGGTTTTGGTGACTGTTGCTTTATAATATACCTTTAAAACAGGTACACATAGACCACCTTCTGACTTTTTTTTCATAACTTCCCTTGCAATTCTCGATCTTTTATTCTTCCATATGAATTTTGTTGTTATTTTTTCTAGGTCATTAAAATAGTTTCTTGGGAGTCTGATTGGCACAAATTTCTCTTTGAACTTATGAGGATTTTGATAATAATCTTTTGATCCAGCTTTAAATATGAAGATCATGCATTGTGCCCAAAAAGCTCAAAAGAAGCAAATTAGGAAGTACTGATATCAATAAAAATATCCCAAACCGTAGAAGTAACAGATGGAAATCTACTCTCAACCAAATGGGGAATAGAGAAGAACAAGTAAGAAAAGTAATTATATTTCCAAAAGTGAATAATCGGAACATTGCTTTGGACTTAAACTTATTAGACTGAAAAGGATTGCTGTTATGAAACACTTGATCAAGCAAGGGGAAAACTAGAATCAATAGAATGGGGAATAGAGGTGAACAAATAAGGAAAGGAATTATTTTTCCAAAAGGAAATAACTGGAACTATTGCCTGCAAATTCACTCATTCCACTGTATAGGATTCCTGTTAAGAATCCTTTGATCAGGTTTAGAAATACAGAATATAATGCATCTTGTAAGGAAAGTCCACTTGAAACAAATAGGAGAGAATTAACATCAACTATAAATTACTCAATTGAAGAGGAAACAAGAGAAACACTAGACTCAATAGAATGGGAAATAGAGAGGAACAAGTATCCAAAGGAACGGATTTTAACAAAGTTAATAATTGGAACTATTGCCTGCACATTCACTCATTCCAATGTATCTATCACTGTTAGGAATCCTTTGATCAGCTTTAGATATAAGGAAGATGATGGATTTTGCCCAAAAAGTTCCATTGAAGCAAATAGGAGAGAATTAACATCAACTATAAATTACCAAATTGAAGACTAAAGAAGGAGAACACTACACTCAATAGAATTGGAAATAGAGAGGAACAAGTATCCAAAGGAATGGATTTTCCCAAAGGAAAACTTTGTAACTATTGCCTACACATTAGCTCAATCCACTGTATAGGATTCCTGTTAAGAATCCTTTGATCAGCTTTAGATATACAGAACATAATGCATCTTGTACGGAAAGTCCTGTTGAAGCAAATAGGAGAGAATTAACATCAACTATAATGTTCCCAATTGAAGAGGAAACAAGAGGAACACAAGTCACAATAAAATGGGAAATAGAGAGGAACAAGTATACAAAGGAATGGGATTCTTAAAGGAAATAACTGGAATTATTGCCTGCACATTCACTCATTCCACTGTATAGGATTCCTGTTAAGAATCCTTTGATCAGCTTTAGATATAAAGGAGATGATGAATTTTGCCCAAAATGTTCCAATAGAAACAATAGGAGAGAATTATCATCAACTATAATGTTCCTAAATGAAAAGGAAACAAAGGGAAAACTAGACTCAATAGAATGAAAAATAGAGGAACAAGTATCCAAAGGAATGGATTTCGTCAAAGGAAATAACTGCACATTCACGCATTCCAGTGTGTAGGATTCCTGTTAAGAATCCTTTGATACGCTTTAGATATAAAGAAGATGATGCATTTTGCCCAAAATGTTCCATTGAAGCCAATAGCAGAGAATTATCATCAACTATAATGTTCATAAATGCAAAGGAAACAAAGGGAAAACTAGACTCAGTAGAATGGGAAATAGTGAGGAACATGTATCCAAAGAAATGGATTTTCCCAAAGGAAATAGCGGGAAATATTGCCTGCACATTCAGTCATTCCACTGTATAGGGTTCCTATTAAGAATCCTTTGATCAACTTTAGATATAAAGGAGATGATGGATTTTTCCCAAAAAGTTCCATTGAAGCCAATAGGAGAGAATTATCAATTATAATGTTCATAAATGCAAAGGAAACAACAGGAACACTAGACTCAGTAGAATTGGAAATACAGAAGAACATGTATCCAAAGAAATGGATTTTCCCAAAGGAAATAACTGGAAATATTGTCTGCACATTCACTCATTCCACTGTATAAGATTCCTGTTAAGAATCCTTTGATCAGCTTTGAGTAGAAAGAAGATGATGGACTTTTACGAAAAAGTTCCATTGAAGCAAAGAGTAGAGAATTAACATCAAATATAAACTTGCCCATTGAAAAGGAAATAACAGGAACATTAGACTCAATAGAATTGGAAATAGAGAGGAACAAGTATCCAAAGGTATGGATTTTCCCAAAGGAAATAACTGTAACTGTTGCCTGCACATTCGCTCATTCCACTATATCGATCCCTGTTAAGAATCCTTTGATCAGCTTTAGATATACCTAACATAATGCATCATGTAAGGAAACTCCACTTGAAGCAAATAGGAGAGAATTATCATCAACTATACATTTCCCAATTTAAGAGGCAACAAGAGGAACACTAGACTCAATAGAATTGGAAATAGAGAGGAACAAGTATCCCAAGTAATGGATTTTCCCAAAGGAAATAACTGGAACTATTGCCTGCACATTGACTCATTCCACTGTACAGGATTCCTGTTAAGAATCCTTTGATCAACTTTAGGTAAAAAGAAGATGATGGATTTTGCCCAAAAAGTTCCATTGAATCAAATAAGAGAGAATTAACATCAAATATAAAGTTGCCAATTGAAAAGAAAACAAAAGGAACACTAGACTCAATAGAATTGGTAATACATAGGAACAAGTATCCAAAGAAATGGATTTTCCCAAAGGAAATAACTGGAAATATTGACTGCACATTCACTCATTCCACTGTATAGGATTCCTGTTAAGAATCCTTTGATCAGCTTTGAGTACAAAGAAGATGATGGATTTTTACAAAAAAGTTCCATTGAAGCAAAGAGTAGAGAATTAACATAAATATAAAGTTGCCCATTGAAAAGGAAACACCAGGAATATTAGACTCAATAGAATTGGAAATAGAGAGGAACAAGTATCCAAAGGTATGGATTTCCCAAAGGAAATAACTAGAACAATTACCTGCACATTCACTCATTCCACTGTATAGGATTCCTGTTAAGAATCCTTTGATATGCTTTAGATATAAAGAAGATGATGGATTTTACACAAAATGTTTCATTGAAGCCAATAGGAGAGAATTATCATCAACTATAATGTACATAACTGCAAAGGAAACAAAGGGAAAACTAGACTCAATAGAATGGGAAATGGAGAGGAACATGTATCCAAAGAAATGGATTTTCCCAAAGGAAATAACTGGAAATATTGACTGCACATTCACTCATTCCACTGTGTAGGGTTCCTGTTAAGAATCCTTTGATCAGCTTTGAGTACAAAGAAGATGATGGATTTTTACCAAAAAGTTCCATTGAAACAAATAGGAGAGAATTAACATCAAATATAAAGTTGCCCATTGAAAAGGAAACAACAGGAACATTAGTCTCAATAGAATTGGAAATAGGGAGGAACAAGTATCCAAAGGAATGGATTTTCCCAAAGGAAATGACTGGAACCATTGCCTGCACATTCTCTCATTCCACTGTATAGGATTCTTGTTATGAATCCTTTGATCAGCTTTAAATATACAGAACATAATGCATCTTGTACGGAAAGTCCTGTTGAAGCAAATAGGAGAGAATTATCATCAACTATAAAGTTGCCAATTTACAAGGAAACAACAGGAACACTAGACTCAATAGAATTGGAAATAGAGAGCAACTAGTATCCAAGAAATGGATTTTGCCAAAGGAAATAACTGCACATTCACTCATTCCACTGTATAGGATTCCTGTTAAGAATCCTTTGATCAGCTTTAGATATAAACAACAGGATGGATTTTGCCCAAAATGTTCCATTGAAGCAAATAGGAGAGGATTATCATCAAGTATAATGTTCCTAAATGCAAAGGAAACAAAGGGTAAACTAGACTCAATAGAATGGGAAATAGAGAGGAACAAGAATCCAAAGGAATGGATTTTCTCAAAGGAAATAACTGGAACTATTGCCAGCACATTCACTCATTCCACTGTATAAGATTCCTGTTAAGATACTTTGATCAGCTTTAGACATAAACAATATGATGGATTTTGCCCAAAATGTTCCATTGAAGCAAATAGGAGAGGATTATCATCAAGTATAATGTTCCTAAATCAAAGGAAACATCAGGGACGCAGAATCACTAGAATGGGTAATAGAGAGGAACAAGTATCCAAAGGAATGGATTTTCCCAAAGGAAACAACAGAACTATTGCCTGCACATTAACTCATTCCACTGTATAGCATTCCTGTTAAGAATCCTTTGATCACCTTTAGATATACAGAAGATGATGGATTTTGCCCAAAAAGTTCCATTGAAGCTAAGGGGAGAGAATTAACATCAACTATATAGTTTCCAATTGAAAAGGAAACTTCAGGAACACTAGACTCAATTGAATGGGAAACAGAGAGGAACAAGTATCCAAAGGAATGGATTTTCCCAAAGGAAAAGACTGGAACCATTGCCTGCACATTCACTCATTCCACTGTATAGGATTCCTGTTAAGAATCCTTTGATCAGCTTTAGATATACAGAAGATGATTGATTTTGCCCAAAAAGGTCCATTGAAGCAAATGGGAGAGAATTAACATCAATTATTTAGTTCCCAATTGAAAAGGAAACATCAGGAACACTAGACTCAATTGAAAGGGAAATAGATAGGAACAAGTATCCAAAGAAATGGATTTTCGCAAAGGAAATGACTGGAACCATTGCCTGCACATTCACTCATTCCACTGCATAAGATTCCTGTTAAGATTCTTTGATCAGCTTTAGATATAAACAATATGATGGATTTTGCCCAAAATGTTCCATTGAAGCAAATAGGAGAGGATTATCATCTACTATAATGTTCCTAAATCTAAGGAAACTTCAGGGACACAGACTCAATAGAATGGGTAATAGACAGGAACGAGTATCCAAAGGAATGGATTTTCCCAAAGGAAATAACAGATCTGTTGCCTGCACATTAACTCATTCCACTGTATAGCATTCCTGTTAAGAATCCTTTGATCAGCTTTAGATATACAGAAGATGATGGATTTTGCCCAAAAAGTTCCATTGAAGCAAATAGGAGAGAATTAACATCAACTATATAGTTCCCAATTGAAAAGGAAACTTCAGGAACACTAGACTCAATTGAATGGGAAACAGAGAGGAACAAGTATCTAAGGGAATGGATCTTCCCAAATGAAATGACTGGAACTATTGCCTGCACATTTACTCATTCCACTGTATAGGATTCCAGTTAAGAATCCTTTGATCTGCTTTAGATATAAAGAAGAGGATGGATTTTGCGCAAAATGTTCCATTGAAGAAAATAGGTGAGAATTATCATCAACTATAATGTTCTTAAATGCAAAGGAAACATCAGGAACACAGACTCAATAGAATGGGAAATAGAGAGGAACAAGTTTCCAAAGGAATGGATTTTCCTAAAAGAAAGAACTGGAACTATATCCTTCACATTCACTCATTCCACTGTATAGGATTCCTGTTAAGAATCTTTTGATCAGCTTAGGATATAAAGAAGATGATGGATTTTGCCCAAAAGTTCCATTGAAGCTAAGGCGAGACAATTAACATCAACTATATAGTTCGCAATTGAAAAGGAAACATCAGGAACACTAGACTCAATTGAAATGGAAATAGATAGGAATAAGTATCCAAAGGAATGGATTTTCCCAAAGGAAATGACTGGAACCATTGCCTGCACATTCACTCATTCCACTGTATAGGATTCCTGTTAAGAATCCTTTGATCAGCTTTAGATATAAAGAAGAGGATGGATTTTGCCCAAAATGTTCCATTGAAGCAAATAGGAGAGGATTATCATCAACTATAATGTTCCTAAATGCAAAGGAAACAAAGGGTAAACTAGACTCAATAGAATGGGAATTAGATAGGAATAAGTATCCAAAGGAATGGATTTTCCCAAAGGAAATGACTGGAACCATTGCCTGCACATTCACTCATTCCACTGTATAGGATTCCTGTTAAGAATCCTTTGATCAGCTTTAGATATAAAGAAGAGGATGGATTTTGCCCAAAATGTTCCATTGAAGCAAATAGGAGAGGATTATCATCAACTATAATGTTCCTAAATGCAAAGGAAACAAAGGGTAAACTAGACTCAATAGAATGGGAAATAGATAGGAATAAGTATCCAAAGGAATGGATTTTCCCAAAGGAAATGACTGGAACCATTGCCTGCACATTCACTCATTCCACTGTATAGGATTCCTGTTAAGAATCCTTTGATCAGCTTTAGATATAAAGAAGAGGATGGATTTTGCCCAAAATGTTCCATTGAAGCAAATAGGAGAGGATTATCATCAACTATAATGTTCCTAAATGCAAAGGAAACAAAGGGTAAACTAGACTCAATAGAATGGGAAATAGAGAGGAACAAGTATCCAAAGGAATGGATTTTTTCTTTTTTTTTTTTTTTTTTTTTTTTTTTTAATTTTTTTTTATTATATATATATATATATATATGTTTTATAATATTATCCCTTGTATTCATTTTTCCAAATTACCCCCCCTCCCTTATTCCCTCCCCCCGACGACAGGCAATACCATACATTTTACATGTGTTACAATATAGTCTAAGTACAATACATGTGTGTGAATATCATTTTCTTGTTGCACAATAAACATTAGAATCCGAAGGTACATGCAACCTGGGCAGACAGATATTAGTGCTAACAATTTACATTCCCCTCCCAGTGTTTCTTCTCTGGGTGTAGCTACCTCTGTCCATCATTGATCAACTGGAAGTGAGTTGGATCTTCTTTATGTTGAAGATTTCCACTTCCATCAGAATACATCCTCATACAGTATTGTTGTTGAAGTGTACAGTGATCTTCTGGTTCTGCTCATTTCACTCAGCATCAGTTGATTTAAGTCTCTCCAACCCTCTCTGTATTCCTCCTGCTGGTCATTTCTTACTGAGCAATAATATTCCATAACCTTCATATACCACAATTTACCCAACCATTCTCCAACTGATGGACATCCATTCATCTTCCAGTTTCTAGCTACAACAAAAAGAGCTGCCACAAACATTTTGGCACATATATGTCTCTTTCCGCTCTTTAGTATTTCTTTGGGATATAATCCCAGTAGTAGCGCTGCTGGGTCAAAGGGTATGCACAGTTTGATAACTTTTTGGGCATAATTCCAGATTGCTCTCCAGAATGGCTGGATTCTTTCGCAACTCCACCAGCAATGTATTAGTGTCCCAATTTCCCCACATCCCCTCCAACATTTGTCATTATTTGTTCCTGTCATCTTAGCCAATCTGACAGGTGTGTAGTGGTATCTCAGAGTGGTCTTAATTTGCATTTCTCTGATCAGTAGTGATTTGGAACACTCTTTCATGTGAGTGGATATAGTTTCAATTTCTTCCTCTGAGAATTGTCTGTTCATATCCTTTGACCATTTATCAATTGGAGAATGGTTTGGTTTCTTATAAATTATGGTCAGTTCTCTATATATTTTGGAAATGAGACCTTTGTCAGAACCTTTGTTTTTAAAAATATTTTCCCAATTTGTTACTTCCCTTCTAATCTTGTTTGCATTAGTATTATTTGTACAGAAACTTTTTAGTTTGATGTAATCAAAATCTTCTATTTTGTGATCAATAATGATCTCTAGTTCTCCTCTGGTCATAAATTCCTTCCTCCTCCACAAGTCTGAGAGGTAGATTATCCTCTGTTCCTCTAATCTATTTATTATCTCCCTCTTTATGCCTAAATCATGGACCCATTTTGATCTTATCTTGGTATATGGTGTTAAGTGTGGATCCATATCTAATTTCTGCCATACTAATTTCCAGTTTTCCCAACAGTTTTTTCCGAATAATGAATTTTTATCCCTAATGTTGGAATCTTTGGGTTTGTCAAAGATTAGATTGCTATAGATGTACCCTTTTTTGTCCTTTGTATCTAATCTGTTCCACTGATCTACCGGTCTATTTCGTAGCCAATACCAAATGGTTTTGGTGACTGCTGCTATATAATATAGCTTTAGATCAGGTACACTTAGACCACCTTCCTCTGAGTTTTTTTTCATTAGTTCCCTTGCAATTCTTGACAGGAATGGATTTTTTCAAAGGAAATAACTGGAACTATTGCCAGCACATTCACTCATTCCTTGTATAGGATTCCTGTTAAGAATCCTTTGATCAGCTTTAGATATAAAGAAGAGGATGGATTTTGCCCAAAATGTTCCATTGAAGCAAATAGGTGAGGATTATCATCAACTTTAATGTTCTTAAATGCAAAGGAAACAAAGGGAAAACTAGACTCAATTGAATGGGAAATAGAGAGTAACAAGTATCCTAAGGAATGGATTTTCCCAAAGGAAATGACTGGAACCATTGCCTGCACATTCACTCATTCCACTGTATAGGATTCCTGTTAAGAATCTTTGATCAGCTTTAGATATAAAGAAGAGGATGGATTTTGCCTAAAAAATTCCATTGAAGCAAATAGGAGAGAATTAACATCAACTATATAGTTCCCAATTAAAAAGGAAACATCAGGAACACTAGACTCAATTGAAATGGAAATAGAGGGGGCGGAGCCAAGATGGCGGAGAAGAAACACACGACTCAGTGAACGTCCTCACTCCCTCACAACCAATTAGATAAATTAAGTCTCAAAATTAGCTCAGGACTGATAGATACCACAAGGACTGGAAGCACGACTTACCAGCTGAAGAGAATCTGGAGTTTCAACAGGAAAGGTCAGTTCTCAGGGGAGGAATAAGAAAGACCAGCACAGACGGTGGGGTAGGGGCACACTGCGCCCATTGCGCTGGGAGGGGCTCTGGGATCAGAGAAGCCACTGAGGTAAAGGAATCTGGCACAGGCTGTTAGCTCTTCTCTGCTAATTATTTAGCAGTTCAGAAGAGAAAGCCAAAATATTTTAAAACTCTGATTAGATTCCCCCCCCCCCACCCTGGGGGTGACTCAGCAGAGAATCGGCACCAGGGGGTGTGGCCTCAGCTCCCTCCTGAGAATAGTTAAGAGACTGACAAGTGGGTGGATACGGCCCAAGGCAACACACACTGCCTAGCTTAGCTGGAGGGAGTGGAACTCAGCTCCAGGAAGTCCCAGAGAAGCGGAACCTTTGAACTAGGGACCGCGGTTTCTGGTAGAGCGCAGGGGCTTCTCACGTCACCTGCTGCAGACATCCACTCCCCACCCGGACACATAGACTGGGCTTCCTGCTGTCTTCACTATTCTACGCCCTCGAAGCACAGCAGTGCTAATCACCTCTGAGGCACCTACAGGGAGGGGGTGGGGAACTCTCTCCCAGAGCTCTATCTTAGCTCAGGCGCGGGGGCCGCTGCATCCATCCCGTCTGGGAGGAAGCTGGTAAAGAAGTAAATAATTTCCTACCCCAGGGACAGACCCCAAAAGATTTTTTTAAGTATGAGCAAAAAAGCTAGAAAAACTATAGATTCCTTCTATACAGAGAAAGAGCGGGTATCCAACCCCGAGGAAGTTAACAGCAAAGATTCAGAAGATAACAACCTAAAGGGGAACGATTCCTGTCCCCCATCACATAACTCTCTCCTAGAAGAAGCTCTTAAAAAATTGAGGGAGATCGAAGAAAAATGGGGAAAGGAAAGAGAAGTTATGATAGAGAATAACAATGTCCTGAAATTGGAGTTGGAAAAAATAAAGAATTCACAGGAGATGCAGGGAAACAAAATTAGTGAATTAGAAAAGGTTAAAAAAAACACAGGAAAGTAGGATTTCTGAATTGGAAAAGATAAAAAAGTCTCAAGAAAATAGAATTTCTGAATTGGAAAAAGAAAATAATTCTCAAAAAAAAAAAAATTAGGGAAATGGAAAAAAATTCAATAGAGCAAAATAACTCATTTAAAAACGAAATTGGGCATTTACAAAAAGAACTAAAAACTGTGAAAGAAGAAAATAACTCCTTAAAAGTCAGGATGGAACAAATAGAAATGAATGATTCACAGAGAACCCAAGAATCAGTCAAACAAAACAAAAAAAATGAGAAGCTGGAGAACAACGTCAAATACTTACTGGGAAAATCTATAGACCTGGAAAATAGATCTAGGAGAGATAATCTGCAGATTATTGGACTTCCCGAAAACTATGACCAAAAAAAGAGCCTAGATTCTATTTTACAGGAAATTATCAAAGAGAACTGTCCAGAGATAATAGAAACAGAAGGGAAAGTAGATGTGGAAAGAATTCATCGAACTCCTTCTGAAATAGACCCTAAAAAAAGAACACCACGGAATATTGTGGCTAAGCTGCAGAATTACCACACAAAGGAGAAAATCCTGCAAGCAGCTAGAAAAAAACAATTTAAATACCAAGGTGCCATAATAAGGGTCACCCAAGATCTGGCTGCCTCCACATTAAAAGATAGAAGGGCCTGGAACCTGATATTCCGAAAGGCAAAAGATCAAGGACTGCAACCAAGAATGAACTACCCAGCTAAGTTTAGCATCTTTTTCCATGGAAGAAGATGGTCATTCAATGAAACAGAGGAATTCTATATGTTTCTAAGAAAAAAACCAGACTTAAACAAAAAATTTGATCTACATCCACAAGACTGAAGAGAAACAGAAAAAGGTACACAGAACCCTTGAGAACTGTAACTCTGTTGTGGGTATATAAAAAATACTCAAGGATAATTTGATTTTACTGATATAAAAGAAAAAAAGGGGGGTGTAGTAAAGGGAAGGAGGTCGGTTCAGAAAAAGGGGAAGGAGTGATAAAAAGAGGGAAACTACATCCCAGGAAGAGACATAGAAAATACACCATATCTGAGGGAACTTAGTGAGGGGGAGAATCATTGTGTGAATCTTACTCTCATCAGAAGAGGCTCAAAGAGTAAATAATTAACATATTTGTTTTTCAGAGAATTTTCTCTCACCTCATTAAAAGGGGGGAGAGGAAAAGGGAAAAGGAAAAGGAGAATAAGTGAAGGGACTTGGAGGGAGGGGGGAGGGATCCAAAAAAAAAAAAGAGGGAGGGTTGTGCGGCACAAGGGGGGTCTGTAAATTAAATATCGGGGAGGGGGATCAGGGGGGTCAAGGGAAAAAAGCATAAGCTGGGGATAATACGATGGCAGGAAATACAGAATTAGTAATTTTAACTGTAAATGTAAATGGGATGAACGATCCCATCAAACGGAGACGGATAGTAGATTGGATCAAAAAGCAGAACCCTACAATATGTTGCCTACAGGAAACACACTTAAAGCAGGGAGATACATACAGAGTAAAGGTAAAAGGTTGGAACAGAGCCTATTATGCTTCAGGTAAAGCCAAAAAAGCAGGGGTAGCTATCCTTATCTCAGATCAAGCAAAAGCAGAAGTAGATCTTGTTAAAAAAGATAAGGAAGGAAACTATATCCTGCTGAAAGGTAGCATAAAAAATGAAGCCATATCAATACTAAACATATATGCACCAAGTGGTATAGCATCTAACTTTCTAAAGGAAAAGTTAGGAGAACTGCAAGAAGAAATAGACAGTAAAACTATAATAGTGGGAGATCTCAACCTTGCACTCTCAGATTTAGACAAATCAAACCACAAAACAAACAAGAAAGAAATTTAAAAAGTAAATAGAACATTAGAAAAACTAGGTATGATAGACCTTTGGAGAAAACTGAATGGCAATAGGAAGGAATATACTTTCTTCTCAGCAGTTCATGGATCCTATACAAAAATTGACCATATATTAGGACATAAAGATCTCAAAATTAAATGTAGGAAGGCAGAAATAATAAATGCCTTCTTCTCAGATCACAATGCAATAAAAGCTACATTCAGTAAAAAGTTAGGGGTAAATAGACCAAAAAGTAATTGGAAACTGAATAATCTCATCTTAAAGAATGACTGGGTGAAAGAGCAAATTATAGAAACAATTAATAATTTCACCCAAGATAATGATAATGATGAGACATCATATCAAAATCTTTGGGATGCAGCTAAAGCAGTAATAAGGGGAAATTTTATATCTTTAGAGGCTTATTTGAAGAAAATTGAGAAAGAGAAGATTAACGAATTGGGCTTACAACTTAAAAGGCTAGAAAAAGACCAAATTATAAACCCCCAACCAAAAATTAAACTCGAAATACAAAAATTAAAAGGAGAAATCAATAAAATTGAAAGTAAAAAAACTATTGAATTAATAAATAAAACCAAGAGTTGGTTTTATGAAAAAGCCAATAAAATAGATAAACCTTTGGTAAATTTGATCAAAAAAAAAGAAAGAGGAAAATCAAATTGATAGTCTTACAAATGAAAAGGGGGATCTTTCCACCAATGAAGAGGAAATTAGAGAAATAATAAGGAGTTACTTTGCCCAACTTTATGCCAATAAATTTGATAACTTAAGTGAAATGGATGACTTCCTCCAAAAATATAGGCTCCCTAGATTAACAGAGGAGGAGATAAATTGCTTAAATAGTCCCATTTCAGAAAAAGAAATAGAACAAGCTATTAATCAACTCCTTAGGAAAAAATCCCCAGGGCCAGATGGATTCACATGTGAATTCTACCAAACATTTAAAGAACAATTAGCCCCAATGTTATATAAATTATTTGAAAAAATAGGGGATGAAGGAGTCCTACCAAACTCCTTTTATGACACAGACATGGTACTGATACCTAAACCTGGTAGATCAAAAACTGAGAAAGAAAATTATAGACCAATCTCCTTAATGAATATTGATGCTAAAATCTTAAATAAGATATTAGCAAAAAGACTTCAGAAAATCATCTCCAAGATAATACACTATGATCAAGTAGGATTTATTCCAGGAATGCAGGGCTGGTTTAATATTAGGAAAACTATTAATATAATTGACCATATTAATAATCAAATTAATAAGAACCATATGATCATCTCAATAGATGCAGAAAAAGCATTTGACAAAATCCAACATCCATTCCTACTAAAAACTCTTGAGAGTATAGGATTAAATGGATTATTCCTTAGAATAATCAGGAGTATATATTTAAGACCGTCAGTAAGCATAATATGCAATAGAAATAAACTGCAACCTTTCCCTGTAAGATCAGGAGTGAAACAAGGTTGCCCACTATCACCATTACAATTCAATATAGTACTAGAAACGCTAGCCTCGGCAATAAGAGCCGAGAAAGAGATTCAAGGAATTAGAGTAGGAAATGAGGAAATTAAACTATCACTTTTTGCAGATGACATGATGGTATACTTAGAGAACCCCAAAGACTCTGCTAAAAAGCTACTAGAAATAATTCAAAATTTCAGCAAAGTGGCAGGATACAAAATAAATCCACATAAATCCTCGGCATTTTTATATATCACTAACAAAATGCAACAGCAAGAGATACAAAGAGAAATTCCATTCCAAACAAATGTTGAGAGTATAAAATATTTGGGAATCCATCTACCAAAGAAAAGTCAGAAATTATATGAGAAAAATTACAAAACACTTGCCACAAAAATAAAATCAGATTTAAATAATTGGAAAGACATTCAGTGCTCTTGGATAGGCCGAGCGAATATAATAAAGATGACAATACTCCCCAAACTAATCTATTTATTTAGTGCTATACCAATCAGACTCCCAAGAAACTATTTTAATGACCTAGAAAAAATAACAACAAAATTCATATGGAAGAATAAAAGGTCAAGAATTGCAAGGGAACTAATGAAAAAAAACTCAGAGGAAGGTGGTCTAAGTGTACCTGATCTAAAGCTATATTATATAGCAGCAGTCACCAAAACCATTTGGTATTGGCTACGAAATAGACCGGTAGATCAGTGGAACAGATTAGATACAAAGGACAAAAAAGGGGACATCTATAGCAATCTAATCTTTGACAAACCCAAAGATACCAACATTAGGGACAAAAATTCATTATTCGGAAAAAACTGTTGGGAAAACTGGAAATTAGTATGGCAGAAATTAGATATGGATCCACACTTAACACCATATACCAAGATAAGATCAAAATGGGTCCATGATTTAGGCATAAAGAGGGAGATAATAAATAGATTAGAGGAACAGAGGATAATCTACCTCTCAGACTTGTGGAGGAGGAAGGAATTTATGACCAGAGGAGAACTAGAGATCATTATTGATCACAAAATAGAAGATTTTGATTACATCAAACTTAAAAGTTTCTGTACAAATAATACTAATGCAAACAAGATTAGAAGGGAAGTAACAAATTGGGAAAATATTTTTAAAAACAAAGGTTCTGACAAAGGTCTCATTTCCAAAATATATAGAGAACTGACCCTAATTTATAAGAAAACGAACCATTCTCCAATTGATAAATGGTCAAAGGATATGAACAGACAATTCTCAGAGGAAGAAATTGAAACTATATCCACTCACATGAAAGAGTGTTCCAAATCACTACTGATCAGAGAAATGCAAATTAAGACCACTCTGAGATACCACTACACACCTGTCAGATTGGCTAAGATGACAGGAACAAATAATGACAAATGTTGGAGGGGATGTGGGGAAATTGGGACACTAATACATTGCTGGTGGAGTTGTGAAAGAATCCAGCCATTCTGGAGAGCAATCTGGAATTATGCCCAAAAAGTTATCAAACTGTGCATACCCTTTGACCCAGCAGCGCTACTACTGGGATTATATCCCAAAGAAATACTAAAGAGCGGAAAGAGACATATATTTGCCAAAATGTTTGTGGCAGCTCTTTTTGTTGTAGCTAGAAACTGGAAGATGAATGGATGTCCATCAGTTGGAGAATGGTTGGGTAAATTGTGGTATATGAAGGTTATGGAATATTATTGCTCTGTAAGAAATGACCAGCAGGAGGAATACAGAGAGGCCTGGAGAGACTTAGGTCAACTGATGCTGAGTGAAATGAGCAGAACCAGAAGATCACTGTATACTTCAACAACAATACTGTATGAGGATGTATTCTGATGGAAGTGGAGATCTTCAACATAAAGAAGATCCAACTCACTTCCAGTTGATCAATGATGGACAGAAATAACTATACCCAGAGAAGGAACACTGGGAAGCGAATGTAAATTGTTAGCACTAATATCTGTCTGCCCAGGTTGCATGTACCTTCGGATTCTAATGTTTATTGTGCAACAAGAAAATGATATTCACACACATGTATTGTACTTAGACTATATTGTAACACATGTAAAATGTATGGTATTGCCTGTCGTCGGGGGGAGGGAATAGAGCGAGGGGGAGCAATTTGGAAAAATGAATACAAGGGATAATATTATATAATATATATATAATAAAAAAAAAAAAAAAGAATCCTTTGATCAGCTTTAGGTATAAAGAAGATGATGGATTTTGCCCAAAAAGTTCCACTGAAGCAAATGGGAGAGAATTAACATCAACTATATAGTTCTCAATTGAAAAGGAAACATCAGGGACACAGACTCAATAGAATGGGAAATAGAGAGGAACAAGTATCCAAAGGAACAGATTTTCCCAAAGGAAATAACTGGAACTATTGCCTGCACGTTCACTCATTCCACTGTATAGGATTCCTGTTAAGAATCCTTTGATCAGCTTTAGATATAAAGAAGAAGATGGATTTTGCCCAAAAAGTTCCATTGAAGCAAATGGGAGGGAATTAACATCAATTATATAGTTCCCAATTGAAAAGGAAACATCAGGAACACTAAACTCAATTGAAAGGGAAATAGATAGGAACAAGTATCCAAAGGAATGGATTTTCCCAAAGGAAATGACTGGAACCATTGCCTGCACATTCACTAATTCCACTGTGTGGGATTCCGTTGAAGAATCCTTTTATCTGCTTTAGATACACAGAAGATGATGGATTTTTCCCAAAAAGTTCCTATTGAAGCAAATGGGAGAGAATTAACATCAACTATTTAGTTCCCAATTGAAAAGGAAACATCAGGAACACTAAACTCAATTGAAAGGGAAATAGATAGGAACAAGTATCCAAAGGAATAGATTTTTTCAAAGGAAATAACTGGAACTATTGCCAGCACATTCACTCATTCCTCTGTATAGGATTCCTGTTAAGAATCTTTGATCAGCTTTAGATATAAAGAAGAGGATGGATTTTTCCCAAAATGTTCCATTGAAGCAAATAGGCGAGGATTATCATCAAATTTAATTTTCTTTAATGCAAAGGAAACAAAGGGAAAACTAGACTCAATTGAATGGGAAATAGAGAGTAACAAGTATCCTAAGGAATGGATTTTCCCAAAGGAAATGACTGGAACCATTGCCTGCACATTCACTCATTCCACTGTATAGGATTCCTGTTAAGAATCTTTGATCAGTTTTAGATATAAACAATATGATGGATTTTCCCCAAAATGTTCCATTGAAGCAAATAGGAGAGGATTATCATCAACAATAATATTTCTAAATCAAAGGAAACATCAGGGACACAGACTCAATAGAATGGGAAATAGAGAGGAACAAGTATCCAAAGGAATGGATTTTCCCAAAGGAAATAACAGAACTAATGCCTGCATATTCACTCGTTCCACTCTATATGATTCCTTTTAAGAATCTTTTGATCAGCTTTAGATATAAAGAAGAGGATGGATTTTGCCTAAAAAATTCCATTGAAGCAAATAGGAGAGAATTAACATCAACTATATAGTTCCCAATTAAAAAGGAAACATCAGGAACACTAGACTCAATTGAAATGGAAATAGATAGGAACAAGTATCCAAAGGAATGGATTTTCCCAAAGGAAAGGACTGGAACCATTGCCTGCACATTCACTCATTCCACTGTATAGGATCCCTGTTAAGAATCCTTTGATCAGCTTTAGATATACAGAAGATGATTGATTTTGCCCAAAAAGGTCAATTGAAGGAAATGGGAGAGAATTAACATCAACTATATAGTTCCCAATTGAAAAGGAAACATCAGTGACACAGACTCAATTGAATGGGAAATAGAGAGGAACAAGTATCCAAAGGAATGGATTTTCCCATATTCAATAACAGAACTTTTGCCTGCACATTCACTCATTCCACTGTATAGGATTCCTGTTAAGAATCCTTTGATCAACTTTAGATATAAAGAAGAGGATGGATTTTGCCCAAAATGTTCCATTGAAGCAAATAGGTGAGAATTATCATCAACTATAATGTGCTTAAATGCAAAGGAAACATCAGGAGCACTAGGCACAATTGAATTGGAAATAGAAAGTAACAAGTATCCAAAGGAATGGATTTTCCCAAAGGAAATAACTGGAATTATTGCCTGCACGTTCACTCATTCCACTGTATAGGATTCCTGTTAAGAATCCTTTGATCAGCTTTAGATATAAAGAAGATGATGGACTTTGCCCAAAAAGTTCCATTGAAGCAAATGGGAGAGAATTAACATCCACTATATAGTTCCCAATTGAAAAGGAAACATCAGGAACACAGACTCAATAGAATGGGAAAGAGAGAGTAACAAGTATCCAAAGGAATGGATGTTCCCAAAGGAAATAACTGGCATTATTGCCTGCACATTTACTCATTCCACTATATAGGATTCCTGTTAAGAATCCTTTGATCAGCTTTAGGTATAAAGAAGATGATGGATTTTGCCCAAAAAGTTCCACTGAAGCAAATGGGAGAGAATTAACATCAAATATATAGTTCTCAATTGAAAAGGAAACAAAGGGTAAACTAGACTCAATAGAATGGGAAATAGAGAGGAACAAGAATCCAAAGGAATGGATTTTCAAAGGAAATAACTGGAACTATTGCCAGCACATTCACTCATTCCACTGTATAAGATTCCTGTTAAGATTCTTTGATCAGCTTTAGACATAAACAATATGATGGATTTTGCCCAAAATGTTCCATTGAAGCAAATAGGAGAGGATTATCATCAAGTATAATGTTCCTAAATCAAAGGAAACATCAGGGACACAGAATCACTAGAATGGGTAATAGAAAGGAACAAGTATCCAAAGGAATGGATTTTCCCAAAGGAAACAACAGAACTATTGCCTGCACATTAACTCATTCCACTGTATAGCATTCCTGTTAAGAATCCTTTGATCACCTTTAGATATACAGAAGATGATGGATTTTGCCCAAAAAGGTCCATTGAAGGAAATGAGAGAGAATTAACATCAACTATATAGTTCCCAATTGAAAAGAAACTTCAGGAACACTAGACTCAATGAATGGGAAATAGAGAGGAACAAGTATCTAAGGGAATGGATTTTCCCTAAGGAAATAACTGGAACTATTGCCAGCACATTCACATATTCCACTGTGTGGGATTCCGGTGAAGAATCCTTTTATCTGCTTTAGATACACAGAAGATGATGGATTTTTCCCAAAAAGTTCCATTGAAGCAAATGGGAGAGAATTAACATCAACTATTTAGTTCCCAATTGAAAAGGAAACATCAGGAACACTAAACTCAATTGAAAGGGAAATAGATAGGAACAAGTATCCAAAGGAATGGATTTTTTCAAAGGAAATAACTGGAACTATTGCCAGCACATTCACTCATTCCTCTGTATAGGATTCCTGTTAAGAATCCTTTGATCAGCTTTAGATATAAAGAAGAGGATGGATTTTGCCCAAAATGTTCCATTGAAGCAAATAGGCGAGGATTATCATCAACTTTAATGTTCTTAAATGCAAAGGAAACAAAGGGAAAACTAGACTCAATTGAATGGGAAATAGAGAGTAACAAGTATCCTAAGGAATGGATTTTCCCAAAGGAAATGACTGGAACCATTGCCTGCACATTCACTCATTCCAAGGTATAGGATTCCTGTTAAGAATCTTTGATCAGTTTTAGATATAAACAATATGATGGATTTTCCCAAAAATGTTTCAATGAAGCAAATAGGAGAGGATTATCATCAACTACAATGTTCCTAAATCCAAGGAAACATCAGGGACACAGACTCAATAGAATGGGAAATAGAGAGGAACAAGAATCCAAAGGAATGGATTTTCCCAAAGGAAATAACAGAACTAATGCCTGCATATTCACTCGTTCCACTCTATATGATTCCTGTTAAGAATCTTTTGATCAGCTTTAGATATAAAGAAGAGGATGGATTTTGCCCAAAATGTTCCATTGAAGTAAATGGGAGAGGATTATCATCAAGTATAATGTTCCTAAATCAAAGGAAACATCAGGGACACAGACTCAATAGAATGGGAAACAGAGAGGAACAAGTATCCAAAGGAATGGATTTTCCCAAAAGAAATGACTGGAACCATAGCCTGCACATTCACTCATTCCACTGTATAGGATTTCTGTTAAGAACCCTTTGATCAGCTTTAGATATAAAGAAGATGATGGATTTTGCCCAAAAAGGTCAATTGAAGGAAATGGGAGAGAATTAACATCAACTATATAGTTCCCAATTGAAAAAGAAACATCAGTGACACAGACTCAATACAATGGGAAATAGAGAGGAACAAGCATCCAAAGGAATGGATTTTCCCAAAGGAAATAACTGAAATTATTGCCTGCACGTTCACTCATTCCACTGTATAGGATTCCTGTTAAGAATCCTTTGATCAGCTTTAGATATAAAGAAGATGATGGACTTTGTCCAAAAAGTTCCATTGAAGCAAATGGGAGAGAATTAACATCAACTATATAGTTCCCAATTGAAAAGGAAACATCAGGAACACAGACTCAATAGAATGGGAAAGAGAGAGTAACAAGTATCCAAAGGAATGGATGTTCCCAAAGGAAATAACTGGCATTATTGCCTGCAAATTCACTCATTCCACTATATAGGATTCCTGTTAAGAATCCTTTGATCAGCTTTAGGTATAAAGAAGATGATGGATTTTGCCCAAAATGTTCCATTGAAGTAAATGGGAGAGGATTATCATCAAGTATAATGTTCCTAAATCAAAGGAAACATCAGGGACACAGACTCAATAGAATGGGAAACAGAGAGGAACAAGTATCCAAAGGAATGGATTTTCCCAAAAGAAATGACTGGAACCATAGCCTGCACATTCACTCATTCCACTGTATAGGATTTCTGTTAAGAACCCTTTGATCAGCTTTAGATATAAAGAAGAGGATGGATTTTGCCCAAAATGTTCTATTGAAGCAAACAAGAGAGGATTTTTATCAACTATAATGTTCCTAAATCAAAGAAAACATCAGGGACTCAGACTCAATAGAATGGGAAATAGGGAGGAACAAGTATCCAAAAGAATGGATTTTCCCAAAGGAAATGACTGGAACCATTGCCTGCACATTCACTCATTCCACTGTATAGGATTCCTGTTAAGAATCCTTTGATCAGCTTTAGATATAAAGAAGAGAATGGATTTTGTCCAAAATGTTCCATTGAAGCAAATAGGAGAGGATTATCATCAACTATAATGTTCCTAAATGCAAAGGAAACAAAGGGTAAACTAGACTCAATAGAATGGGAAATAGAGAGGAACAAGTATCCAAAGGAATGGATTTTCTCAAAGGAAATTACTGGAACTATTGCCAGCACATTCACTCATTCCACTGTATAGGATTCCTGTTAAGAATCCTTTGATCAGCTTTAGATATAAAGAAGAGGATGGATTTTGCCCAAAATGTTCCATTGAAGCAAATAGGAGAGGATTATCATCAACTATAATGTTCCTAAATGCAAAGGAAACAAAGGGTAAACTAGACTCAATAGAATGGGAAATAGAGAGGAACAAGTATCCAAAGGAATGGATTTTCTCAAAGGAAATTACTGGAACTATTGCCAGCACATTCACTCATTCCACTGTATAGGATTCCTGTTAAGAATCCTTTGATCAGCTTTAGATATACAGAATATAATGGATTTTGCCCAAAAAGTTCCATTGAAGAAAATGGGAAAGAATTAACATAAACAATATAGTTCCCAGTTGAAAAGGAAACATCAGTGACACAGAAATAGAGAGGAACAAGTATCCAAAGGAATGGATTTTCCCAAAGGAAATAACAGAATTATTGCCAGCACATTCACTCATTCCACTGTATAGGATTCCTGTTAAGAATCCTTTGATCATGCTTTAGATATACAGAAGAGGATGGATTTTGCCCAAAATATTCAATTGAAGCAAATAGGAAAGAATTAACATCAACTATAAAGTTCCCAATTGAAAAGGAAACATCAGGAACACTAGACTCAATAGAATGGGAAATAGAGAGGAACAAGTATCCAAAGGAATGGATTTTCCTAAAAGAAATTACTGAAACTATTGCCTGCACATTCACTCATTCCACTGTATAAGATTCCTGTTAAGAATCCTTTGATCAGCTTTAGATATAAAGAAGATGATGGATTTTGCCCAAAAAGTTCCATTGAAGCAAACGGGAGAGAATTAACATCAACTATATAGTTCCCAATTTAAAAGGAAACATCAGGAACACTAGACTCAATTGAATGGGTAATAGAGAGGAACAAGTATCTAAGGGAATGGATTTTCCCAAAGGAAATAACTGGAACTATTGCCTGCACCTTCACTCATTCCATTGTATAGGATTCCTGTTATGAATCCTTTGATCAGCTTTAGATATAAAGAAGAGGATATGTTTTGCCCAAAATGTTCCATTGAAGCAAATAGGTGAGAATTATCATCAACCATAATGTTCTTAAATGCAAAGGAAACATCAGGAACACAGACTCAATAGAATGGGAAATAGAGAGGAACAAGTATCCAAAGGAATGGATTTTCCTAAAAGAAAAAACTGGAACTATTGCCTGCACATTCACTCATTCCACTGTATAGGGTTCCTGTTAAGAATCCTTTGATCAGCTTTAGGTATAAAGAAGATGATGGATTAGGCCCAAAAAGTTCCATTGAAGCAAATGGGAGAGAATTAACATCAACTATATAGTTCCCAATTGAAAAGCAAACTTCAGGAACACTAGACTCAATTGAAAGGGAAATAGATAGGAACAAGTATCCAAAGGAATGGATTTTCCCAAAGGAAATGACTGGAACTATTGCCTGCACATTCACTCATTCCACTGCATAAGATTCCTGTTAAGATTCTTTCATCAGCTTTAGATATAAACAATATGATGGATTTTGCCCAAAATGTTCCATTGAAGCAAATAGGAGAGGATTATAGTCAAGTATAATGTTCCTAAATTAAAGGAAACATCAGGGACACAGACTCAATAGAATGGGAAACAGAGAGGAACAAGTATCGAAAGGAATGGATTTTCCCAAAATAAATGACTGGAACCATTGCCTGCACATTCACTCATTCCACTGTATAGGATTCCTGTTAAGAATCCTTTGATCAGCTTTAGATATAGAGAAGATGATTGATTTTGCCCAAAAAGGTCCATTGAAGCTAAGGGGAGACAATTAGCATCAACTATATAGTTCGCAATTGAAAAGGAAACATAAGGAACACTAGACTCAATTGAAATGGAAATAGATAGGAATAAGTTTCCAAAGGAATGGATTTTCACAAAGGAAATGACTGGAACCATTGCCTGCACATTCATTCATTCCACTGTATAGGATTCCTTTATAGAATCCTTTGATCAGCTTTAGATATAAAGAAGAGGATGGATTTTGCCCAAAATGTTCCATTGAAGCAAATAGGAGAGGATTATCATCAACTATAATGTTCCTAAATGCAAAGGAAACAAAGGGTAAACTAGACTCAATAGAATGGGAAATAGAGAGGAACAAGTATCCAAAGGAATGGATTTTTCAAAGGAAATAACTGGAATTATTGCCAGCACATTCACTCATTCCTCTGTATAGGATTCCTGTTAAGAATCCTTTGATCAGCTTTAGATATAAAGAAGAGGATGGATTTTGCCCAAAATGTTCCATTGAAGCAAATAGGCGAGGATTATCATCAACTATAATGTTCTTAAATGCAAAGGAAACAAAGGGAAAACTAGACTCAATTGAATGGGAAATAGAGAGTAACAAGTATCCTAAGGAATGGATTTTCCCAAAGGAAATAATTGGAACTATTTCCTGCACATATACTCATTCCACTGTATAAGATTCCTGTTAAGAATCTTTGATCAGTTTTAGATCTAAACAATATGATGGATTTTCCCCAAAATGTTCCATTGAAGCAAATAGGAGAGGATTATCATCAACTATAATGTTCCTAAATCAAAGGAAACATCAGGGACACAGACTCAATAGAATGGGAAATAGAGAGGAACAAGTATCCAAAGGAATGGATTTTCCCAAAAGAAATAACAGAACTAATGCCTGCATATTCACTCGTTCCACTCAATATGATTCCTGTTAAGAATCTTTTGATCAGCTTTAGATATAAAGAAGAGGATGGATTTTGCCTAAAAAATTCCATTGAAGCAAATGGGAGAGAATTAACATCAACTATATAGTTCCCAATTGAAAAGCAAACTTCAGGAACACTAGACTCAATTGAAAGGGAAATAGAGAGGAACAAGTATCCAAAGGAATGGATTTTCCTAAAAGAAAAAACTGGAACTATTGCCTGCACATTCACTCATTCCACTGTATAGGGTTCCTGTTAAGAATCCTTTGATCAGCTTTAGGTATAAAGAAGATGATGGATTAGGCCCAAAAAGTTCCATTGAAGCAAATGGGAGAGAATTAACATCAACTATATAGTTCCCAATTGAAAAGCAAACTTCAGGAACACTAGACTCAATTGAAAGGGAAATAGATAGGAACAAGTATCCAAAGGAATGGATTTTCCCAAAGGAAATGACTGGAACTATTGCCTGCACATTCACTCATTCCACTGCATAAGATTCCTGTTAAGATTCTTTCATCAGCTTTAGATATAAACAATATGATGGATTTTGCCCAAAATGTTCCATTGAAGCAAATAGGAGAGGATTATAGTCAAGTATAATGTTCCTAAATTAAAGGAAACATCAGGGACACAGACTCAATAGAATGGGAAACAGAGAGGAACAAGTATCCAAAGGAATGGATTTTCCCAAAATAAATGACTGGAACCATTGCCTGCACATTCACTCATTCCACTGTATAGGATTCCTGTTAAGAATCCTTTGATCAGCTTTAGATATAGAGAAGATGATTGATTTTGCCCAAAAAGGTCCATTGAAGCTAAGGGGAAACAATTAGCATCAACTATATAGTTCGCAATTGAAAAGGAAACATAAGGAACACTAGACTCAATTGAAATGGAAATAGATAGGAATAAGTTTCCAAAGGAATGGATTTTCACAAAGGAAATGACTGGAACCATTGCCTGCACATTCATTCATTCCACTGTATAGGATTCCTTTATAGAATCCTTTGATCAGCTTTAGATATAAAGAAGAGGATGGATTTTGCCCAAAATGTTCCATTGAAGCAAATAGGAGAGGATTATCATCAACTATAATGTTCCTAAATGCAAAGGAAACAAAGGGTAAACTAGACTCAATAGAATGGGAAATAGAGAGGAACAAGTATCCAAAGGAATGGATTTTTTCAAAGGAAATAACTGGAATTATTGCCAGCACATTCACTCATTCTTCTGTATAGGATTCCTGTTAAGAATCCTTTGATCAGCTTTAGATATAAAGAAGAGGATGGATTTTGCCCAAAATGTTCCATTGAAGCAAATAGGCGAGGATTATCATCAACTATAATGTTCTTAAATGCAAAGGAAACAAAGGGAAAACTAGACTCAATTGAATGGGAAATAGAGAGTAACAAGTATCCTAAGGAATGGATTTTCCCAAAGGAAATAATTGGAACTATTGCCTGCACATATCACTCATTCCACTGTATAAGATTCCTGTTAAGAATCTTTGATCAGTTTTAGATCTAAACAATATGATGGATTTTCCCCAAAATGTTCCATTGAAGCAAATAGGAGAGGATTATCATCAACTATAATGTTCCTAAATCAAAGGAAACATCAGGGACACAGACTCAATAGAATGGGAAATAGAGAGGAACAAGTATCCAAAGGAATGGATTTTCCCAAAAGAAATAACAGAACTAATGCCTGCATATTCACTCGTTCCACTCAATATGATTCCTGTTAAGAATCTTTTGATCAGCTTTAGATATAAAGAAGAGGATGGATTTTGCCTAAAAAATTCCATTGAAGCAAATGGGAGAGAATTAACATCAACTATATAGTTCCCAATTGAAAAGCAAACTTCAGGAACACTAGACTCAATTGAAAGGGAAATAGATAGGAACAAGTATCCAAAGGAATGGATTTTCCCAAAGGAAATGACTGGAACCATTGCCTGCACATTCACTCATTCCACTGTATAGGATCTCTGTTAAGAATCCTTTGATCAGCTTTAGATATACAGAAGATGATTGATTTTGCCCAAAAAGGTCAATTGAAGGAAATGGGAGAGAATTAACATCAACTATATAGTTCCCAATTGAAAAGGAAACATCAGTGACACAGACTCAATTGAATGGGAAATAGAGAGGAACAAGTATCCAAAGTAATGGATTTTCCTAAAAGAAAAAACTGGAACTATTGCCTGCACATTCACTCATTCCACTGTATAGGCTTCCTGTTAAGAATCCTTTGATCAGCTTTAGGTATAAAGAAGATGATGGATTAGGCCCAAAAAGTTCCATTGAAGCAAATGGGAGAGAATTAACATCAACTATATAGTTCCCAATTGAAAAGCAAACTTCAGGAACACTAGACTCAATTGAAAGGGAAATAGATAGGAACAAGTATCCAAAGGAATGGATTTTCCCAAAGGAAATGACTGGAACTATTGCCTGCACATTCACTCATTCCACTGCATAAGATTCCTGTTAAGATTCTTTCATCAGCTTTAGATATAAACAATATGATGGATTTTGCCCAAAATGTTCCATTGAAGCAAATAGGAGAGGATTATAGTCAAGTATAATGTTCCTAAATTAAAGGAAACATCAGGGACACAGACTCAATAGAATGGGAAACAGAGAGGAACAAGTATCCAAAGGAATGGATTTTCCCAAAATAAATGACTGGAACCATTGCCTGCACATTCACTCATTCCACTGTATAGGATTCCTGTTAAGAATCCTTTGATCAGCTTTAGATATAGAGAAGATGATTGATTTTGCCCAAAAAGGTCCATTGAAGCTAAGGGGAGACAATTAACATCAACTATATAGTTCGCAATTGAAAAGGAAACATAAGGAACACTAGACTCAATTGAAATGGAAATAGATAGGAATAAGTTTCCAAAGGAATGGATTTTCACAAAGGAAATGACTGGAACCATTGCCTGCACATTCATTCATTCCACTGTATAGGATTCCTTTATAGAATCCTTTGATCAGCTTTAGATATAAAGAAGAGGATGGATTTTGCCCAAAATGTTCCATTGAAGCAAATAGGAGAGGATTATCATCAACTATAATGTTCCTAAATGCAAAGGAAACAAAGGGTAAACTAGACTCAATAGAATGGGAAATAGAGAGGAACAAGTATCCAAAGGAATGGATTTTTTCAAAGGAAATAACTGGAATTATTCATTCACTCATTCCTCTGTATAGGATTCCTGTTAAGAATCCTTTGATCAGCTTTAGATATAAAGAAGAGGATGGATTTTGCCCAAAATGTTCCATTGAAGAAAATAGGTGAGAATTATCATCAACTATAATGTGCTTAAATGCAAAGGAAACATCAGGAGCACTAGACTCAATTGAATTGGAAATAGAAAGGAACAAGTATCCAAAGGAATGGATTTTACCAAAGGAAATAACTGGAACTATTGCCTGCACGTTCACTCATTCCACTGTATAGGATTCCTGTTAAGAATCCTTTGATCAGCTTTAGATATAAAGAAGATGATGGACTTGGCCCAAAAAGTTCCATTGAAGCAAATGGGAGAGAATTAACATCAACTATATAGTTCCCAATTGAAAAGGAAACATCAGGACACAGACTCAATAGAATGGGAAATAGAGAGGAACAAGTATCCAAAGGAATGGATTTTCCCAAAGGAAATAACTGGAAATATAGCCTGAACATTCACTCATTCCACTGTGTAGGATTCCTGTTAAGAATCCTTTGATCAGCTTTAGATATAAAGAAGAGGATGGATTTTGCCCAAAATGTTCCATTGAAGTAAATGGGAGAGGATTATCATCAAGTATAATGTTCCTAAATCAAAGGAAACATCAGGGACACAGACTAAATAGAATGGGAAACAGAGAGGAACAAGTATCCAAAGGAATGGATTTTCTCAAAAGAAATGACTGGAACCATAGCCTGCACATTCACTCATTCCACTGTATAGGATTTCTGTTAAGAACCCTTTGATCAGCTTTAGATATAAAGAAGATGATGGATTTTGCCCAAAAAGGTCAATTGAAGGAAATGGGAGAGAATTAACATCAACTATATAGTTCCCAATTGAAAAAGAAACATCAGTGACACAGACTCAATACAATGGGAAATAGAGAGGAACAAGCATCCAAAGGAATGGATTTTCCCAAATTAAATAACAGAACTATTGCCTGCACATTCACTCATTCCACTGTATTGGATTCCTGTTAAGAATCCTTTGATCAGCTTTAGATATAAAGAAGAAGATGGATTTTGCTCAAAATGTTCCATTGAAGCAAATAGGTGAGAATTATCATCAACTATAATGTTCTTAAATGCAAAGGAAACATCAGGTACACAGACTCAATAGAATGGGAAATAGAGAGGAACAAGTTTCCAAAGGAATGGATTTTCCTAAAAGAAAGAACTGGAACTATTGCCTGCACATTCACTCATTCCACTATATAGGATTCCTGTTAAGAATCTTTTGATCAGCTTAGGATATAAAGAAGATGATGGATTTTGCCCAAAAAGTTCCATTGAAGCTAAGGGGAGACAATTAACATCAACTATATAGTTCGCAATTGAAAAGGAAACATCAGGAACACTAGACTCAATTGAAATGGAAATAGATAGGAATAAGTATCCAAAGGAATGGATTTTCCCAAAGAAATGACTGGAACCATTGCCTGCACATTCACTCATTCCACTGTATAGGAATCCTGTTAAGAATCCTTTGATCAGCTTTAGATATAAAGAAGAGGATGGATTTTGCCCAAAATGTTCCATTGAAGCAAATAGGCGAAGATTATCATCAACTATAATGTTCTTAAATGCAAAGGAAACAAAGGGAAAACTAGACTCAATTGAATGGGAAATAGAAAGTAACAAGTATCCTAAGGAATGGATTTTCCCAAAGGAAATAATTGGAACTATTTCCTGCACATACACTCATTCCACTGTATAAGATTCCTGTTAAGAATCTTTGATCATTTTTAGATCTAAACAATGTGATGGATTTTCCCCAAAATGTTCCATTGAAGCAAATAGGAGAGGATTATCATCAACTATAATGTTCCTAAATCAAAGGAAACATCAGGGACACAGACTCAATAGAATGGGAAATAGAGAGGAACAAGTATCCAAAGGAATGGATTTTCCCAAAGGAAATAACAGCACTAATGCCTGCATATTCACTCGTTCCACTCTATATGATTCCTGTTAAGAATCTTTTGATCAGCTTTAGATATAAAGAAGAGGATGGTTTTTTCCTAAAAAATTCCGTTGAAGCAAATAGGAGAGAATTAACATCAACTATATAGTTCCCAATTAAAAAGGAAACATCAGGAACACTAGACTCAATTGAAATGGAAATAGATAGGAACAAGTATCCAAAGGAATGGATTTTCCCAAAGGAAATGACTGGAACCATTGCCTGCACATTCACTCATTCCACTGTATAGGATCCCTGTTAAGAATCCTTTGATCAGCTTTAGATATACAGAAGATGATTGATTTTGCCCAAAAAGGTCAATTGAAGGAAATGGGAGAGAATTAACATCAACTATATAGTTCCCAATTGAAAAGGAAACATCAGTGACACAGACTCAATTGAATGGGAAATAGAGAGGAACAAGTATCCAAAGGAATGGATTTTCCCAAATTAAATAACAGAACTATTGCCTGCACATTCACTCATTCCACTGTATAGGATTCCTGTTAAGAATCCTTTGATCAGCTTTAGATATAAAGAAGAGATGGATTTTGCCCAAAATGTTCCATTGAAGCAAATAGTTGAGAATTATCATCAACTATAATGTGCTTAAATGCAAAGGAAACATCAGGAGCACTAGACTCAATTGAATTGGAAATAGAAAGGAACAAGTATCCAAAGGAATGGATTTTCCCAAAGGAAATAACTGGAACCATTGCCTGCACATTCACTCATTCCACTGTATAGGATTCCTGTTTAGAATCCTTTGATCAGCTTTAGATATGCAGAAGAGGATGGATTTTGCCCAAAAAGTTCCATTGAAGCTAAGGGGAGAGAATTAACAGCAACTATATAGTTCCCAATTGAAAAGGAAACATCAGGAACACTAGACTCAATTGAAAGGGAAGTAGATAGGAACAAGTATCCAAAGGAATGGATTTTCCCAAAGGAAATGACTGGAACCATTGCCTGCTCATTCACTCATTCCACTGTATAGGATTCCTGTTAAGAATCCTTTGATCAGCTTTAGATATACAGAAGATGATTGATTTTGCCCAAAAAGGTCCATTGAAGCAAATAGGTGAGAATTATCATCAACTATAATGTTCTTAAATGCAAAGGAAACATCAGGAACACAGACTCAATAGAATGGGAAATAGAGAGGAACAAGTTTCCAAAGGAATGGATTTTCCTAAAAGAAAGAACTGGAACTATTGCCTTCATATTCACTCATTCCACTTTATAGGAGTCCTGTTAAGAATCTTTTGATCAGCTTAGGATATAAAGAAGATGATGGATTTTGCCCAAAAAGTTCCATTGAAGCTAAGGGGAGACAATTAACATCAACTATATAGTTCGCAATTGAAAAGGAAACATCAGGAACACTAGACTCAATTGAAATGGAAATAGATAGGAATAAGTATCCAAAGGAATGGATTTTCACAAAGGAAATGACTGGAACCATTGCCTGCACATTCACTCATTCCACTGTATAGGATTCCTGTTAAGAATCCTTTGATCAGCTTTAGATATAAAGAAGAGGATGGATTTTTCCCACAATGTTCCATTGAAGCAAATAGGAGAGGATTATCATCAACTATAATGTTCCTAAATTGCAAAGGAAACAAAGGAAACTAGACTCAATAGAATGGGAAATAGAGAGGAACAAGTATCCAAAGGAATGGATTTTTTCAAAGGAAATAACTGGAATTATTGCCAGCACATTCACTCATTCCTCTGTATAGGATTCCTGTTAAGAATCCTTTGATCAGCTTTAGATATAAAGAAGAGGATGGATTTTGCCCAAAATGTTCCATTGAAGCAAATAGGCGAGGATTATCATCAACTATAATGTTCTTAAATGCAAAGGAAACAAAGGGAAAACTAGACTCAATTGAATGGGAAATAGAGAGTAACAAGTATCCTAAGGAATGGATTTTCCCAAAGGAAATAATTGGAACTATTTCCTGCACATACACTCATTCCACTGTATAAGATTCCTGTTAAGAATCTTTGATCAGTTTTAGATCTAAACAATATGATGGATTTTCCCCAAAATGTTCCATTGAAGCAAATAGGAGAGGATTATCATCAACTATAATGTTCCTAAATCAAAGGAAACATCAGGGACACAGACTCAATAGAATGGGAAATAGAGAGGAACAAGTATCCAAAGGAATGGATGTTCCCAAAGGAAATAACTGGAATTAATGCCTGCACATTCATTCAATCCACTGTATAGGATTCCTGTTAAGAATCCTTTGATCAGCTTTAGATATACAGAAGATGATTGATTTTGCCCAAAAAGGTCCATTGAAGCAAATGGGAGAGAATTAACATCAACTATATAGTTCCCAATTGAAAAGGAAACATTAGGAACACTAGACTCAATTGAATGGGAAATAGAGAGGAACAAATATCTAAGGGAATTGTTTTTCCCTAAGGAAATAACTGGAACTATTGCCAGCACATTCACTCATTCCACTGTGTAGGATTCCGGTGAAGAATCCTTTGATCTGCTTTAGATACACAGAAGATGATGGATTTTGTCCAAAAAGTTCCATTGAAACAAATGGGAGAGAATTAACATCAACTATATAGTTCCCAATTGAAAAGGAAACATCAGGAACACTAGACTCAATTGAAATGGGAAATAGATAGGAACAAGCATCCAAAGGAATGGATTTTCCCAAAGGAAATGACTGGAACCATTTCCTGCACATTCACTCATTCCACTGTATAGGATTCCTGTTAAGAATCCTTTGATCAGCTTTAGATATAAAGAAGAGGATGGATTTTGCCCAAAATGTTCCATTGAAGCAAATAGGAGAGGATTATCATCAACTATAATGTTCCTAAATGCAAAGGAAACAAAGGGTTAACTAGACTCAATAGAATGGGAAATAGAGAGGAATAAGTATCCAAAGGAATGCATTTTCCCAAAGGAAATGACTGGAACCATTGCCTGCACATTCACTCATTCCACTGTATAGGATTCCTGTTAAGAATCCTTTGATCAGCTTTAGATATAAAGAAGAGGATGGATTTTTCCCAAAATGTTCCATTGAAGCAAATAGGAGAGGATTATCATGAACTATAATGTTCCTAAATGCAAAGGAATCAAAGGGTAAACTAGACCTAATAGAATGGGAAATAGAGAGGAACAAGTATCCAAAGAAATGGATTTTCTCAAAGGAAATAACTGGAACTATTGCCAGCACATTCACTCATTCCACTGTATAGGATTCCTGTTAAGAATCCTTTGATCAGCTTTAGATATATAGAATATAATGGATTTTGCCCAAAATGTTCCATTGAAGCAAACAAGAGAGGATTTTTATCAACTATAATGTTCCTAAATCAAAGAAAACATCAGGGACTCAGACTCAATAGAATGGGAAATAGGGAGGAACAAGTATCCAAAAGAATGGATTTTCCCAAAGGAAATGACTGGAACCATTGCCTGCACATTCACTCATTCCACTGTATAGGATTCCTGTTAAGAATCCTTTGATCAGCTTTAGATATAAAGAAGATGAATGGATTTTGTCCAAAATGTTCCATTGAAGCAAATAGGAGAGGATTTTCATCAACTATAATGTTCCTAAATGCAAAGGAAACAAAGGGTAAACTAGACTCAATAGAATGGGAAATAGAGAGGAACAAGTATCCAAAGGAATGGATTTTCTCAAAGGAAATTACTGGAACTATTGCCAGCACATTCACTCATTCCACTGTATAGGATTCCTGTTAAGAATCCTTTGATCAGCTTTAGATATAAAGAAGAGGATGGATTTTGCCCAAAATGTTCCATTGAAGCAAATAGGAGAGGATTATCATCAACTATAATGTTCCTAAATTGCAAAGGAAACAAAGGAAACTAGACTCAATAGAATGGGAAATAGAGAGGAACAAGTATCCAAAGGAATGGATTTTCACAAAGGAAATGACTGGAACTATTGCCAGCACATTCACTCATTCCACTGTATAGGATTCCTGTTAAGAATCCTTTGATCAGCTTTAGATATACAGAATATAATGGATTTTGCCCAAAAAGTTCCATTGAAGAAAATGGGAAAGAATTAACATAAACAATATAGTTCCCAGTTGAAAAGGAAACATCAGTGACACAGAAATAGAGAGGAACAAGTATCCAAAGGAATGGATTTTCCCAAAGGAAATAACAGAATTATTGCCAGCACATTCACTCATTCCACTGTATAGGATTCCTGTTAAGAATCCTTTGATAGCTTTAGATATACAGAAGAGGATGGATTTTGCCCAAAATATTCAATTGAAGCAAATAGGAAAGAATTAACATCAACTATAAAGTTCCCAATTGAAAAGGAAACATCAGGAACACTAGACTCAATAGAATGGGAAATAGAGAGGAACAAGTATCCAAAGGAATGGATTTTCCTAAAAGAAATTACTGAAACTATTGCCTGCACATTCACTCATTCCACTGTATAAGATTCCTGTTAAGAATCCTTTGATCAGCTTTAGATATAAAGAAGATGATGGATTTTGCCCAAAAAGTTCCATTGAAGCAAACGGGAGAGAATTAACATCAACTATATAGTTCCCAATTTAAAAGGAAACATCAGGAACACTAGACTCAATTGAATGGGTAATAGAGAGGAACAAGTATCTAAGGGAATGGATTTTCCCAAAGGAAATAACTGGAACTATTGCCTGCACCTTCACTCATTCCATTGTATAGGATTCCTGTTATGAATCCTTTGATCAGCTTTAGATATAAAGAAGAGGATATGTTTTGCCCAAAATGTTCCATTGAAGCAAATAGGTGAGAATTATCATCAACCATAATGTTCTTAAATGCAAAGGAAACATCAGGAACACAGACTCAATAGAATGGGAAATAGAGAGGAACAAGTATCCAAAGGAATGGATTTTCCTAAAAGAAAAAACTGGAACTATTGCCTGCACATTCACTCATTCCACTGTATAGGGTTCCTGTTAAGAATCCTTTGATCAGCTTTAGGTATAAAGAAGATGATGGATTAGGCCCAAAAAGTTCCATTGAAGCAAATGGGAGAGAATTAACATCAACTATATAGTTCCCAATTGAAAAGCAAACTTCAGGAACACTAGACTCAATTGAAAGGGAAATAGATAGGAACAAGTATCCAAAGGAATGGATTTTCCCAAAGGAAATGACTGGAACTATTGCCTGCACATTCACTCATTCCACTGCATAAGATTCCTGTTAAGATTCTTTCATCAGCTTTAGATATAAACAATATGATGGATTTTGCCCAAAATGTTCCATTGAAGCAAATAGGAGAGGATTATAGTCAAGTACAATGTTCCTAAATTAAAGGAAACATCAGGGACACAGACTCAATAGAATGGGAAACAGAGAGGAACAAGTATCCAAAGGAATGGATTTTCCCAAAATAAATGACTGGAACCATTGTCTGCACATTCACTCATTCCACTGTATAGGATTCCTGTTAAGAATCCTTTGATCAGCTTTAGATATAGAGAAGATGATTGATTTTGCCCAAAAAGGTCCATTGAAGCTAAGGGGAGACAATTAACATCAACTATATAGTTCGCAATTGAAAAGGAAACATAAGGAACACTAGACTCAATTGAAATGGAAATAGATAGGAATAAGTTTCCAAAGGAATGGATTTTCACAAAGGAAATGACTGGAACCATTGCCTGCACATTCATTCATTCCACTGTATAGGATTCCTTTATAGAATCCTTTGATCAGCTTTAGATATAAAGAAGAGGATGGATTTTGCCCAAAATGTTCCATTGAAGCAAATAGGAGAGAATTATCATCAACTATAAGTTCCTAAATGAAAAGGAAACAAAGGTAAACTAGACTCAATAGAATGGGAAATAGAGAGGAACAAGTATCCAAAGGAATGGATTTTTTCAAAGGAAATAACTGGAATTATTGCCAGCACATTCACTCATTCCTCTGTATAGGATTCCTGTTAAGAATCCTTTGATCAGCTTTAGATATAAAGAAGATGATGGATTTTGCCCAAAAAGGTCAATTGAAGGAAATGGGAGAGAATTAACATCAACTATATAGTTCCCAATTGAAAAAGAAACATCAGTGACACAGACTCAATACAATGGGAAATAGAGAGGAACAAGCATCCAAAGGAATGGATTTTCCCAAATTAAATAACAGAACTATTGCCTGCACATTCACTCATTCCACTGTATTGGATTCCTGTTAAGAATCCTTTGATCAGCTTTAGATATAAAGAAGAAGATGGATTTTGCTCAAAATGTTCCATTGAAGCAAATAGGTGAGAATTATCATCAACTATAATGTTCTTAAATGCAAAGGAAACATCAGGTACACAGACTCAATAGAATGGGAAATAGAGAGGAACAAGTTTCCAAAGGAATGGATTTTCCTAAAAGAAAGAACTGGAACTATTGCCTGCACATTCACTCATTCCACTATATAGGATTCCTGTTAAGAATCTTTTGATCAGCTTAGGATATAAAGAAGATGATGGATTTTGCCCAAAAAGTTCCATTGAAGCTAAGGGGAGACAATTAACATCAACTATATAGTTCGCAATTGAAAAGGAAACATCAGGAACACTAGACTCAATTGAAATGGGAAATAGATAGGAATAAGTATCCAAAGGAATGGATTTTCCCAAAGGAAATGACTGGAACCATTGCCTGCACATTCACTCATTCCACTGTATAGGAATCCTGTTAAGAATCCTTTGATCAGCTTTAGATATAAAGAAGAGGATGGATTTTGCCCAAAATGTTCCATTGAAGCAAATAGGGAGAGAATTATCATCAACTATAATAGTTCCCAAATGAAAAGGAAACATCAGGAAACTAGACTCAATTGAATGGGAAATAGAAAGTAACAAGTATCCTAAGGAATGGATTTTCCCAAAGGAAATAATTGGAACTATTTCCTGCACATACACTCATTCCACTGTATAAGATTCCTGTTAAGAATCTTTGATCATTTTTAGATCTAAACAATGTGATGGATTTTCCCCAAAATGTTCCATTGAAGCAAATAGGAGAGGATTATCATCAACTATAATGTTCCTAAATCAAAGGAAACATCAGGGACACAGACTCAATAGAATGGGAAATAGAGAGGAACAAGTATCCAAAGGAATGGATTTTCCCAAAGGAAATAACAGCACTAATGCCTGCATATTCACTCGTTCCACTCTATATGATTCCTGTTAAGAATCTTTTGATCAGCTTTAGATATAAAGAAGAGGATGGTTTTTTCCTAAAAAATTCCGTTGAAGCAAATAGGAGAGAATTAACATCAACTATATAGTTCCCAATTAAAAAGGAAACATCAGGAACACTAGACTCAATTGAAATGGAAATAGATAGGAACAAGTATCCAAAGGAATGGATTTTCCCAAAGGAAATGACTGGAACCATTGCCTGCACATTCACTCATTCCACTGTATAGGATCCCTGTTAAGAATCCTTTGATCAGCTTTAGATATACAGAAGATGATTGATTTTGCCCAAAAAGGACAATTGAAGGAAATGGGAGAGAATTAACATCAACTATATAGTTCCCAATTGAAAAGGAAACATCAGTGACACAGACTCAATTGAATGGGAAATAGAGAGGAACAAGTATCCAAAGGAATGGATTTTCCCAAATTAAATAACAGAACTATTGCCTGCACATTCACTCATTCCACTGTATAGGATTCCTGTTAAGAATCCTTTGATCAGCTTTAGATATAAAGAAGAGGATGGATTTTGCCCAAAATGTTCCATTGAAGCAAATAGTTGAGAATTATCATCAACTATAATGTTCTTAAATGCAAAGGAAACATCAGGAACACTAGACTCAATTGAATTGGAAATAGAAAGGAACAAGTATCCAAAGGAATGGATTTTCCCAAAGGAAATAACTGGAACCATTGCCTGCACATTCACTCATTCCACTGTATAGGATTCCTGTTAAGAATCCTTTGATCAGCTTTAGATATGCAGAAGAGGATGGATTTTGCCCAAAAAGTTCCATTGAAGCTAAGGGGAGAGAATTAACAGCAACTATATAGTTCCCAATTGAAAAGGAAACATCAGGAACACTAGACTCAATTGAAAGGGAAGTAGATAGGAACAAGTATCCAAAGGAATGGATTTTCCCAAAGGAAATGACTGGAACCATTGCCTGCACATTCACTCATTCCACTGTATAGGATTCCTGTTAAGAATCCTTTGATCAGCTTTAGATATACAGAAGATGATTGATTTTGCCCAAAAAGGTCCATTGAAGCAAATAGGTGAGAATTATCATCAACTATAATGTTCTTAAATGCAAAGGAAACATCAGGAACACAGACTCAATAGAATGGGAAATAGAGAGGAACAAGTTTCCAAAGGAATGGATTTTCCTAAAAGAAAGAACTGGAACTATTGCCTTCATATTCACTCATTCCACTTTATAGGAGTCCTGTTAAGAATCTTTTGATCAGCTTAGGATATAAAGAAGATGATGGATTTTGCCCAAAAAGTTCCATTGTAGCTAAGGGGAGACAATTAACATCAACTATATAGTTCGCAATTGAAAAGGAAACATCAGGAACACTAGACTCAATTGAAATGGAAATAGATAGGAATAAGTATCCAAAGGAATGGATTTTCACAAAGGAAATGACTGGAACCATTGCCTGCACATTCACTCATTCCACTGTATAGGATTCCTGTTAAGAATCCTTTGATCAGCTTTAGATATAAAGAAGAGGATGGATTTTTCCCAAAATGTTCCATTGAAGCAAATAGGAGAGGATTATCATCAACTATAATGTTCCTAAATGCAAAGGAAACAAAGGGTAAACTAGACTCAATAGAATGGGAAATAGAGAGGAACAAGTATCCAAAGGAATGGATTTTTTCAAAGGAAATAACTGGAATTATTGCCAGCACATTCACTCATTCCTCTGTATAGGATTCCTGTTAAGAATCCTTTGATCAGCTTTAGATATAAAGAAGAGGATGGATTTTGCCCAAAATGTTCCATTGAAGCAAATAGGCGAGGATTATCATCAACTATAATGTTCTTAAATGCAAAGGAAACAAAGGGAAAACTAGACTCAATTGAATGGGAAATAGAGAGTAACAAGTATCCTAAGGAATGGATTTTCCCAAAGGAAATAATTGGAACTATTTCCTGCACATACACTCATTCCACTGTATAAGATTCCTGTTAAGAATCTTTGATCAGTTTTAGATCTAAACAATATGATGGATTTTCCCCAAAATGTTCCATTGAAGCAAATAGGAGAGGATTATCATCAACTATAATGTTCCTAAATCAAAGGAAACATCAGGGACACAGACTCAATAGAATGGGAAATAGAGAGGAACAAGTATCCAAAGGAATGGATGTTCCCAAAGGAAATAACTGGAATTAATGCCTGCACATTCATTCAATCCACTGTATAGAATTCCTGTTAAGAATCCTTTGATCAGCTTTAGATATACAGAAGATGATTGATTTTGCCCAAAAAGGTCCATTGAAGCAAATGGGAGAGAATTAACATCAACTATATAGTTCCCAATTGAAAAGGAAACATTAGGAACACTAGACTCAATTGAATGGGAAATAGAGAGGAACAAATATCTAAGGGAATTGGTTTTCCCTAAGGAAATAACTGGAACTATTGCCAGCACATTCACTCATTCCACTGTGTAGGATTCCGGTGAAGAATCCTTTGATCTGCTTTAGATACACAGAAGATGATGGATTTTGTCCAAAAAGTTCCATTGAAACAAATGGGAGAGAATTAACATCAACTATATAGTTCCCAATTGAAAAGGAAACATCAGGAACACTAGACTCAATTGAAGGGAAATAGATAGGAACAAGCATCCAAAGGAATGGATTTTCCCAAAGGAAATGACTGGAACCATTTCCTGCACATTCACTCATTCCACTGTATAGGATTCCTGTTAAGAATCCTTTGATCAGCTTTAGATATAAAGAAGAGGATGGATTTTGCCCAAAATGTTCCATTGAAGCAAATAGGAGAGGATTATCATCAACTATAATGTTCCTAAATGCAAAGGAAACAAAGGGTTAACTAGACTCAATAGAATGGGAAATAGAGAGGAATAAGTATCCAAAGGAATGCATTTTCCCAAAGGAAATGACTGGAACCATTGCCTGCACATTCACTCATTCCACTGTATAGGATTCCTGTTAAGAATCCTTTGATCAGCTTTAGATATAAAGAAGAGGATGGATTTTTCCCAAAATGTTCCATTGAAGCAAATAGGAGAGGATTATCATGAACTATAATGTTCCTAAATGCAAAGGAATCAAAGGGTAAACTAGACCTAATAGAATGGGAAATAGAGAGGAACAAGTATCCAAAGAAATGGATTTTCTCAAAGGAAATAACTGGAACTATTGCCAGCACATTCACTCATTCCACTGTATAGGATTCCTGTTAAGAATCCTTTGATCAGCTTTAGATATATAGAATATAATGGATTTTGCCCAAAATGTTCTATTGAAGCAAACAAGAGAGGATTTTTATCAACTATAATGTTCCTAAATCAAAGAAAACATCAGGGACTCAGACGCAATAGAATGGGAAATAGGGAGGAACAAGTATCCAAAAGAATGGATTTTCCCAAAGGAAATGACTGGAACCATTGCCTGCACATTCACTCATTCCACTGTATAGGATTCCTGTTAAGAATCCTTTGATCAGCTTTAGATATACAGAAGATGATTGATTTTGCCCAAAAAGGTCCATTGAAGCAAATAGGTGAGAATTATCATCAACTATAATGTTCTTAAATGCAAAGGAAACATCAGGAACACAGACTCAATAGAATGGGAAATAGAGAGGAACAAGTTTCCAAAGGAATGGATTTTCCTAAAAGAAAGAACTGGAACTATTGCCTTCATATTCACTCATTCCACTTTATAGGAGTCCTGTTAAGAATCTTTTGATCAGTTTAGGATATAAAGAAGATGATGGATTTTGCCCAAAAAGTTCCATTGAAGCTAAGGGGAGACAATTAACATCAACTATATAGTTCGCAATTGAAAAGGAAACATCAGGAACACTAGACTCAATTGAAATGGAAATAGATAGGAATAAGTATCCAAAGGAATGGATTTTCACAAAGGAAATGACTGGAACCATTGCCTGCACATTCACTCATTCCACTGTATAGGATTCCTGTTAAGAATCCTTTGATCAGCTTTAGATATAAAGAAGAGGATGGATTTTTCCCACAATGTTCCATTGAAGCAAATAGGAGAGGATTATCATCAACTATAATGTTCCTAAATGCAAAGGAAACAAAGGGTAAACTAGACTCAATAGAATGGGAAATAGAGAGGAACAAGTATCCAAAGGAATGGATTTTTTCAAAGGAAATAACTGGAATTATTGCCAGCACATTCACTCATTCCTCTGTATAGGATTCCTGTTAAGAATCCTTTGATCAGCTTTAGATATAAAGAAGAGGATGGATTTTGCCCAAAATGTTCCATTGAAGCAAATAGGCGAGGATTATCATCAACTATAATGTTCTTAAATGCAAAGGAAACAAAGGGAAAACTAGATTCAATTGAATGGGAAATAGAGAGTAACAAGTATCCTAAGGAATGGATTTTCCCAAAGGAAATAATTGGAACTATTTCCTGCACATACACTCATTCCACTGTATAAGATTCCTGTTAAGAATCTTTGATCAGTTTTAGATCTAAACAATATGATGGATTTTCCCCAAAATGTTCCATTGAAGCAAATAGGAGAGGATTATCATCAACTATAATGTTCCTAAATCAAAGGAAACATCAGGGACACAGACTCAATAGAATGGGAAATAGAGAGGAACAAGTATCCAAAGGAATGGATGTTCCCAAAGGAAATAACTGGAATTAATGCCTGCACATTCATTCAATCCACTGTATAGGATTCCTGTTAAGAATCCTTTGATCAGCTTTAGATATACAGAAGATGATTGATTTTGCCCAAAAAGGTCCATTGAAGCAAATGGGAGAGAATTAACATCAACTATATAGTTCCCAATTGAAAAGGAAACATTAGGAACACTAGACTCAATTGAATGGGAAGTAGAGAGGAACAAATATCTAAGGGAATTGTTTTTCCCTAAGGAAATAACTGGAACTATTGCCAGCACATTCACTCATTCCACTGTGTAGGATTCCGGTGAAGAATCCTTTGATCTGCTTTAGATACACAGAAGATGATGGATTTTGTCCAAAAAGTTCCATTGAAACAAATGGGAGAGAATTAACATCAACTATATAGTTCCCAATTGAAAAGGAAACATCAGGAACACTAGACTCAATTGAAATGGGAAATAGATAGGAACAAGCATCCAAAGGAATGGATTTTCCCAAAGGAAATGACTGGAACCATTTCCTGCACATTCACTCATTCCACTGTATAGGATTCCTGTTAAGAATCCTTTGATCAGCTTTAGATATAAAGAAGAGGATGGATTTTGCCCAAAATGTTCCATTGAAGCAAATAGGAGAGGATTATCATCAACTATAATGTTCCTAAATGCAAAGGAAACAAAGGGTTAACTAGACTCAATAGAATGGGAAATAGAGAGGAATAAGTATCCAAAGGAATGCATTTTCCCAAAGGAAATGACTGGAACCATTGCCTGCACATTCACTCATTCCACTGTATAGGATTCCTGTTAAGAATCCTTTGATCAGCTTTAGATATAAAGAAGAGGATGGATTTTTCCCAAAATGTTCCATTGAAGCAAATAGGAGAGGATTATCATGAACTATAATGTTCCTAAATGCAAAGGAATCAAAGGGTAAACTAGACCTAATAGAATGGGAAATAGAGAGGAACAAGTATCCAAAGAAATGGATTTTCTCAAAGGAAATAACTGGAACTATTGCCAGCACATTCACTCATTCCACTGTATAGGATTCCTGTTAAGAATCCTTTGATCAGCTTTAGATATATAGAATATAATGGATTTTGCCCAAAATGTTCTATTGAAGCAAACAAGAGAGGATTTTTATCAACTATAATGTTCCTAAATCAAAGAAAACATCAGGGACTCAGACTCAATAGAATGGGAAATAGGGAGGAACAAGTATCCAAAAGAATGGATTTTCCCAAAGGAAATGACTGGAACCATTGCCTGCACATTCACTCATTCCACTGTATAGGATTCCTGTTAAGAATCCTTTGATCAGCTTTAGATATAAAGAAGAAGATGGATTTTGCCCAAAAAGTTCCATTGAAGCAAATAGGTGAGAATTATCATCAACTATAATGTTCTTAAATGCAAAGGAAACATCAGGAACACAGACTCAATAGAATGGGAAATAGAGAGGAACAAGTTTCCAAAGGAATGGATTTTCCTAAAAGAAAGAACTGGAACTATTGCCTTCATATTCACTCATTCCACTTTATAGGAGTCCTGTTAAGAATCTTTTGATCAGTTTAGGATATAAAGAAGATGATGGATTTTGCCCAAAAAGTTCCATTGAAGCTAAGGGGAGACAATTAACATCAACTATATAGTTCGCAATTGAAAAGGAAACATCAGGAACACTAGACTCAATTGAAATGGGAAATAGATAGGAATAAGTATCCAAAGGAATGGATTTTCACAAAGGAAATGACTGGAACCATTGCCTGCACATTCACTCATTCCACTGTATAGGATTCCTGTTAAGAATCCTTTGATCAGCTTTAGATATAAAGAAGAGGATGGATTTTTCCCACAATGTTCCATTGAAGCAAATAGGAGAGGATTATCATCAACTATAATGTTCCTAAATGCAAAGGAAACAAAGGGTAAACTAGACTCAATAGAATGGGAAATAGAGAGGAACAAGTATCCAAAGGAATGGATTTTTTCAAAGGAAATAACTGGAATTATTGCCAGCACATTCACTCATTCCTCTGTATAGGATTCCTGTTAAGAATCCTTTGATCAGCTTTAGATATAAAGAAGAGGATGGATTTTGCCCAAAATGTTCCATTGAAGCAAATAGGGAGAGGATTATCATCAACTATAATGTTCTTAAATGCAAAGGAAACAAAGGGAAAACTAGATTCAATTGAATGGGAAATAGAGAGTAACAAGTATCCTAAGGAATGGATTTTCCCAAAGGAAATAATTGGAACTATTTCCTGCACATACACTCATTCCACTGTATAAGATTCCTGTTAAGAATCTTTGATCAGTTTTAGATCTAAACAATATGATGGATTTTCCTTAAAATGTTCCATTGAAGCAAATAGGAGAGGATTATCATCAACTATAATGTTCCTAAATCAAAGGAAACATCAGGGACACAGACTCAATAGAATGGGAAATAGAGAGGAACAAGTATCCAAAGGAATGGATGTTCCCAAAGGAAATAACTGGAATTAATGCCTGCACATTCATTCAATCCACTGTATAGGATTCCTGTTAAGAATCCTTTGATCAGCTTTAGATATACAGAAGATGATTGATTTTGCCCAAAAAGGTCCATTGAAGCAAATGGGAGAGAATTAACATCAACTATATAGTTCCCAATTGAAAAGGAAACATTAGGAACACTAGACTCAATTGAATGGGAAGTAGAGAGGAACAAATATCTAAGGGAATTGTTTTTCCCTAAGGAAATAACTGGAACTATTGCCAGCACATTCACTCATTCCACTGTGTAGGATTCCGGTGAAGAATCCTTTGATCTGCTTTAGATACACAGAAGATGATGGATTTTGTCCAAAAAGTTCCATTGAAACAAATGGGAGAGAATTAACATCAACTATATAGTTCCCAATTGAAAAGGAAACATCAGGAACACTAGACTCAATTGAAATGGGAAATAGATAGGAACAAGCATCCAAAGGAATGGATTTTCCCAAAGGAAATGACTGGAACCATTTCCTGCACATTCACTCATTCCACTGTATAGGATTCCTGTTAAGAATCCTTTGATCAGCTTTAGATATAAAGAAGAGGATGGATTTTGCCCAAAATGTTCCATTGAAGCAAATAGGAGAGGATTATCATCAACTATAATGTTCCTAAATGCAAAGGAAACAAAGGGAACTAGACTCAATAGAATGGGAAATAGAGAGGAATAAGTATCCAAAGGAATGCATTTTCCCAAAGGAAATGACTGGAACCATTGCCTGCACATTCACTCATTCCACTGTATAGGATTCCTGTTAAGAATCCTTTGATCAGCTTTAGATATAAAGAAGAGGATGGATTTTTCCCAAAATGTTCCATTGAAGCAAATAGGAGAGGATTATCATGAACTATAATGTTCCTAAATGCAAAGGAATCAAAGGGTAAACTAGACCTAATAGAATGGGAAATAGAGAGGAACAAGTATCCAAAGAAATGGATTTTCTCAAAGGAAATAACTGGAACTATTGCCAGCACATTCACTCATTCCACTGTATAGGATTCCTGTTAAGAATCCTTTGATCAGCTTTAGATATATAGAATATAATGGATTTTGCCCAAAATGTTCTATTGAAGCAAACAAGAGAGGATTTTTATCAACTATAATGTTCCTAAATCAAAGAAAACATCAGGGACTCAGACTCAATAGAATGGGAAATAGGGAGGAACAAGTATCCAAAAGAATGGATTTTCCCAAAGGAAATGACTGGAACCATTGCCTGCACATTCACTCATTCCACTGTATAGGATTCCTGTTAAGAATCCTTTGATCAGCTTTAGATATAAAGAAGAGAATGGATTTTGTCCAAAATGTTCCATTGAAGCAAATAGGAGAGGATTATCATCAACTATAATGTTCCTAAATGCAAAGGAAACAAAGGGTAAACTAGACTCAATAGAATGGGAAATAGAGAGGAACAAGTATCCAAAGGAATGGATTTTCTCAAAGGAAATTACTGGAACTATTGCCAGCACATTCACTCATTCCACTGTATAGGATTCCTGTTAAGAATCCTTTGATCAGCTTTAGATATACAGAATATAATGGATTTTGCCCAAAAAGTTCCATTGAAGAAAATGGGAGAGAATTAACATAAACAATATAGTTCCCAGTTGAAAAGGAAACATCAGTGACACAGAAATAGAGAGGAACAAGTATCCAAAGGAATGGATTTTCCCAAAGGAAATAACAGAATTATTGCCAGCACATTCACTCATTCCACTGTATAGGATTCCTGTTAAGAATCCTTTGATAGCTTTAGATATACAGAAGAGGATGGATTTTGCCCAAAATATTCAATTGAAGCAAATAGGAAAGAATTAACATCAACTATAAAGTTCCCAATTGAAAAGGAAACATCAGGAACACTAGACACAATAGAATGGGAAATAGAGAGGAACAAGTATCCAAAGGAATGGATTTTCCTAAAAGAAATTACTGAAACTATTGCCTGCACATTCACTCATTCCACTGTATAAGATTCCTGTTAAGAATCCTTTGATCAGCTTTAGATATAAAGAAGATGATGGATTTTGCCCAAAAAGTTCCATTGAAGCAAACGGGAGAGAATTAACATCAACTATATAGTTCCCAATTTAAAAGGAAACATCAGGAACACTAGACTCAATTGAATGGGTAATAGAGAGGAACAAGTATCTAAGGGAATGGATTTTCCCAAAGGAAATAACTGGAACTATTGCCTGCACCTTCACTCATTCCATTGTATAGGATTCCTGTTATGAATCCTTTGATCAGCTTTAGATATAAAGAAGAGGATATGTTTTGCCCAAAATGTTCCATTGAAGCAAATGGGAGAGAATTAACATCAACTATATAGTTCCCAATTGAAAAGCAAACTTCAGGAACACTAGACTCAATTGAAAGGGAAATAGATAGGAACAAGTATCCAAAGGAATGGATTTTCCCAAAGGAAATGACTGGAACTATTGCCTGCACATTCACTCATTCCACTGCATAAGATTCCTGTTAAGATCCTTTCATCAGCTTTAGATATAAACAAATATGATGGATTTTGCCCAAAATGTTCCATTGAAGCAAATAGGAGAGGATTATAGTCAAGTACAATGTTCCTAAATTAAAGGAAACATCAGGGACACAGACTCAATAGAATGGGAAACAGAGAGGAACAAGTATCCAAAGGAATGGATTTTCCCAAAATAAATGACTGGAACCATTGCCTGCACATTCACTCATTCCACTGCATAGGATTCCTGTGAAGAATCCTTTGATCAGCTTTAGATATAGAGAAGATGATTGATTTTGCCCAAAAAGGTCCATTGAAGCTAAGGGGAGACAATTAACATCAACTATATAGTTCGCAATTGAAAAGGAAACATAAGGAACACTAGACTCAATTGAAATGGAAATAGATAGGAATAAGTTTCCAAAGGAATGGATTTTCACAAAGGAAATGACTGGAACCATTGCCTGCACATTCATTCATTCCACTGTATAGGATTCCTTTATAGAATCCTTTGATCAGCTTTAGATATAAAGAAGAGGATGGATTTTGCCCAAAATGTTCCATTGAAGCAAATAGGAGAGGATTATCATCAACTATAATGTTCCTAAATGCAAAGGAAACAAAGGGTAAACTAGACTCAATAGAATGGGAAATAGAGAGGAACAAGTATCCAAAGGAATGGATTTTTTCAAAGGAAATAACTGGAATTATTGCCAGCACATTCACTCATTCCTCTGTATAGGATTCCTGTTAAGAATCCTTTGATCAGCTTTAGACATAAAGAAGAGGATGGATTTTGCCCAAAATGTTCCATTGAAGCAAATAGGCGAGGATTATCATCAACTATAATGTTCTTAAATGCAAAGGAAACAAAGGGAAAACTAGACTCAATTGAATGGGAAATAGAGAGTAACAAGTATCCTAAGGAATGGATTTTCCCAAAGGAAATAATTGGAACTATTTCCTGCACATATACTCATTCCACTGTATAAGATTCCTGTTAAGAATCTTTGATCAGTTTTAGATCTAAAAAATATGATGGATTTTCCCCAAAATGTTCCATTGAAGCAAATAGGAGAGGATTATCATCAACTATAATGTTCCTAAATCAAAGGAAACATCAGGGACACAGACTCAATAGAATGGGAAATAGAGAGGAACAAGTATCCAAAGGAATGGATTTTCCCAAAGGAAATAACAGAACTAATGCCTGCATATTCACTCGTTCCACTCTATATGATTCCTGTTAAGAATCTTTTGATCAGCTTTAGGTATAAAGAAGATGATGGATTAGGCCCAAAAAGTTCCATTGAAGCCAATGGGAGAGAATTAACATCAACTATATAGTTCCCAATTGAAAAGCAAACTTCAGGAACACTAGACTCAATTGAAAGGGAAATAGATAGGAACAAGTATCCAAAGGAATGGATTTTCCCAAAGGAAATGACTGGAACCATTGCCTGCACATTCACTCATTCCACTGTATAGGATCTCTGTTAAGAATCCTTTGATCAGCTTTAGATATACAGAAGATGATTGATTTTGCCCAAAAAGGTCAATTGAAGGAAATGGGAGAGAATTAACATCAACTATATAGTTCCCAATTGAAAAGGAAACATCAGTGACACAGACTCAATTGAATGGGAAATAGAGAGGAACAAGTATCCAAAGGAATGGATTTTCCTAAAAGAAAAAACTGGAACTATTGCCTGCACATTCACTCATTCCACTGTATAGGGTTCCTGTTAAGAATCCTTTGATCAGCTTTAGGTATAAAGAAGATGATGGATTAGGCCCAAAAAGTTCCATTGAAGCAAATGGGAGAGAATTAACATCAACTATATAGTTCCCAATTGAAAAGCAAACTTCAGGAACACTAGACTCAATTGAAAGGGAAATAGATAGGAACAAGTATCCAAAGGAATGGATTTTCCCAAAGGAAATGACTGGAACTATTGCCTGCACATTCACTCATTCCACTGCATAAGATTCCTGTTAAGATTCTTTCATCAGCTTTAGATATAAACAATATGATGGATTTTGCCCAAAATGTTCCATTGAAGCAAATAGGAGAGGATTATAGTCAAGTATAATGTTCCTAAATTAAAGGAAACATCAGGGACACAGACTCAATAGAATGGGAAACAGAGAGGTACAAGTATCCAAAGGAATGGATTTTCCCAAAATAAATGACTGGAACCATTGCCTGCACATTCACTCATTCCACTGTATAGGATTCCTGTTAAGAATCCTTTGATCAAGGATATGAACAGACAATTCTCAGAGGAAGAAATTGAAACTATATCCACTCACATGAAAGAGTGTTCCAAATCACTACTGATCAGAGAAATGCAAATTAAGACCACTCTGAGATACCACTACACACCTGTCAGATTGGCTAAGATGACAGGAACAAATAATGACAAATGTTGGAGGGGATGTGGGAAAACTGGGACACTAATACATTGCTGGTGGAGTTGTGAAAGAATCCAGCCATTCTGGAGAGCAATCTGGAATTATGCCCAAAAAGTTATCAAACTGTGCATACCCTTTGACCCAGCAGCGCTACTACTGGGATTATATCCCAAAGAAATACTAAAGAGCGGAAAGAGACATATATGTGCCAAAATGTTTGTGGCAGCTCTTTTTGTTGTAGCTAGAAACTGGAGGATGAATGGATGTCCATCAGTTGGAGAATGGTTGGGTAAATTGTGGTATATGAAGGTTATGGAATATTATTGCTCGGTAAGAAATGACCAACAGGAGGAATATAGAGAGGCCTGGAGAGACTTAAATCAACTGATGCTGAGTGAAATGAGCAGAACCAGAAGATCACTGTACACTTCAACAACAATGCTGTATGAGGATGTATTCTGATGGAAGTGGAAATCTTCAACATAAAGAAGATCCAACTCACTTCCAGTTGATCAATGATGGACAGAGGTAGCTGCACCCAGAGAAGAAACACTGGGAGGGGAATGAAAATTGTTAGCACTAATATCTGTCTGCCCAGGTTGCATGTACCTTCGGATTCTAATGTTTATTGTGCAACAAGAAAGTGATATTCGCACACATGTATTGTACCTAGACTATATTGTAACACATGTAAAATGTATGGTATTGCCTGTCGTCGGGGGGAGGGAATAGAGGGAGGGGGGGTAAATTGGAAAAATGAATACAAGGGATAATATTATAAAATATATATATATATATATATATATAAAAAAATAAATAAAAAAAAAAAAAAAAAAAAAAAAAAAAGAATCCTTTGATCAGCTTTAGATATAGAGAAGATGATTGATTTTGCCCAAAAAGGTCCATTGAAGCTAAGGGGAGACAATTAACATCAACTATATAGTTCGCAATTGAAAAGGAAACATAAGGAACACTAGACTCAATTGAAATGGAAATAGATAGGAATAAGTTTCCAAAGGAATGGATTTTCACAAAGGAAATGACTGGAACCATTGCCTGCACATTCATTCATTCCACTGTATAGGATTCCTTTATAGAATCCTTTGATCAGCTTTAGATATAAAGAAGAGGATGGATTTTGCCCAAAATGTTCCATTGAAGCAAATAGGAGAGGATTATCATCAACTATAATGTTCCTAAATGCAAAGGAAACAAAGGGTAAACTAGACTCAATAGAATGGGAAATAGAGAGGAACAAGTATCCAAAGGAATGGATTTTTTCAAAGGAAATAACTGGAATTATTGCCAGCACATTCACTCATTCCTCTGTATAGGATTCCTGTTAAGAATCCTTTGATCAGCTTTAGATATAAAGAAGAGGATGGATTTTGCCCAAAATGTTCCATTGAAGCAAATAGGCGAGGATTATCATCAACTATAATGTTCTTAAATGCAAAGGAAACAAAGGGAAAACTAGACTCAATTGAATGGGAAATAGAGAGTAACAAGTATCCTAAGGAATGGATTTTCCCAAAGGAAATAATTGGAACTATTTCCTGCACATACACTCATTCCACTGTATAAGATTCCTGTTAAGAATCTTTGATCAGTTTTAGATCTAAACAATATGATTGATTTTCCCCAAAATGTTCCATTGAAGCAAATAGGAGAGGATTATCATCAACTATAATGTTCCTAAATCAAAGGAAACATCAGGGACACAGACTCAATAGAATGGGAAATAGAGAGGAACAAGTATCCAAAGGAATGTATTTTCCCAAAGGAAATAACAGAACTAATGCCTGCATATTCACTCGTTCCACTCTATATGATTCCTGTTATTAATCCTTTGATCAGCTTTAGATATAAAGAAGAGGATATGTTTTGCCCAAAATGTTCCATTGAAGCAAATAGGTGAGAATTATCATCAATCATAATGTTCTTAAATGCAAAGGAAACATCAGGAACACTAAACTCAATTGAAAGGGAAATAGATAGGAACAAGTATCCAAAGGAATGGATTTTCCCAAAGGAAATGACTGGAACCATTGCCTGCACATTCAGTCATTCCACTTTATAGGATTCCTGTTAAGAATCCTTTGATCAGCTTTAGATATAAAGAAGAGGATGGATTTTGCCCAAAATGTTCCATTGAAGCAAATAGGAAAGTATTATCATCAAGTATAATGTTCCTAAATGAAAAGGAAACAAAGGGTAAACTAGACTCAATAGAATGGGAAATAGAGAGGTACAAGAATCCAAAGAAATGGATTTTCTCAAAGGAAATAACTGGAAATATAGCCAGCACATTCACTCATTCCACTGCATAAGATTCCTGTTAAGATTCTTTGATCAGCTTTAGACATAAATAATATGATGGATTTTGTCCAAAATGTTCCATTGAAGCATATAGGAGAGGATTATCATCAAGTATAATGTTCCTAAATCAAAAGAAACATCAGGGACACAGAATCACTAGAATGGGTATTAGAGAGGAACAAGTATCCAAAGGAATGGATTTTCCCAAAGGAAACAACAGAACTATTGCCAGGACATTCACTCATTCCACTGTGTAGGATTCCGGTGAGGAATCCTTTTATCTGCTTTAGATACACAGAAGATGATGGATTTTTCCCAAAAAGTTCCATTGAAACAAATGGGAGAGAATTAACATCAACTATATAGTTCCCAATTGAAAAGGAAACATCAGGAACACTAGACTCAATTGAAAGGGAAATAGATAGGAACAAGCATCCAAAGGAATGGATTTTCCCAAAGGAAATGACTGGAACCATTTTCTGCACATTAACTCATTCCACTGTATAGGATTCCTGTTAAGAATCCTTTGATCAGCTTTAGATATAAAGAAGAGGATGGATTTTGCCCAAAATGTTCCATTGAAGCAAATAGGAGAGGATTATCATCAACAATAATTTTCCTAAATGCAAAGGAAACAAAGGGTTAACTAGACTCAATAGAATGAGAAATAGAGTGGAATAAGTATCCAAAGGAATGCATTTTCCCAAAGGAAATGACTGGAACCATTGCCTGCACATTCACTCATTCCACTGTATAGGATTCCTGTTAAGAATCCTTTGATCAGCTTTAGATATAAAGAAGAGGATATGTTTTGCCCAAAATGTTCCATTGAAGCAAATAGGTGAGAATTATCATCAACCATAATGTTCTTAAATGCAAAGGAAACATAAGGAACACAGACTCAATAGAATGGGAAATAGAGAGGAACAAGTATCCAAAGGAATGGATTTTCCTAAAAGAAAGAACTGGAACTATTGCCTGCACATTCACTCATTCCACTGTATAGGGTTCCTGTTAAGAATCCTTTGATCAGCTTTAGGTATAAAGAAGATGATGGATTAGGCCCAAAAAGTTCCATTGAAGCAAATGGGAGAGAATTAACATCAACTATATAGTTCCCAATTGAAAAGCAAACTTCAGGAACACTAGACTCAATTGAAAGGGAAATAGATAGGAACAAGTATCCAAAGGAATGGATTTTCCCAAAGGAAATGACTGGAACTATTGCCTGCACATTCACTCATTCCACTGTATAAGATTCCTGTTAAGTATCCTTTGATCTGCTTTAGATATAGAGAAGAGGATGAATTTTACCTAAAAAGTTCAATTGAAGCAAATAGGAGAGAATTAACATCAACTATATAGTTCCCAATTGAAAAGGAAACATCAGGAACACTAGATTCAATAGAATGGGAAATAGAGAGGAACAAGTATCCAAAGGAATGGATTTTCCTAAAAGAAATTACTGGAACTTTTGCCTGCACATTCACTCATTCCACTGTATAGGATTCCAGTTAAGAATCCTTTGATCAGCTTTAGATATAAAGAAGATGATGGATTTTGCCCAAAATGTTCCATTGAAGAAAATAGGTGAGAATTATCATCAACTATAATGTGCTTAAATGCAAAGGAAACATCAGGAGCACTAGACTCAATTGAATTGGAAATAGAAAGGAACAAGTATCCAAAGGAATGGATTTTACCAAAGGAAATAACTGGAACTATTGCCTGCACGTTCACTCATTCCACTGTATAGGATTCCTGTTAAGAATCCTTTGATCAGCTTTAGATATAAAGAAGATGATGGACTTGGCCCAAAAAGTTCCATTGAAGCAAATGGGAGAGAATCAACATCAACTATATAGTTCCCAATTGAAAAGGAAACATCAGGAACACAGACTCAATAGAATGGGAAAGAGAGAGGAACAAGTATCCAAAGGAATGGATTTTCCTAAAAGAAAGAACTGGAACTATTGCCTGCACATTCACTCATTCCACTGTATAGGGTTCCTGTTAAGAATCCTTTGATCAGCTTTAGGTATAAAGAAGATGATGGATTAGGCCCAAAAAGTTCCATTGAAGCAAATGGGAGAGAATTAACATCAACTATATAGTTCCCAATTGAAAAGCAAACTTCAGGAACACTAGACTCAATTGAAAGGGAAATAGATAGGAACAAGTATCCAAAGGAATGGATTTTCCCAAAGGAAATGACTGGAACTATTGCCTGCACATTCACTCATTCCACTGTATAAGATTCCTGTTAAGTATCCTTTGATCTGCTTTAGATATAGAGAAGAGGATGAATTTTACCTAAAAAGTTCAATTGAAGCAAATAGGAGAGAATTAACATCAACTATATAGTTCCCAATTGAAAAGGAAACATCAGGAACACTAGATTCAATAGAATGGGAAATAGAGAGGAACAAGTATCCAAAGGAATGGATTTTCCTAAAAGAAATTACTGGAACTTTTGCCTGCACATTCACTCATTCCACTGTATAGGATTCCAGTTAAGAATCCTTTGATCAGCTTTAGATATAAAGAAGATGATGGATTTTGCCCAAAATGTTCCATTGAAGAAAATAGGTGAGAATTATCATCAACTATAATGTGCTTAAATGCAAAGGAAACATCAGGAGCACTAGACTCAATTGAATTGGAAATAGAAAGGAACAAGTATCCAAAGGAATGGATTTTACCAAAGGAAATAACTGGAACTATTGCCTGCACGTTCACTCATTCCACTGTATAGGATTCCTGTTAAGAATCCTTTGATCAGCTTTAGATATAAAGAAGATGATGGACTTGGCCCAAAAAGTTCCATTGAAGCAAATGGGAGAGAATCAACATCAACTATATAGTTCCCAATTGAAAAGGAAACATCAGGAACACAGACTCAATAGAATGGGAAAGAGAGAGGAACAAGTATCCAAAGGAATGGATGTTCCCAAAGGAAATAACTGGCATTATTGCATGCACATTCACACATTCCACTATATAGGATTCCTGTTAAGAATCCTTTGATCAGCTTTAGGTATAAAGAAGATGATGGATTTTGCCCAAAAAGTTCCATTGAAGCAAATGGGAGAGAATTAACATCAACTATATAGTTCCCAATTGAAAAGGAAACATCAGGAACACTAAACTCAATTGAAAGGGAAATAGATAGGAACAAGTATCCAAAGGAATGGATTTTCCCAAAGGAAATGACTGGAACCATTGCCTGCACATTCACTCATTCCACTGTATAGGATTCCTGTTAAGAATCCTTTGATCAGCTTTAGATATACAGAAGATGATTGATTTTGCCCAAAAAGGTCCATTGAAGGAAATGGGAGAGAATTAACATCAACTATATAGTTCCCAATTGAAAAGGAAACATTAGGAACACTAGACTCAATTGAATGGGAAATAGAGAGGAACAAATATCTAAGGGAATGGTTTTTCCCTAAGGAAATAACTGGAACTATTGCCAGCACATTCACTCATTCCACTGTGTAGGATTCCGGTGAAGAATCCTTTGATCTGCTTTAGATACACAGAAGATGATGGATTTTTCCCAAAAAGTTCCATTGAAACAAATGGGAGAGAATTAACATCGACTATATAGTTCCCAATTGAAAAGGAAACATCAAGAACACTAGACTCAATTGAAAGGGAAATAGATAGGAACAAGCATCCAAAGGAATGGATTTTCCCAAAGGAAATGACTGGAACCATTGCCTGCACATTCATTCATTCCACTGTATAGGATTCCTTTATAGAATCCTTTGATCAGCTTTAGATATAAAGAAGAGGATGGATTTTGCCCAAAATGTTCCATTGAAGCAAATAGGAGAGGATTATCATCAACTATAATGTTCCTAAATGCAAAGGAAACAAAGGGTAAACTAGACCCAATAGAATGGGAAATAGAGAGGAACAAGTATCCAAACAAATGGATTTTCTCAAAAGAAATAACTGGAACTATTGCCAGCACATTCACTCATTCCACTGTATAGGATGCCTGTGAAGAATCCTTTGATCAGCTTTAGATATACAGAATATAATGGATTTTGCCCAAAATGTTCTATTGAAGCAAACAAGAGAGGATTATTTTCAACTATAATGTTCCTAAATCAAAGAAAACATCAGGGACACAGACTCAATAGAATGGGAAATAGGGAGGAACAACTATCCAAAGGAATGGATTTTCCCAAAGGAAATGACTGGAACCATTGCCTGCACATTCACTCATTCCACTGTATTGGATTCCTGTTAAGAATCCTTTGATCAAATTTAGATATAAAGAAGAGGATGGATTTTGCCCAAAATGTTCCATTGAAGCAAATAGGAGAGGATTATCATCAACTATAATGTTCCTAAATGCAAAGGAAACAAAGGGAAAACTAGACTCAATAGAATGGGAAATAGAGAGGAACAAGTATCCAAAGGAATGGATTTTCTCAAAGGAAATTACTGGAACTATTGCCAGCACATTCACTCATTCCACTGTATAGGATTCCTGTTAAGAATCCTTTGATCAGCTTTAGGTATAAAGAAGATGATGGATTTTGCCCAAAAAGTTCCATTGAAGAAAATGGGAGAGAATTAACATCAACAATATAGTTCCCAATTGAAAAGGAAACATCAGTGACACAGACTCAATAGAATGGGAAATAGAGAGGAACAAGTATCCAAAGGAATGGATTTTCCCAAAGGAAATAACAGAACTATTGCCAGCACATTCACTCATTCCACTGTATAGGATTCCTGTTAAGAATCCTTTGATATGCTTTAGATATACAGAAGAGGATGGATTTTGCCCAAAATATTCAATTGAAGCAAATAGGAAAGAATTAACATCAACTATAAAGTTCCCAATTGAAAAGGAAACAATTATCTAAGGGAATGGATTTTCCCAAAGGAAATAACTGGAACTATTGCCTGCACATTCACTCATTCCATTGTATAGGATTCCTGTTATGAATCCTTTGATCAGCTTTAGATATAAAGAAGAGGATATGTTTTGCCCAAAATGTTCCATTGAAGCAAATAGGTGAGAATTATCATCAACCATAATGTTCTTAAATGCAAAGGAAACATCAGGAACACAGACTCAATAGAATGGGAAATAGAGAGGAACAAGTATCCAAAGGAATGGATTTTCCTAAAAGAAAGAACTGGAACTATTTCCTGCACATTCACTCATTCCACTGTATAGGGTTCCTGTTAAGAATCCTTTGATCAGCTTTAGGTATAAAGAAGATGATGGATTGGGCCCAAAAAGTTCCATTGAAGCAAATGGGAGAGAATTAACATCAACTATATAGTTCCCAATTGAAAAGCAAACTTCAGGAACACTAGACTCAATTGAAAGGGAAATAGATAGGAACAAGTATCCAAAGGAATGGATTTTCCCAAAGGAAATGACTGGAACTATTGCCTGCACATTCACTCATACCACTGTATAAGATTCCTGTTAAGAATTCTTTGATCAGCTTTAGATATAAAGAAGAGGATGGATTTTGCCCAAAAAGTTCCATTGAAGCAAACGGGAGAGAATTAACATCAACTATATAGTTCCCAATTGAAAAGGTAACATCAGGAACACTAGACTCAATTGAATGGGTAATAGAGAGGAACAAGTATCCAAAGGAATGGATTTTCCCAAAGGAAATAACTGGAACTATTTCCTGCACGTTCACTCATTCCACTGTATAGGATTCCTATTAAGAATCCTTTGATCAGCTTTAGTTATAAAGAAGATGATGGATTTTTCCCAAAAAGTTCCATTGAAGGAAATGGGAGAGAATTAACATCAACTATATAGTTCCCAATTGAAAAGGAAACATCAGGAACACTAGACTCAATTGAATGGGATAGAGAGAGGAACAAGTATCCAAAGGAATGGATTTTCCCAAAGGAAATAACTGGAACTATTGCCTGCACATTCACTCATTCCACTGTATAGGATTCCTGTTAAGAATCCTTTGATCAGTTTTAGATTTAAAGAACAGGATGATTTTGTGAAAAATGTTCCATTGAAGCAAATAGCAGAGGATTATCATCAACTATAATGTTCCTAAATCAAAGGAAACATCAGGGAGACAGACTGAATAGAATCGTAAATAGAGGGGAACAATTATCCAAAGGAATGTATTTTCCCACAGGAAATAACTGGCACAGGCTGTTAACTCTTCTCTGCTTATAAAACAGCAGTTCAGAGGAGAAATATAAGCCACTTTAAAATTTAAAACTAGATTGGATCTTCCCGGATCCCAGAGGTGACTCAGCAGATCTCGGCACCGGGGGTGTGGCCCACATAGGCAATCCAGTAGATAGCCTTGAGGTAGTAAAGAGATTGAAGAGTGGGCGGGGCGGTAACTCCTAGTGCCTGGCTCCACTGGCCGGAGGCTGTGGAAGGGAAGTCCCAGAGAAGTGGAAACTTGGAACTAGGGACCATGGTTTCTGGCAGACACTTCCCATTTTGAGCGCAGGGGCTTTTCACGTCACGTTCTGCAGACATCCAAGCCTCAGTGGGATGCATAGGCTAGGCTTTGAGTCACCTTTACTGTTCAGTCTCAACCTCAGGGAAGCCACTAGAACACAGCGCCCTCAAAGCACAGCAGTGCTGATCACCTCTGAGACACTTCCAGTGGGGAACTCTCTCCCAGAGCTCTCTCTTAGCTCAGGTGCAGGGGCCATTGTATCCATCCTGTCTGGGAGGAAGCTGATAAAGAAATAAATAAATAATTTCCTACCCCAGGGACAGACCCCAAAAGATTTTTTAAGTATGAGCAAGAAGCCCAAAAAAACCATAGATTCCTTCTACACAGAGAAAGAGCGGGTATCCAACCCCGAGGAAGTTAACAGCAGAGAGTCAGCAGATAACAACCTAAAGGGGAACGATTCCTACCCCCCATCACATAACTCTCTCCATGAAGAGACTATTAAAAAGTTAAGAGAGTTTGAAGAAAAATGGGGAAAGGAAAGGGAAGCTATGATAGAGAATAACAACGTTCTGAAATTGGAGTTGGAAAAAATAAAGAATTCACAGGAGATGCAGGGAAACAAAATTAGTGAATTAGAAAAGGTAAAAAAATCACAGGAAAATAGGATTTCTGAATTGGAGAAGATAAAAAAGTCCCAAGAAAATAGGATTTCTGAATTTGAAAAAGATAATAATTCTCAAAAAAAGAAAATTAGGGAAATAGAAAAAAAATTCAATAGAGCAAAATAATTCATTTAAAAACGAAATTGGGCATTTACAAAAAGAACTAAAAACTGTGAAAGAAGAAAATACCTCCTTAAAAGTCAGGATGGAACAATTAGAGATGAATGATTCACAGAGAACCCAAGAATCAGTCAAACAAAACAAAAAAAAATGAGAAGTTGGAGAACAATGTCCAATACTTACTGGAAAAATCTATACACCTGGAAAATAGATCTAGGAGAGATAATCTGCGGATCATTGGACTTCCCGAAAAGTATGACCAAAAAAAGAACCTAGATTCTATTTTACAGGAAATTATCAAAGAGAACTGTCCAGAGATAATAGAAACAGAAGGGAAAGTAGATGTGGAAAGAATTCATCGAACTCCTTCTGAAATAGACCCTAAAAAAAAGACCACCACGGAATATTGTGGCTAAACTGCAGAATTACCACACAAAGGAGAAAATCCTGCAAGCAGCTAGAAAAAAACAATTTAAATACCAAGGTGCAAAAATAAGGGTCACACAAGATCTGGCTGCCTCCACATTAAAAGATAGAAGGGCTTGGAACCTGATATTCCTAAAGGCAAAAGATCAAGGATTGCAACCAAGAATAAACTACCCAGCTAAGTTTAGCATCTTTTTCCATGGAAGAAGATGGTAATTCAATGAAATAGAGGAATTCCATATGTTTCTAAGAAAAAAACCAGACTTAAAAAAAAATTTGTTCTACATCCACTAGACTGAAGAGAAACAGAAAAAGGTACACAGAACCCTTGAGAACTGTAACTCTGTTGTGGGTATATAGAAAGTACGCATGGATAATTTGATTTTACTGATATAAAAGAAAAAAAAAAGGAGGGGGAGTAGTAAAGGGAAGGGGGTAGTATCAGAAAAAGGGGAGGGTGTGATAAAAAGAGGGAAACTACATCCCAGGAAGAGGCATAGAAAATACACCATATCTGAGGGAATTTAGAGAGGGGGAGAATCATTGTGTAAATCTTACTCTCATTAGAAGAGGCTCAAAGAGTAAATAATTGTCACATTTGTTTTTCAGAGAATTCTCTCTCACCTCATTAAAAGGGGTGAGAGGAAAAGGGAAAAGGAAAAGGAGAAAAAGGGAAGGGAAGTCGAGAGAGGGGGGAGGGATACTAAAAAAAAAAAAGGGAGGGCTGTGTGTCACAAGGGGGGTCTATAAATTAAATATTGGGGAAGGGGTTCAGGGGGGTCAAGGGAAAAAGCATAATCTGGGGATAATACGATGGTAGGAAATACAGAAAAAGTAATTTTAATTGTAAATGTGAATGGGATGAATGCTCTCATCAAATGGAGACGGATAGCAGACTGGATCAAAAATCAGAACCCTAACAATATGTTGTTTACAGGAAACACACTTAAAGCAGGGAGTTACATATAGAATAAAGGTAAAAGGTTGGAGCAGAATCTATTATGTTTCAGGTAAAGCCAAAAAAGCAGGGGTAGCTATCCTTATCTCAGATCAAGCAAAAGCAGAAGTTGATCTAATTAAAAGAGATAAGGAAGGAAACTATATCCTGCTGAAAGGTAGCATAAATAATGAAGCCATATCGATACTAAACATATATGCACCAAGTGGTATAGCATCTAACTTTCTAAAGGAAAAGTTAAGAGAACTGCAAGAAGAAATAGACAGTAAAACTATAATAGTGGGAGATCTCAACCTTGCACTCTCAGATTTAGACAAATCAAACCACAAAACAAACAAGAAAGAAATTAAAAAAGTAAATAGAACATTAGAAAAACTAGGTATGATAGACCTTTGGAGAAAACTGAATGGCAATAGAATGGAATATACTTTCTTCTCAGCAGTTCATGGATCCTATACAAAAATTGACCATATATTAGGACGTAAAGATCTCAAAATTAAATGTAGGAAGGCAGAAATAATAAATGCCTTCTTCTCAGACCACAATGCAATAAAAGCTACATTCAGTAAAAAGTTAGGGATAAATAGACCAAAAAGTAATTGGAAACTGAATAATCTCATCTTAAAGAATGACTGGGTGAAAGAGCAAATTATAGAAACAATTAATAATTTCACCCAAGATAATGACAAAGATGAGACATCATACCAAAATCTGTGGGATGCAGCTAAAGCAGTAATAAGGGGAAATTTTATATCTTTAGAGGCTTATTTGAAGAAAATAGAGAAAGAGAAGATTAATGAATTGGGCTTACAACTTAAAAGGCTAGAAAAAGACCAAATTATAACCCCCAACCAAAAATTAAACTTGAAATACAAAAATTAAAAGGAGAAATCAATAATATTGAAAGTAAAAAAACTATTGAATTAGTAAATAAAACCAAGAGTTGGTTTTATGAAAAAGCCAATAAAATAGATAAACCTTTGGTAAATCTGATCAGAAAAAAGAAAGAGGAAAATCAAATTGTTAGTCTTACAAATGAAAAGGGGGATCTTTCCACCAATGAAGAGGAAATTAGAGAAATAATAAGGAGTTACTTTGCCCAACTTTATGCCAATAAATTTGATAACTTAAGTGAAATGGATGACTTCCTCCAAAAATATAGGCTTCCGAGATTAACAGAGGAGGAAATAAATTGCTTAAATAGTCCCATTTCAGAAAAAGAAATAGAACAAGCTATTAATCAACTCCCCAGGAAAAAAATCCCCTGGACCAGAAGGATTTACAGGTGAATTCTACCAAATATTTAAAGAACAATTAGCCCCAATGCTATATAAACTATTTGAAAAAATAGGGAATGAAGGAGTCCTACCAAACTCCTTTTATGACACAGACATGGTACTGATACCTAAACCAGGTAGATCGAAAACTGAGAAAGAAAATTATAGACCAATTTCCTTGATTAATATTGATGCTAAAATCTTAAATAAGACTTCAGAGTCAAAAAGACTTCAGAAAATCATCCCCAGGATAATACACTATGATCAAGTAGGATTTATACCAGAAATGCAAGGCTGGTTTAATATTAGGAAAACTATTAGTATAATTGACCATATTTATAATCAAATTAATAAAAACCATATGATCATCTCAATAGATGCAGAAAAAGCATTTGACAAAATCCAACATCCATTCCTACTAAAAACTCTTGAGAGTATAGGAATAAATGGATTATTCCTTAGAATAATCAGGAGCATATATTTAAGACCTTTAGTAAGTATAATATGCAATAGAAATAAACTGCAACCTTTCCCAGTAAGATCAGGAGTGAAACAAGGTTGCCCACTATCACCATTACTATTCAATATAGTACTAGAAACGCTAGCCTCGGCAATAAGAGCCGAGAAAGAGATTCAAGGAATTAGAGTAGGAAATGAGGAAATCAAACTATCACTCTTTGCAGATGACATGATGGTATACTTAGAGAACCTCAAAGACTCTGCTAAAAAGCTATTAGAAATAATTCAGAATTTTAGTAAAGTGGCAGGATACAAAATAAATCCATATAAATCCTCAACATTCTTATATATCATCAACAAAATGCAACAGCAAGAGATACAAAGAGAAATTTCATTCCAAACAAATGTTGAGAGTATAAAGTATTTGGGAATCCATCTACCAAAGAATAGTCAGGAATTATATGAGAAAAATTACAAAACACTTGCCACAAAAATAAAGTCAGATTTAAATAATTGGAAAAACATTCAGTGCTCTTGGATAGGCCGAGCGAATATAATAAAGATGACAATACTCCCCAAACTAATCTATTTATTTAGTGCTATGCCAATCAGACTCCCAAGAAACTATTTTAATGACCTAGAAAAAATAACAACAAAATTCATATGGAAGAATAAAAGGTCGAGAATTGCAAGGGAACTAATGAAAAAAAAAGTCAGAGGAAGGTGGTCTAAGTGTACCTGATCTAAAGCTATATTATACAGCAGCAGTCACCAAAACCATTTGGTACTGGCTAAGAAATAGAACGGTAGATCAGTGGAACAGATTAGATACAAAGGACAAAAAAGGGTACATCTATAGCAATCTAATCTTTGACAAACCCGAAGATACCAACATTAGGGACAAAAATTCATTATTCGGAAGAAACTGTTGGGAAAACTGGAAATTAGTAGGGCAGAAATTAGTTATGGACCCACACTTAACACCATATACCAAGATAAGATCAAAATGGGTCCATGATTTAGGCATAAAGAATGAGATCATAAATAGATTAGAGGAACAAAGAATAGTCTACCTCTCAGACCTGTGGAGGAGGAAGGATTTTATGACCAGAGGAGAATTAGAGATCATTATTGATCACAAAATAGAAAAGTTTGATTACAACAAACTAAAAAGTTTCTGTACAAACAATACTAATGCAAATAAGATTAGAAGGGAAGTAACAAATTGGGAAAAAAAAAAAAATATATATATATATATATATATTTTTTTTTTTAAAGTTTTAACTCATTTATTGAATATATGCAAGAATACCAGTGAAAAGAAACTAATACTGCAAACTACAATTTTGGAAACAAAAGCCAACAGAACAAGAACAAAATATACATAACATAGTTGAGAGGAATGTTTTTGTTTGTTTGAAACCCCATAACACATTCCTTATCTTAGTATTTAGTGTAGATGTATGTGAGAGCAAAAGCTACAGGCTGTGGTAGAAACAAACTTCAGCGCTTTTCAAAAAGCACCATGCGAAGATCCTCTCTAGTTTGTTTTGAGATAAAATTGACATTTCGCTGATGATTATTTTATGTGCATCTATTTAAGTATACAAAGGTTGACTAAATGGAAGATCTATATTATTACTTGCCTAGTAATAGGATGCAATCCTGAGCAAGAAATGACTGAAATCTTAAAATTATTAGAGCTCTTGGAAATAAATTATTTTCAGTTGTGGTCTTTAAAATTGTGAAATGAAAGTAAAACACACCCATTAAGTTGTTTTCTTTTCCAGGAACAAACAGATCTTATTAAAAGTACAGAAATTCAAGTCTATCTTTCTACTATAAAGAACTTTCTTTACTAACATTTCTGGTAAGGCAATAAATGCTCCAGAATAATCTTCAATATATGCTTGCAAAGATTACACTGTTAAAAAAAAAAAAAAAAAAAAAAAAGACACTCTTAAAATTCCAAGCTAAAATATGCATAAAAGACAGTAATGGCAGTATTGTTTGCTTTTAAAATTATGTCGATGCTGTATACTGATCAAATAATTTTCATGCTTAATAAAAGTACAGTTAAGGACATAGGAGATGTATAGTAAATACACTGCTGAGGTACATTTTTCTAAATATTGACACCACAATGTAATTACTACCCAGAAGATGATATTGGGAACATAAGTACTGTACAATTTTTACATTGTAAGGCACTTTGACTCAGCATATGACAAAAATATGAAGAGAATTTGAATCTTATAGGTTTCTGACCCAAAGTGATTTTTCATGTGACTTTAGTTTACTTTTCATTACGAATGAAAAATCATTTTACCAAATCATCACACCACAGTGAAAGAATAGGTAGCCAGCCACTTGTTCTGTCAACCAAAGGTAAAGTGCTATTCTGGTTGCTAGTGGCACAGAATGGATTGAAGAAACCCATACACACTTAAATTTAACTAAAGACCAAATCCAGCAATTGACACCTAGAGCATTGAAAGTCCTTGTTTATACATTAATTATATTAGACTGGCCATAATTACCCCAAACACCTTGCACTTTCCTTAATTCAAAGCAATACAGTAGTTGTCCAGAAATGAAGGTGTTCTGTTTCCGTGGGTAAGCCATGCCTGTGGCACACAATATAAAAAAGTGATCTAGACACAGTGATTTCAAGATTTAGACTAATTCACTTTCAAGCTGTTATAAGAAACTGAAGTACAGATCTTTCAGGGGAAAAGTCACAAACCTTGGTAAACAATTATCTAGAGATGTGTCATTGCAATTCAAGTCATTTAATTTTGAAAATCATATTTACAAAAAAAAATCAATGGCATAATTAGAACAAAAAGAAAACATTTATAACCTACAGGACAAGCTCCTACTAAAGCTACATTAGCCTTCTAGAAAAAAAGAAAAAAACAGTTCAACTATAGCCATAATTGGGTCCCTTGTTTTAAGTATATGCGTGAAAATATATTTGACAAATGTGGCTTTAAAATACTAACAATTAAAAAAAACCAAAATCTTAAGCACAGTGTAAGTTTTCACCTGTTACATAAAAAAAAGAAATGTTTATATCAGCTTCAGAATAATCTTCTCAATGTACAGTCAAGTTGTCAATGTGTCTTGCTTGTCGATTTGCTTCAAATGTAGAAAATCAGAATTCCTACCTTGCTACTGAGGTGCTATGGTAGTATCAGGCAGACCACAAAGGTTTTTTTGGTTTTATTAGAAAGAAATGTACCCATGTGCTTCAAGAAGTAAATGCAAGAAACTAATGCTTATCACTCACTAGAAGGGCCAGTGGAAAAATACTCTTTTAAAGAGAACTGAGCAGTTAGCCACTGATTAACCCCAACCTAAGGAATCACCAATCAAGAGCACACGGAGCCAGCCCTACACACACAAGATAACAAACAGTAGGGCATAAAAATCAAAGTAATGACTCAAAAAAGTCAAAAATGTTATATACGGTTTCTAAAGTAGTGGTCACATACTCAAAAGAAATACTGCTGCTTTATGAAAAGAGTCTTTATTATTCCTATAGCACACAAGACCTACTTTCATACTTGGGACCAATGTGTGAAGCTTTCCATACAACAGGGCACTTGAGAGGTGTGGGTTTCAGACACGGTGGCTAAATTCCTCAGTGAGTAATGACCCTCTAAATTTCAAGGAGGCTTAATTTGCTGCTTCCATATATTAGTACAAAGATTTCAACCATTTTTGCCGAAAAGCTCTTGGTATATTTTGGAAAGAGGAAAGGTGTATGGGCAAGGGCAGGGAGGCAAGGGGAGTTAGAAAAAGAAAGTACACACAGCCCTTTGGCGTAAGCACTGGAGCTCACCAGTTGCTTGGAGTCCATGCTGGTAAGTGGGAACAACTTCAACTGGAACAAACTGAAAAAATCTTTATTTAGCACACTTTGTGGTAAAGAAAAATTCTTTTATGCATGTGCTTTCCAAGCAAAGAGAGGAAGAACAGGAGGCTATCTCCCTTTGTAGCCTCAATTATTTGCATGTGTAGAGAAATCACAAAACTTAAGAATTAACTGTGCTGTCACTCTGGACACATCTGCAATGTGAAGTACAACTGGCTTCAACTTTTCCTTTGTACTGAATCCACTAAACATTTTACATATTCCAGATCTTAGAATTTTATTCAGTCCAGAAATAGAGCTTAGTTCATTTCAATGTCTGCCTTAACTTTTGACACTGTACATATCATTGAGTGTTTCTATTTTTTTTTTCCAGACACTGCAGACTACAAACTACATAATATCAACAAGTAAAACTCTGCCACTTATTGAAGGCTCACACACATGAACTTCTCAGGCAGCTCAATGAAGGATCTAATAGCGTCAGGCAGTAGAAAGTTCCTAACCCTTTCTGATTTTAGAAAACAGTGAAAAAGAATAGTAGTAATGGATGTCTTATTCATTCCCAGTTTTCTAACTCTCTGTCCCTTGAACCTAGTTTCCATTGAGTTGCTGCTGAGGGAAGCCACTAGGATCAGTTCCTATTTTTCCCCGGCTTTTGCTTTCTCGCTCTTCATCTTCTTCATCTCGCTCATCATTTCCACTATGGTTTTTACAGTACAGTTTGTAAATCCCTCGTGACATATTTTCAATATATTTAGCTTTGTCTTGCATGCCACAGTGGTAATGGTAAGTCTTGACACAAGCTTTTATTTCACATCCAATAGTAGCACCAGGTTGGCTACAAAGAGTACACTTCATTCGCTTTCCACGCTTAATCTCTTGAAGGACAGTTTTAATATCAAAATCACCAAATTCTGCTCTTGATGTTGTTGTGAGTTGAACTGTGCCAGAAGAAAACAACATGCACCTATAATGTGCAGCTGCCTTTTTGGCATTAAATATATGAAGCTTTCCTCTTGCTTCATTCTCTTCTTCACCTACATGACAAAATCCACATTTAGGCCTGGTATCACTGGGACTGCTTCTGTGCGGAGACCTCTCTCTATAGGAACTGCTCTCTATTTCATCTGTTCCATGAGAAGATGTAGATCTATTATCTTCTGATTGCCCCTTTAAAATCATTTTTCTTGGCCTTCCTTTGCGACTTCTCTTTTTTCCCATGGGTGAAGAAGGTTCTAATTCATGTTCATTGATACTCTCTTCTACATCAGTGGCTTCAGAGTTATGTGGAGTTTTCTTGTGTTTTCGGCAATAAACCATGTAAATTCCTTGTGAGGGTTTCTCTCGTATTTGAGCTTTGTCATGCAATGCGCAGTGGTAATGATATGTTCTGCGACACGTTTTCACATCACAGCCAATTGTTGCTCCTGGACAATGGCATAAAGAGCACATCAGTTTAGTGCCTCTTTTTATTTCCTTTTGAACATCTTCAATAGAAAATCCACCAAGACTTTCATTATCAGAGTGTGAGGTCACCAATGCAGATGAAAAAAGCATACATTTGTGATGTGCTGCCACCTTCTGGTTTTCAGATATCAATAACTGTCCACATTCTTTGTCTCTATTAGATTTACAAAAGCCACATTTGCGCTGTCTTGTAGACCCTTTTTTCTGTCCAACTGAGCTTGACATGATTTTTAAATTGCCTTTAGAATGCCACTTTAAGTCTCAAAAAATGCGACTGGGCCCCTCAAATTAGACAGGGCCGGCGAAGCGGGCGGAAGCGAGTGCGAGCGGGATCGGGCGGCAGGGCTCCTGCGGCGGCGGCGGTGAGGGAGCAGTCCGAAGCCGCCGGAGGTTGTTTCCTTTCCGGGAAAATATTTTTTAAAGTAAAGGTTCTGACAAAGGTCTCATTTCCAAAATATATAGAGAACTGACCCTGATTTATAGGAAACCAAACCATTCTCCAATTGATAAATGGTCAAGGGATATGAACAGACAATTATCAGATGATAAAATTGAAACTATTTCCACTCATATGAAAAAGTGTTCCAAATCACTACTGATCAGAGAAATGCAAATTAAGACAACTCTGAGATACCACTATACACCTGTCAGATTGGCTAAAATGACAGGAACAAATAATGATGAATGTTGGAGGGGATGTGGGAAAGCTGGGACACTGATACATTGTTGGTGGAGTTGTGAAAGAATCCAGCCATTCTGGAGAGCAATTTGGAACTATGCCCAAAAACTTGTCAAACTGTGCATACCCTTTGACCCAGCATTGCTGTTATTGGGATTATATCCCAAAGAAATACTAAAGAGTGGAAAGGGACCTGTATGTGCCAAAATGTTTGTGGCAACTCTTTTTGTTGTAGCTAGAAACTGGAAGTTGAATGGATGTCCATCAATTGGAGAATGGTTGGGTAAATTGTGGTATATGAAGGTTATGGATTATTATTGCTCTGTAAGAAATGACCAGCAGGAGGAATACAGAGAGGCTTGGAGAGACTTAAATCAACTGTTGCTGAGTGAAATGAGCAGAACCAGAAGATCACTATACACTTCAACAACAATACTGTATGAGGATGTATTCTGATTGAAGTGGAAATCTTCAACATAAAGAAGATCCAACTCACTTCCAGTTGATCAATGATGGACAGAAATAACTATACCCAGAGAAGGAACACTGGGAAGCAAATGTAAATTGTTAGCACTACTGTCTATCTACCCAGGTTACTTATACCTTCGGAAGCTAATAATTAATGTGCAACAAGAAAAAGGTATTTACACACCTATATTGTATCTAGGTTATATTGTAACACATGTAAAATGTATGGGATTACCTGCCATGGGGGGGGGGAGGGAGTGGAGGGAGGGAGGGGATAATTTGGAAAAATTAATAAAAAAAAATAATAATAATAAAAAAAAAGAAATTTTAAATAGATTGTTTTCACAGGAGTGGTGAATTGCCTATTACTGAAGATATTTAAGAATAAAGTGGAAGAAAAAAAATTGCCAGGGGTGTCATGGAAATGTTTCATTTATCAGGCAAAAAGTCGTTCAAGATGACCCCTTTGGCTGCATAATTCATTATTTTTCATTCATTCAAACCATTTCATTTATGTTAAAGTTCATATTTTTTAAATGTCCTCATGTATATTCTTATTTGGGCAACTGTTTTCTTATGAAAATATCTATTGCCTAAAAAAAAAAAAAAAAAAAAGAATCTTATCTTCCTTTCAAACTAGGCATGTTGAAAGTTTCTGATATATATGGGCTTCTGAGAGAAGAGTAGAGCCAGAGAGTTTTAACTTTTGAGATTAATACATAGTTGTTATGGTGACTAGGATCTTGCTGAGGAAAATTATGCTCTAGGCCATGAATATGATCACTGTTCTATATGCAGTAATTACTGTAATAGATTTTCTGCTCACTGAGTACAAAATAGCCATATGAAACTCCAAGAACACTCTGATACTTGATTAAAAGACTACTGTTGGCAATTTGAGGTAGGGGGCGATCCATGCAGCTCAGTAAAACAGAGGTGCCCTCAAATGCCAATCTTATTGAATATTTTTCCCCTGTTATGGCTAAGTCCCCTCTGATTTACTTCTGTTCAGTCATTTTTCAGTCATGTCTAACTCTTTGTGACCCCACTTTTTTTATTTTGACAAAGATCTGAAGGAGACTGTCATTTCCTTTTCTAGTTCATTTTACAGATGAAAAAGTGAGACAAACAGGATAAAGCCACTTGCTTCAGATCATACAGTCAGTAAATGTCTGCATTTGAACTTAGTAAGATGGGGGCTCCTGACTCCATGCCCAGTACTTTATCCCTTGTGCTATCAGATGCCCAGAATGATCTACTAAATTCTCATTTAATTCTAACATTGAGTATAAATTTCCAGTGAAAAGATCTGAATTAGGCCTAGCCTTAAACATTTCATATCCTCACAATATCTTGAGCAAAAGATTCAATAAATTGATATCATGAAAGTGGTACTAAAGTAAGGCTAAGGATTTTCATGGGTTGTGACAGTCTCTATTACTGATATCAGTAATATTCCCAAGAGTAAGGAAAGAAGAGCTTCCAAACTAAGTCAAAATTCACTTCTTCAGCACATCCAACAGACACAATTGTCAAAGACCAGAGCTGTAGTTAGAAGTTAACTCTTTATTTCTTTGCTTCTGTTTTGCAGTTTGTATTTTTATATCAGCTATAATTTAAAAGAGCTGACTGATAAATTAATAAAACAATAAATAAATAATATATAAATAAAAGCAAAATTTAATTAATTAGGATTAATTAATTAAATAAATTAAGAAGCATTTACTACCTTGTGGCAGGCATTGGTCTGGGTTCTAGCAATACTAAGACAATAATGAAACATTCTCTACCTTTGAAGAACAGTCTTTCCAATGATTCCATTTCTCATGAGAATTTCCATGAGTTCTTATTGGGATTCTGATGATCAGGGATGATTTCTTGTCTTGATTTCAAGACAATTTGCATGAGATGTTTAGATAATGTTTTGCTATGTTTTCCTTCTGAAAAGTCGATATTACTTAGCTGAATATATCATTTTAGCAGCTATTATATCCAATCTATTGTTTCACCTTATAAAGTTCAATCAGATACTTTATAATAGGATCTGTTTATTTCCTCTCAGTTCAATATCTCTGTAATTGGGACAACCAAATATTGTTAATGTCACTCCTTAGACGACTTTCTCTTCATTCATAGCACAAACTCAGATGGACACTCTTCTTCATATATATATGTATATATATATATATATATATATATATTATGTATGGTGAACCAAATCTCTGCAGTACCAAATTGCTTCTCTAGTCTTTGCAAGAAGGAGAAAAAGAATAGAATAAACACTTATTAAGTACTTATTGTATGCTAGGCATTGTGCTAGGCATCATTTGATCCTCATAATATCTCTGCAAGGTAGGTGCTATTGTGATCCCCATTTTACACTGCAGAGCCTAAACAAGATGGAGATAAGATGACTTTTTCAAGGACAGACAACTAGCATCTGAAACTGGATTTGGACTCCCATCTTCCTGACTCCAGGCTGATGGGTCTATCAGATGTCCCACTTTTACAAGCATTCAAATCCTGTTCCAATTACAATGCTGTTTATCCTTCATTTTTGAAAAACACTGATGACATCATGGGGTGATGTATGAATTGGATTTAAGTTATATAGAGATGCACAAAGGCATCAAGCTTAATCTCTTTTTCAGAGTCAGTTAGGGTCAAGAGAAAAGTTAAGATGACTGGCAAAAGCCTGGGATACAATAGATGACCTTGACTTATTCAGTCTCTCACCAAGCTTGAGGTGCTGCACAGCACCTGCTTCAACTGCCTTCATGATTGTTGGAACAAATGAATCTCATCTGATCATTCTACCAGGAGAATTTTTCACATACATGGGGTAGACATTCCCCTAATTTGCTGACAGGTTTGAGGCTTCTCAGTAGTCCTCAAGCTGAATTAGGCCATCTACTAAGATGGTTTTACTAAGGTGTGGCCCTTGAGCAATGTATATTGGAGCCATTAATGAGAGTTGGGTGAAAGGTGAATACCAAAGAAGGATAAGCAATCCTGAAAAGGGCTCATTAAACCCTAATCCCAGAGGTTCTGGTCCTCTTTGAACACTTGATACATTCCAAACATTTCTATACTATGAACTAACTCATTACTGTTTACTTTCAGACAATACACCAAATTGAAGTTGGCCCCTCTCTTTCTTCATATTGTTCACCTACCACTGTTATTTCTTTAACATATCCTACTTTTAGGAATTGAATAGCTCCTCATAAATTGACTTCAGCAATTCTTCTCCCCAAAGAACTGATTGCCAAAATTAAACCATTGCATCCACGTTCCTCTCTACTTCCAGTTGTCATTTCTCCCCTCTTCACAATGCATTGCATTATAATTTTATTACATTATTCTATTTGAAAAAAAAGTCCTACCTCATCCTTATCTGTTTCTCATCAGTGATGGATTTACTAACTAGTTGCCCATGTAAACTTCCTATTATATCTTTAAGGATATTGTTAATTTAAATAATTTACAGGCCACTGCCTCCCCTATAACATGCAATAAACATCTCCCCATGTCATCTATACCCCACTTAAGTTCTCCTCTATTACTTTGTCTTCAATGCTGTTAGTCAGGACTATCATGTGAGGTTAAGTTTTAATATCCATACTGTTCATTTCGTTTAAATAAAACTCATTGTGCATATAGTAACATAACAAACATCAATAATAAAGACTACAACAATTAAACTGAAGAATTAGTCCAAGATCAGAGCACAATTTCAATGTGCAGCAAAATTATGAAAATTTAGACAATTATACATAATTGTCCTATAATTAGTGTCCTATAAAGTTAGATCATTAGTAAACATTTAAGTGTCCAGGGGAAGGCTTCTTGGAGGTGTTAGGACATGGGGTCCAGGTGTCAGGACATGACTTGGTTCTCAGAGGACCTTAGGGCACAACAGGTGCCTAGCTCTACATTTCAGGATGTCATGTGATCTCTATACTCAAAAGGCTGTAGGGTAGAAAATATGAGACCCAAGGCCTAAGTTTCAGGAAGTCAAATTGTGAGGAATAGAGTGAGATAAGGTGAAGAACTTACAAGAATATATGAATTCTTTTTGCATTTTATTTTCATTATTTCTGTGTTTCTCCTATGACCTGTATAATACGTGCAGGCCCATATTTACTTGAGCCTTGGCCAGCTATAAGTACATTTACTTAACCTGAGCTGATGACATTTATCAGTATTTGACATTTATGGGTATTTAGTCTACTAGCTATCTGCTTGATTAAACCTGAATTGTCCATAATTAGTGTCCTATAAAGTTAGATCATTAGTAAACATTTAAGTGTTATGAAACACAAAAACTTAATTCAAAAGAGGATTCCCAGCAGAATGAAATAAAAAAAAATAATTATATACCCCAAATAACAAAATATACTTGAAAAAAATTCCATGCAAACCCAGAAAATTTCAGAAAGGTCTTAAGCAACTTGAAAAAAACGCACACAAGAAACACTGATTTTCTCCTTACATTTGGGATCTCTTATTTTGTTTAGAAGTAGGCACTTGAAAAGGGCACAAAGGAATCAGTGAGACAAATGAATTACTGAGCAATCTTATTGTGTATCCTCTTTAATCATAGGCATGGCTGTTTAAAAAAAGGGATAAATCATTATATAGGCAGCTTGGTGTTATAGTAGATAAGAGTGTTGTGACTAAGGTCAGGAAGACTCATCTTCATAAATTTGAATCTGGCCTCAGACACTTACTATCTTTGTGACCCTGGGTAAATCATTTAAATCTGTTTGCCTCAGTTTTCTCATCTGTAGAATGAACATCTGTAGAAGGAAACAGCAAACTGTTGGGGGATTTCCAGGCTTTATGGTATGTGAGACTAGGCGAGGGTGAAGTAAAAGAATTTACTCAATTAAAAGTAAAAAGTTTGTTTTAAATCACGGAGAGATCTCAGGTGGACCGGAACTCCCAGATGGGATTAGAGAGTTCTGTCTATTCTGCCCACCCTGGTACAGTCAGAATACTTAGTTATATGATCAGAGTTAGGTCTTGAGGGCTTTTGAGACAATAGAGAGGTTTTGGGTTTGAATAGGCTTCAGTAAAGTTATAGAAAGTTTGATTAGTGATAGTTCAAATTATAGAAAGCTTAAGTGGTGGTACTTAACATTAATTCAGTTCTATTGAAAGTTAAGTAGGAGTACTTAGCTTTAGTTCAGCTCTATAGAAAACTTGGTTAGTGTCAGCTGAATTCTATAGAAAGGTTAATTAGTGGTACTTAACAGAGGTGGGATTGGCTTCTACTTCGAGCTAAGGTTAACTTTTTAGGGTCTCTGACCTCCGTTTCCCTAGTCAGATTCCCCCCTGAGACAAGTCCCTCCAAAGGCTTTTGGGGAAAAGGGACAAAGGTCTCATCTTCTATAGCTTCTTCAAGCTGGCAAGGGTTGTAGAGCTGTCCCTAGTTCATTTGGGGGGTCCATGTCAGGAAGGGAAACACAGGATCTGAAGATGGCAGCAGCTGAGTCTAGAGGGTGTGTGTGTCTCCTTGAGTCCCAGAGTCTGCAGGCTGTAGAAGCAGCTGAAAGTTTGAAGCTCGAAGCCTAGAAGAAATGACTCCCACCAGTAGTCTGAAAATACAAGGACCAAATATGAGTAATAAGACAATTATTAAAAGTGGATTTAGGATGGGGGTTAAGAGAGACCATATTCAGGAGCCCCACCCAGAGGAAGAGTCGGGAGGAGTAAGGATTTTCTCTTGAATGTCCTTCATCCAGCCAGCTTTTTCTAAAATTCTTTCAGTGCTAAGTTCAATTTCCCTGGAATAATTAATATACATACAGCAAGAAGTATTGACCAGGGTACAAATTCCGCCACTAGAAGCTAGGAGATAATCTAAGGCCAGACAATTATCCAGAACCATGTTGGCAAGGGAGTCCAGAGATTCTTGAATCTCCTGGAGAGAATGTGCAGTCTCATTTGCCAGCTGTTTAATAGGGGCCGTTAGGTTGGAAAGAACATTTTCATGTTCTAAGTACCCTACGAAGGGCACTAGCATTGAAGTGCCTTTCCGTAAGTACCATAGAACATTTTCCCAAAGCCCTCTCCTTGGTCTATTTGAAGGGGTGGGATCGGAGGTGCTGGCATTATATACCGTGAAAGGGGTGCTTAGGTAACCCAGGGTGCAGGACCCATGGTGTTTAAAGGGTGTAAGGCAGCAAGTGGACAAAATCACAGGTGGGGGAGGGTTCCAGTCAGAGGTGTTTTTTCTAACAGGACCCTCAGAAACATTAAGGTGGAGTGGAAGACTTACTTTACAGAGGAATGTATACCTCCTTGGCGCACAGATGGTCCCCGAAGTTTTATTTTGTAGCAGTGTCCTGGTTGCTTGTCCCCACGGATGATTATAATCGCATAACAGCCTATTGATTGGAATGTTAGTCCTGAGGAGGTTATGGAGAAGTTTCAAGGAAGGTGCTATATAACACTGTAGGTGAGCTTGCCAGGATAATCCCTAAATGGGTTCCCTACAATTACCTTCTTGGGGGGTGCGTAATCATAACTGCACTTGGCTTGTGTCCCACCTATGCAGCTCGTGCAAGTTGCCAAGGTGAAATTTCGGCAGTTTTGAAACGAGTCACACTCGCTGGCACCCACAGTATTGGTGGTAGAGGTCAATATTCCCACATCAGGGATTTGAATATGGCCATTAGGCGCCACGGTGACAACCACTGTGGTGTGGTGATGGGTAGATATGAGATCCTTCCCAGCCAGAAAGCAGGGAACAGTTGAGTCAGAGTAGTTTCCCTGGGGGTTGGCTAGTACAAAGGGGGTGGCATCTACTGAGGAGCTGGTGGCCCATGGGAATGGAGCCTTTGCAAAGAATGCATTAGGCCGCATCTGTGACCCACCCTGGGGGTGGTGATAGCACACCCAGCAGTCCTGGACACCCCCATTCCCCGCAGAGTTCCCAAGTCTGACTAGGAAGTTGTGACCCAATTTCCCAGGACCCACAGAGTAGGACCAAGAAAGCTAGAGAGAAAATATCAAGAGTAGAGTCCTCATAAGGAGAAAGAAAGATTAGCATGAGAGGCTTCTTTCTCCAGAGTCTTTCCCAGGCGTCTTGCAAAAGAGTAACTTCAGGTCCTCTATGGGCTCACAGGAATAAACTGGATTATCTGAAACAGAAGCAACATTTTTAATCCTAGAAATATGAGTCCAGCTGGGGGACCCTTACAGTTTAACTTCATTTGGAGCAGTTAAGATGACCTTGTATGGCCCTTTCCACTTCATGCCTAGGGGGTCAGACCCCTGGGGTTTCCAGCTCTTTAATATACCATATCCCCAGGATTTACAGGGGAGTTAACCTGAACAGGAGCATCTGTGGGTTTAGGGAGATGCTTGATTGCATATTCAGAAAGGGCCTTCTGGATTGCACTCAGTCTTGAAGCAAATGGAGTGACCAGATGCTATTTGGGGTCAACAAGATAATTAGTTGTTAGAAAAGGCTGTCCATAGAAGAGCTCAAATGGACAAAGCTTAATAGCTTCCCTGGGGGCAATTCTGATTTTAAGAAGCCAGATTGGGAGATTTTTAATCCAATCTTCAATTATGAGTCTCAACTCATAATTTAGAGAGGACTCACTTAAGGGTATGATTCATTTTCTCCACCTTCCCTGAGGCTTGGGGTCTCCATGACGTGTGGAGATAGTAAGTAATTTTAAGAGCTTTTGCTACAATTTGGGTCACCTGGGAAATAAAGGCACACCCATTATTGCTCTGTAACGAGGCAGGTAAACCAAAGCGAGGTACAATTTCGTTTAACAGGCAAAATTTGGATACCTCGTGGGCTTTCTCAGTCCTGCAAGGAAATGCTTCTACCCAGTTAGTAAATGTGTCCACGAACACTAGAAGCAACCTGAAACCTCTAGGGGGGGGGGCATATGCGTGAAATCTAGTTGCCAGTCCTCGCCAGGGTAAGTGCCTTTCCTCTGAATTGGCTTCAGGAGAGGTGGGAGCTTTAACAGCTCCCCTCAGGATTCATTTGGGCACAAATTGGACAGGCCTGGCAGACTTGCCTGATTGTTTCCCCCAGTTTATGGCCAGTGAAAACGAGTTTCAACCAAGGATTGGAGGGCACTCCTCCCCAGATGAGTAGCCTGGTGCAGAGCAGAAATCAGTTTCTACTGATTTGCCTCTGGAACAAAGAAGTGCTCTGTATTATGATTTTAAAGAAAAGTTCGGATTCGCTCCTATAAATGATGCTCTCAAGCTCAGTTAAAAAATAAAAGTAAAAAGTTTTAATCAAATAAGACAAGGTACAGAATTTAGATTTACACAAAAAACCAAATAGAAATAAGAACAATTAACAACATGACAATTATAGCAGATAGAGGAAGAGAATACATCACCAATTCAAGGAAACCTCAAAAATTCAAATGGCTGGGAGCCCCGTTTCAACTTCAATCAACTTGAATTGTGTAAAGATTTTTCCAGGCGAAGTGTCCTCCTCGTGGCTGAAGCTTGACGGCTGATATAGAACACTAGCCTTTTATATGTTTTTTTTAGACAAAGAAGACCCTTAGTCAAGAAGTTTGGCACGTATACATGTGCAGAGCACGTGACAATCTGGTATGTTGACTCATTCCATATTGTCTATACCTTGAAGTGTTTCCTTATCAATTGTATATGCTCGGGGAGGAAGCCACCCAGCCCTAAGCATAGACATTCCCAGGGATGGCTAGTTCCTGGTACCTATTGTCAAGGACATATAGAGTTCATGGAACGGTCAAATTCCCATAATTTAGAAGCTTAGGCCTGTTAGATTTGAGTGAGCTTACAATTCTAATATGAAATCTTAATTTCTTATTCATTTGGCCTTAAGATCACGAAAATAATAAGAGGACTGAGCTAATGGGATAAAATTAGAATAAATTGTTTTCATCTTCCGATACATATAACAATTACACATACAGTATTACAAAAAGAACAATAAAAATAATATGGTTATGGCTAAACTATTAAAATAAATGGTAGCGCCACCTGATCTAAGTAAGAAGCCATACCAATGATGATTAGTATCTGATGTCACTAAATGAGAGGCCTCGATAAGTTGTCCTGTAGCTATATGAGTCTGTATTCGATGTTCATTTAACGCGCGCTAATTAGACTAACAGTTTTTTCATAACTAAAGACTTGTTCAGGATATTGATAAGAGGTTGTAGTGACAGGGAGACATGGGGTAAAGGAAGAAGCTTGGGTACCCAGGTTATTAGAAGCTATACATATATGTTGCGAAGATACCTCATATATCATGGAGAAGTTATTCACAGGATACAATGTTAAATCACACAAATTGGATGAATGTGATAGAAGGGAGGGTTCCATCTGCCGAATCATCGTCCCACAAACAATCCCCCTATAAGTTGCAGTTACAGACAAAGTGTGGGTTACATTATTCAAATCTATGTAGTTTCCATATATATGAGGTAAAGCAAAGTAATTAGGTAAGACAAAAGGTAACACATGAAAGTGACACATAACAGCCCATATCTTAATTTGATAATACACAGTAGTTCCAGTACACCAAAGAGAAGTACACATAGTATTTTCAGGTCATTGTTTTTTCCATGCTTCTGGTAAATTAAACATATGATCCCACATTGCAACAATCTCTGAGCATTTTCTTTTTGTATCAAGGTATACATATTTTGTAAAGAGCATTTGGGCCAATTAAGTAATTTACTAATATTTCCAGTAAAACCCAAACTAGTAATAATACTCTCATTAAAAATCTGTAGAAATTGGCCTTGATATTTTAAAGTATTTTGGTGGGGTAGGATCGTCGTGAGCAACCATGGAGCATTTACAGTCAAAGCTTGAGAAACATCTTGCCCAGCACTGCACAGTCTGCTGGCCAAGGCCTCAAGATCTATAGAATTAACTATACCCAAACCAGTTCCAGCACCACCAAATAGGGTATCATACCAGGTTCTTTTTCTTTCTAACACAATTCATCAGAGGAGGAAAAGTTACATTATTGGTACAAGTTTTTAGGAACTCTTATGATTGATGGAGGATGTTTTGTAGGAGGGGGAGGTGTCAGTAGTAGATATTTTATCTAATAGTGAGGCTTCAATACCGCTATCAAGATTTTACATGCACAGTTCATCAGTTGCTTTTCAATGTTTGTCTCAGCTTGTTCTCTGCATTCAGTTGGGAAGTCCATACCCTCGGAGTCCAGCAGTCCTTTAATTCTGGTATGCTGAGTCCACCCTCTTTCCGGTGCAGCACTGCTGTATCTGGATCTGGGTCAGTCCTTTCCAGCTCAGGGTCAGCTTGTCCTCCTTCCATGTCCGAACCAGGACCCCATCTCCAAGCTAGAACTCATGCACTGTTGAAATCCTAAGGGAGGAGTCTGAGCAATAAGCCTGTTTAGTTGTAAAGTTTTCAGATGTTACAGTAAAGATATAACATATTTTCTTAAAAACAAATCCTTGGTTTCAAATATTGGATAGAAGGAAGAATTTTGAATCCCTTTTGGATAAGGGTGACCATACAATAATTCATAAGATGACAATTCCACATCTCTTCAGGGATTTTGTTTTAATTCTTAATAAGGCAAGGGGAAGGCACTTGGTCCAGGGCAATTGTGTCTCTATGCCAATTCAGTCAGTTGCTGTTTAATTTCCTTATCCATCCTTTCCACTTTACCTGATGAGGGAGGATGCTATGGGGTGTGTAAGTCCTATCATATTTCTAGAGCTTGGGCCACAGATTGGAAGATCTTAGCTGTGAAACAGGTGCCTTGGCCTAAATCTGCCTGCTCCACCATCCCATACCCTGGAATGATTTGCTCAAGAAGTACTTTTACAATTACTGTGGCTGTTGCCCAGGCAAGGGGAATGGCCTCCACCCATAAGGTCAGATGGTCCACTACGACCAACAAGTATTTGAGATGCCCCACTGACAGCAGCTTGGTAAAGTCCACCTGTATGCTTTGGAAAGGCCTGATACCAGGGGCCTTCTTCCTTTTAGACTTATCATTGGGCCACCCTATTCATCCTCTGACAAATAGGACGCCCACTGACCAGTTGCCTGCCAGTGTCACAAACCTAGTCAGCACCACATCACACAGGTCTCAGACATCCTAATGACTGCCCTGATGTAAATGTTGGGGTACATGTCTCATACCTGCTATGGTCAGTACCTCTCTGCCATTAGGGAGGAGCCAGTGACCTCTTTATCCTCCTGAGCGCCAAGGCTTTAGATTTCCTACTTCTCTTCTGGGGTAAGGGAAAGTGGAGGCACTGGAGGCAGAAATGCCAAAATTAACACCATCATCTCCTCCGTACTTACAGATTCCTCTTCTCCAGGCCGCTTTGTCTCCTCATCTGCAAAGCAGTTTCTCCTTATCTCAAATGAATTTCCTCTTTGGTGCCCCTGCACATGAATCATTGCAACGTTCTTAGGTAACATAAGATTAGTCAAAATTTCAGAGACCAATGCCCTGTGTGCCAATCCCTTTCCTTTACTGTTTACCATTCCCCTTTCTTCCCCAAATATATGAACAATTCCCCAAGCATATTTTGAATCAGTCCTTCAAGCAATTTTAGGGCTTGATTTACTGCATATAATTCACAAATTTTGAGTTGACCACTCTTTTGGCAAGAATCCAGCTTGAACCAGAGTCAAATCTTCCCCATTAACAACAGCATAACCATTTTTCCTTTTCCCATTAACTATTTGTGAGGAACCATCTATGAACTATTAAGTGCCTTTCAACAAAGGGACCTCCTACAAATCTTCCCTAATCTTAGTTTGGTAATCAATCACATTTGGACAATCATGTTCAAGGGACACATGTTCCCCAGGGGAAGCAGATAAGAACATGGCTGGATTAAAGTTATGGTCTGGGGAGAGTGCCAAATCATCTCTTTCCAATAATATTAGTTCATATTTTAAAATCCTTGAATCAGTTAGCCACCTCCTGGCCCCTTTGATTCAGAATTGATTGAACCTGGTGCAGGACACTCACTATTAAACTACCCCCAAAGGTTAATTTCTGACTTTTCTTGGCTGCCCTCCCCTTAATTGTGATAATACTCCTAAAGCCACATTGTTTACTGTATTTACATATAAAAGAAAAGCCTTTTCCAAAGATGGCAAAAGTAAAACAGGGGCTGACATTTCAAAACTTTGTTCCCCTTTTGAATCCTATTGAACTATATCAGGCTTCCCTTCCAACAAATGAGTTAATAAATGCTTAGTTAATAATGCATATTCACCAATCCAGGTTCTACAATTCCCCACCAATCCTAGAGATCTCTGGAGACTCTTTTTCGTTCTAGACTTAGTAATTTGAAGAATCCCCTCCACCTATACAGAATCTAGTTTCTTTTTCCCTAAGCTTATAAAATGGCCTAAATATTTTCCTCACCTTTTACAAATTGCAATTTGTCTTAAGAAATTCTCAGTCCCTGTGCTCTTAAATAATTTAACAAACTGATAGTGACCCGGACAAGGTCACTCTTTTTCTTCCTGTCACAAAAAGATCATCTACATTTTGTAAGACTTTTAACAATAAGAAATTTATCCCAGAATGTTCACACAATTACATTGTACCAATTATTTTGCTTTTAAAATACCCAATACACAGAAAAATCCCAAACTACATATTGCCATAACAAAAAATCTTCAAAAGGACAAAGGCAAAAACTATTATACTTGGAGTCCCTTCAAATAATTGGCATCAATACAATTAATTAAAACTTCTATTTTCACATAAAAGAATCTGAAAAGTTCTTAAAAACATCAATTAAACATTTTTTAAAAAATAAATAGCCTTTTCAGACTATATATCACATTTCTGATCATATTCTTTAAACACAAAAACCATTATGTATTTTAGAAACAAATGTTCACTCAATTAACATCTTGTAAGAGAGCAGCTTGACCCTTTATCAGTTTGCTTTCTTCAACCAAAAACAGCTGCAGCTTCCTACTGCTGCTCTCCCCCTGCAAAAAACACATCCTGTCTTAGAGTCATCTCTCCGTGACTCCCCTTTCCAACCAGTTCCTTCTTTTCCCCACTGATTTCTTCTTGAAATCATTTGCTCTCACTAATCAATCCTTCTTAAATCACTTTCATTCTCCTGTCCCATCTCTCTGTTTCTCTCCTCCCAATGCTTACTTACTTAAACCTAACACTTCCAAACCAATAACTCTTCTGATTTCATTGAAACTATTAATTGCTTTTGTAAATCAATCTCCCTTGTCCCTTTTCTTTAATCACCTTTTTTTTTAAACTTTAAACTTCAAGATTCATAACCCATAATGATAAAAAATTACCCAATGTTTCAGAAGCAAACCAAATAGTTTTTCTTTTTTTTTTTTTTTCTTTCTTCTGCCTGAGTGCTTCAAGGCCACTAGTAAGAAGCTTCCCAGGTGGTATTAAGCATATAAAATTGTATTGCCTTTACTCCTCTTTAGCAGACTTTGAAAATCTGCTTTTCAGAGAAAACTTCCCTACCAGTTTAAAATAGTCAAGTTTTTTTCTTTTGTTTTACTTACAAATTGGTACAACAGGTTAAAAAGTTTAAAATCAAACAATTTTTAAGACCAATACATTTTTGAACCACTCTGAAAGAATTACTATTCTGAATGAATTCCAGTTTCCACAATTCAGCCTGATAGTTTTCTAAGCCTGTAACACAGAGGCTGAATTCTTATCTTATGAGCTTGCTAACTTTTAACACAGAACAAAAAATTCAAAGCAGACAAACATACACAGACAGACACAGAGATCTATTTTTCTTAAAGAGAGGCATTTATGCAGCGAATCCTGCCGACTACATGTATTATGATTTTAAAGAAAAGTTCGGATTCGCTCCTATAAATGATGCTCTCAAGCTCAGTTAAAAAATAAAAGTAAAAAGTTTTAATCAAATAAGACAAGGTACAAACAATTTAGATTTACACAAAAGAACAAATAGAAATAAGAACAATTAACAACATGGTCTGAGGGAGAAAATGTGTATCCCCTTTGTTCTGCGAGAGCTTTCTCCTGTGTGCTATAGGAAGGAGTAAAAGACTCAGTTAGCTGGGGAATTAAAGGTGTCAACAGGGGCGTAAGGGCAGCTGTTTTAGCAGCTGCATCTGCCAGCCTATTTCCCTTAGCCTGAAGTCACTCTCCCTTGTGGTGCCCTCTGCAAAATATAACAGAGACCTCCTTGGGTTCATGGACAGCTTGTAATAGACATAGAATTTCTCCCGAGTGTTTAATGGGAGAATTCCTTGCTGTTAACAAGCCCCTTTCTTTCCAAATAGCTCCATGAGCATGCAAAACATGAAAAACATATTTGGAATCAGTGTAAATATTGACTCTCATCCCCTTCCCCAGTTCTAAAGCCCTGGTTAATGCTATAAGTTCGGATTTCTGTGCCAAGGTGACAGTAGGCAATGGCTTAGCTTCCAGGGTGTTATAAAGAGATACCACTGCATAACCTGCCTTTCTCTCCCCATCCTTGAGGAAATTAGACCCATCTGTGAAATATTCCTCCTCTGGGTTATCAAGAGGAATTTCCTTCAAGTCAGCTCTGCTAGAGTATACAGAATCTATAATTTCCTTGAAATTATGGACAATCTCTCCAGATTGAGAGATGTCAGGGAGGAGGGTGGCAGGATTTAGGGTGTGGCAAATTCGAAGAGTCAGGTCAGGGGTATCTAGCAGGAGAGCCTGGTATTTAGTAAGTCTCTCACTTGAGAGCCACTGATGGCCTTTGGATTCTAGAATGCTTTGGACCCTGTGGGGGGTTAAAACCTCTAATGGCGACCCCAAGGTCAGTTTAGAGGCTTCCTTTATTAAGAGGGTGGTCGAAGCTACTGCTCTAAGGCAGGAAGGCCATCCTAGAGAAACTGAGTCCAGCTTCTTTGAAAAATAGGCCACTGGCCTGGGATCTGGTCCCAGAGATTGAGTAAGGACTCCCAAAGCCTGCCCAGCCTTTCATCTACATACAGAGTGAAAGGTTTCTGTAAATCAGGCAGGGCAAGAGCAGGGACAGAGCTTAATTTAGCCTTCAAGGTTTTAAAAGCATTGGCCTACTCAGGTCCCCATTCGAGAGGGAGATTATCGGGACCTTGAATAGAATCATAGAGGGGTTTAGCAATAATCCCAAAGTTTGGAATCCAGATTCTACAGAAGCCTGCCATAGCTAAAAAGATTCTCAGCTGTTTCTTAGAAACAGGAGGGGGGATACTTAGAATAGCCTGCTTCCTCTCCTCAGTTAGAGAGTGAGAGGTGGGGGTGAGATTGTGACCCAAATATTTGACAGATTGGCAGGCAATGTGAGCTTTAGATAGAGAGACCCTGTAACCTCTTGAAGCTAAGAAATTCAAGGTCTTTACAGTCGCTGCCAGAGACTCCTCCCTAGTAGGGCTACAGAGCAAGATATCATCCACATATTGAATAAGGCTGCTGCCGGGCAGCTCAAGATCTCTCAAATCTTTAGCTAAGGCTTGCCTGAATAGATGTGGACTGTCTCGTAAATTGCCCAGTTTAATTGACCAGGAAGTCCACCTGGCTTTGCCCATTCAAAGGCAAAGAGAAATTGGCAGACCTCCTGCAGAGGAATACAAAAGAAATCATCTTTTAAGTCCAGGGTGGTGAACCATTTAGTATTTCCTGGAATTTGTGTAAATATAGTGTAGGGATTAGGTGCTATGGGATGGATTGGGATAACTGCTTCATTAATTGCCCTTAAATCATGTACCCTACGATAATCCCCGTTCCTTTCTTAACAGGAAGGATAGGAGTGATTGGCAGTGGACCAGAAGTTTAAACTTAAGAAACTTCTCAATCAAAGGTTGTAACCCAATCCTGTCTTCCTGCTTAACTGGATACTGCTGTCTATGTGGGAACACAGTAGAATCCTGTAGCTTAATGAGGGCTGGTGTAACACGACTTGCCCTCCTGGGAATGCCCTGATCCCAGACGGAAGAGTCTATGTCCTCCCAGATTTCATAAGGAACATGGGAAGGTCTCAGAAGGAGCACAAATATATCACTTGGAGATTTGAGCAGAGAGAATTGGGTTCCCAGCTTTTCCATTAAATCCTGGCCCAATAGAGAAGTGGGACAGGAAGGAATCATTAAAAAGGAGTGTGGAAACAGCAAATCTCCCTATCTACAAGGTAAAGGAAAAGTTTCAAAGCACCTCTGGAGGTTCCCTTCAATCCCTATTACTTTACTGGGGGAGGGGCGCGTTGGACCAGAATGGGATAACAGAACTGAAAAAGAGGCCCCAGTATCAAATAGAAAATTAATGTGCTTACCTGCCACGTCTAGAGTCACCCTGGCTTCAGCTGCGCTGATAGAGAAAGGGGGGGGCCTCGCCAAACCCCGGGCCCTGTCATTCCAAGTCCTGAGAGGACTGGAGGGTGAGGTTTGAGGCAGTGGCTCTACCCCTTTCTGGGCAGTCCCTTTTCTAGTGTCCTTCCTTGTGGCATTTAGGACAAGGACCTGGAGGCTTTTTCTGGGGGCATGTTCTCTCCCAGTGACCCTGTCTCTTGCATCTAAAGCACAAACGGGTCTGATCTCTAGAAATGGCAGCCACTAAAAGCTGAGTCTGTTCTTTATTTCTGGCTCTGGCCCTGCAATCCTTTTCCATTGCTGCTGCTTGGTCTCTATTATTAAACACCCCAAAAGCAACTTCTAATAATTGAGTCATGGGGGTTTGAGGCCCTAGGGCCAATTTTTGTAGCTTCCTTCTGATATCTGGGGCAGACTGGTTAATAAAATGCATGCTAAGAACTGTGGCACCCTCCTGAGAAGTGGGGTCCAGATTAGTGTATTTTCTCAGGGCCTCTTCCAATCAACTTTGGAAGAGGGTGGGATTTTCCTCAGCTGTTTGAAGTGATCTCCCTGAGCTTGTCATAATTGACTTGCTTTTTGATTCCTTTCCTCATGCCCTCAATGAGGCAGCTTAGTAGGTGGTCTCTCCTCTCTCTATCCCTGCTTCCCTCCTGATAGTTCCATGCAGGGGAGGAGGAAGCCATATGGTCCCCGAATTTCTTTTTTTTTTTTTTTTTATTGTTTGTCCTTCATTTTTTTTTTTAATTTTTATTTTATTTTATAATTATAACTTTTTTTTTGACAGTACATATGCATGGGTAATTTTTTACATTATCCCTTGCACTTACTTCTATTCAGATTTTTTCCCTTCCTCCCCCAACCCCCTCCCCCAGATGGCAGGCAGTTTTATATATGTTAAATATATTATAGTATATTCTAGATACAATATATGTGTGTAGAACCGAATTTTTTGTTGCACAGGAAGAATTGGATTCAGAAGGTAAAAATAACAGTTTACACTCATTTCCCAGTGTTCCTTTTCTGGATGTAGCTGATTCTGTCCATTATTAATCAATTGGAATTGGATTAGCTCTTCTCTATGTTGAAGATATCCACTGCCATCAGCATACATCCTCGTACAGTATCTCGTCCCTGAATTTCTGGGCTAAATCCCAGATTCGCCTTTTCTCCTCTATGGTACAAGAAGAGGAGATTATATTAATATCTCCCCAGGAAAGATCATATTGGAGGGTGATGGCTTTGAATCCCTCAATATATTTAGTAAGATCCTTAGAGTATCTGCCCAATTTTTCCTTGATTTGGGAGAGATCTGACCTGGAAAAGGGCACTTGTACTCTGAGTATTCCTCCCTGAAGGTTGGCAATTTCCCTCAAGGGGAAGAGATTGGAAGGAGGCTCCTGATCCACAGCTGTAGCAGGATCAGGCTCCGGTGGAGGAGAAGGGGAATTTACAGCTTTAGCCCGAGGAGGGCAAAGGCCTTGAGATTGGCCAGCCTCAAAGGGAGGCTGGAGAGATTGGGTTGAGGAGAAAGGCAGCCCACTTCGTGTATGAGAAGGACTAAGAAGTGGGGATTGGGCATTTCAGAACTCGACTCCCGTGGAGAGGGGAGTCCTATATCTTGGGACCCAGATCCTGTTTCTGATAAGGAGGAGGTTCTGGAGTGCAAGCCTTCTGCTGAGAGCCGGAGGGAGAGTAGAAGCTTCTTGTGCCCCTGAGGGAGTGGAGAAGAAAGGATCGTCTAAAAAGTATTTGACAACTTGTTGAATTCAACTAGGGAAGCTAAGTACTCTATATCTTTTCTTACTTGGGGTATCAACTCCCTTTTTGTCATTCTTTCCATCTCCTCTCCTGTTTTCTGTCATGTTATAAATTCTTCCTGTTTGTAGTTGGGGCAAGCTGAATTTATGATGCAAACGCTTGGTACAGCTACATACTTCCTGCTCTATGCAAAGAGAGTAAGTGAACATCCCAAGCACAAATGGGTAATCCCTTTTCCTGCCTGTCCAATTTAGGTCAGTTAGTCTCTGCACCAGGACAACCTTTTTTCTCATCTTATTCAGTGTAGTTCAGATTAAAATGTTCCTAGAACAAGTTCTATTTTACTATTGTTTTACTATTTAATATTCTATGGAGTATTACCCAGGTTGATAAAATATTTGCTTTTAATAATTGAATGAATATACTGGAAGGTAAATGTATTTTCTGTACACTTGCTGAAAGAAAAAATAGCATATTAAGAATAATATGTACCTTGAATTATTACTAGCTAGAAAGCTCAGTGGATAGAATGTCAGATGTGGAGTAAGAAAGATTCATCTTATTTATGAGTTCAAATCTGGCTTCAGATACTTACTAGCTATGTGATCCAGCTCAAGTCATTTATCCCTGTTAGCCTCAGTTTCCTCATCTGTAAAATGAGCTGGAGAAGGAAATAGTAAATCAATCCAATATCTTTGCCAGGAAAATTCCAAAGGAAATCCAGAAAAGTGAAACATAAGCAAACAAGGGATAAATCATTAACATATGATTTAGATTTCTTTTTTTCTAGGCCTCCACATTTGATTTTTGTTCCACATATTTTGAAGATTATGAGCATTTTCTATTAAAATTCTGTTCAAAATATTTCTCCGTTTTTATGGATCAAGGGGGATAAATGTAAGTAAATAATGTGGAATCTATGATAATGCTCTAATTACAATACAGTTTATTGATTGAATTCTCAAGAATATTTTCAGGTCTATATTTGTATCATGGAATCTGTTATTCATTATTTCATGATATACTGATTACATCTGATAAACATTTCTCTCCACTTGGCCATAATCTGCTAGATATTTGCTAGGTATTAGATTTGTATAGCTTCAAATGATATGATACAGTTTCTACCATTTTCTTCCATCTAGATAGTAATAACCTAATCCTGATTTGTTATGATAAATTACTCTTTTTTTTACAAAATAAAATTCACATGATTTAGGCATATGTTAGGCAGTGAACATATCATTGTCTGAGTTCATATGAATATCTTCATATCTTCATATCTCTGATTCTTAGATTTGCATCTTAGCTATTTTATAAGCTCTACTGGATTTAAACTAATTTTGATAAGTACCTGGTGTGTACTTTTTATTAACATTTACTATTGATTATTGAAATAATGTACAGCTATTCAAAAAGTATTTTTATAGATTTTTGACTAGTTTATCATACATTCTGAGAATGTTTATCAAGGCTTTTCCTCTTTTTTGGAGAGTGAGGATTTGCCTTGTGTTTTGTCAAAATTCTATGGATTCTTGTACTCTACTTTTCAAGTTTGCTAAGGTATATTTTGCAGTTCCCAATGTGTACATTAAAACAGGAATTATATAGTTTTTACTTGCTTTAAATGCATTATTATCATTTACTTTTTATTTCTGGATGCCAAAACTCTCAACAAATTTACCTTCAGTTTCTCCTTGTCTGAAAGAAACCAAGATATTTCTAAGCATTCTTGTCCATTCCAATTTGACCTTTAGCTTCAAGCTCAGTACCTCGGTCTTTATTTCCCTGGTAGACACATTTAATGCTTTACATTTATCAAAACAACTGGAGAAAGATTCCATAAGATAAAGATATTTAATATATTATTTATTTTTAGTGAATCCATACAGATAGATGTCATCCATATACATCGAATACTTAGTGGTCTGTTTGATTTGAGTGTCTTTTAAATTTGGAAGTCGTATCTAGTTTTATATCCAAGCAGATCTTATTGAATAGGCAGAACAATAAGATTCTTAGGCTATATTCCTGAAATACACAATTAAAAATATCTTAATATTATTATGTTGTTAGCAGATATGAAATGGAAAATAACTTTTATAGCTTAATAATAGCAATGTTATTTTTTTCATTATCAATGGGATTCAGACAGATCTTAGTATTATTGTCTAATATTTATTGTTACTTGAATTGTATTGATCAAATAAAAATGCCTGCTTTTTATAGTCAAAATCCAGTCAACAAGTGTTTATTCAGTGTCTGCCATATACCTGGAACACTTTGTTTTATTTTTGTCTTAAATATGGTTAACTTAATATAGTGCCTGGCACTGGAGACACTGAAATTCAATAAATACAAGGGTGACATGATCAGAATTACGTTTGAGGAAGATCAGTTTGACAGATAAGTGAAAGATGGACAGGAGTAGGAAGAGACTTTGGACATAGAGATCAACCAAGAGGCTATTGCAATAGTCTAAGCATGAGATGGTGAGGACCTGCATCAGTATTGTGATATAATGTCCAAGAGGATAAAGAGTATAGATGAGAGCTGTTATTAAAGTGCAATCATTAGGACTTGGCAATAGAGTGGATAAGAAAGATGAAAGTTGGAGCAGCTAGTTGGTGCAGTGGATAGAACAACCAGCCTTGAAGTCAGGAAGACCTGAGTTCAAATCTACCGTTAGACATTTAACATTTCTTGTCTGTATGACCTTGGCCAAGTCATTTAACCCCAATTGCCTCAGCAAAAAAGGAAAAAAAAAAAGAAAATGATAGTGAGGAGACAAAGATGACTACATAAATTTTAGGCTTGAATGATTAAGAATGTTGGTGTCCTTGACAGTAATCAGGAAGTTAGGGAGAGGGGACAATTTTGGGAGAAAGATATTGAGTTTAAGATATCTATAGGAAATTTAGCTCAAGATGTCTGATAGGCAGTTGTAGATATGAGACTGGAGGCCAAAAAAAAGGTATGAAATGAATTAAGTATATTTGAAAATTATCTTCATGGAGATGTTAATTGAAAAAAATACAAATCTTAGAATTTGAGTTCATTGTATACTCACTATAAATATGCTTGACATAACTGAAGAGGGATGCTGAATGCCTCTTCTTATTCCCAAACGATTTTAATCTTTTCTGTTTCTATGTTCTAGAAACGTTTAGTTCCTTTTAACTTAGAAATTATGAGAATTTGGCATAACAACATCAATTCAATAACTGTTTTTCAAGATTTTATGGGACAATGTTAAGTACTGATGAATATGTACAATCGTTTAGTCTATGATAATGGGATATTTTATTGGCTGAATTCCCAAGAATATTTTGAAGTCTTTTATTTGCATTATGAGCTTTTGTGTGTCTATATTTGAAATATGGTGAGATTCTCATATATTAGTCTAGTTGCCAAATCATGCCTTATTATATATTATTATTTAATTTAATTTTTTTAAGTTCAACTTTTTTATTATAGCTTTTTATTTATTTATGTATTATGATTTTAAAGAAAAGTTTGGATTCGCTCCTATAAATGACGCTCTCAAGCTCAATTAAAAAATGAAAATAAAAAGTTTTAATCAAACAAGACAAGGTACAGACAATTTAGATTTACACGACAAAACAAATAGAAATAAGAACAATTAACAACATGACAATTATAGCAGCTAGAGGAAGAGAATACATCACCAATTCAAGGGAACCTCAAAAACTCAAATGGCTGGGAGTCCCGTTTCAGCCTCAATCAACTTGAATTGTGTAAAGATTTTTCCGGGCGAAGCGTCCTCCCCACGGGTGAGACTCAGTGGAGATGTGAGATTCTCAATCTTATATACCTCTCTTAAACAAAGAGGGCTTTCAGCCAAGAAGTCTGACATGTGTGACCATTTAGTGTTTTAACTCATTCCATATGTTATGTATCAAGTATCTCACTTTATCTGTCATTTTGACATATGTATGTATCAAATATCTAGTATTTTCACTCATTCCATATTGTCTATACCTTGACGTATTTCCTTAGCAATAGTATATGCTCAAGGACGGAGCCACCCGCTGTAAGCATAAACATTTCTAGAATTGGCTAGTTCCTGGTATCTATTGTCAAGGACATATAGAGTTCATGGAATGGTCAAATTCCCATAATTTAGAAGCTCAGGCCTGTTAGATTTGAGTGAGCTTACAATTCTAATATGAAATTTTAATTTCTTATTCAACAAGACATATGCATGGGTAATTTTTCAACATTGACCCTTGTAAACCCTTCTGTTCCAACTTTTCCCCTTCTTCCCCCCACCCCCTCCCTTAGATGAAAGGTAGACAAATACATGTTAAATATGTTAAAGTATATGTTAAATGCAATATATGTATACATATTTATACAGTTATCTTGCTGCACAAGAAAAATCAGATTTAGAAAGAAGGTAAAAATAACCTTAGAAGGAAAATAAAAATGCAAGTGTAAAGGTCAGAGGAGGAATCAGGCACTCCACAGTCATGAAGTAAACAGGCAAATAAAGCCCGAGACCCTCAGATGTGATTTGCTGTGAGTAAACAGAGACCACCTCATGAGCAGCAGCTCTGATTACATTGAGATTGCATCATCTCCTTCTCTGATTATGTGTATGACCTTAAGCTGTGGGGAAGAGGAAGCAGGTCCTCTTTGACCTAGAGCTCATCAGGAGTTCACAGGGAGTCAGCAAAAGTTAGCTAGGAACAGGATGTGAACATGTGAATAAAAGATCTTGAGCTGTTCTAAAGGCTGTTCTCAAGTACTCTATCATGTATTTAATTCATCTTTCCTATGAAATGATGGCCAGAGATCTCTGAAGACTTCAGACAGAGGCAAGCTTGGTAAAATTGGTTTAAACACTACAAAAGACAGTGACCAGAGATTTCTCTGAGGCCCTGGGAATTAGGAGAGACTGGCAATAGTGAATGCAGAGTGGGCATTAATAAGGGTATTCACAAAAGTAGTGAATGCTTTGTGGGCATTTACAAGTGGTGCCAGAATGAATGCATTGTAGATTGCCAGAGCCCCCATTTATCAGGAAGACAGTACTCCATCTGGGAGGGAAGCATTATGGATCTAGGCATAAGTCTACCTAAGATCAAGCTCAAGGATGATGAGGGTGTGATTTGGGGCAGGGATGGATCTGCTGTCCTTGTCTCCAAAGCTTTTGGGTGGGTCTGTAGCAAAAGAATTTCATGTAATCAAAGCTGTGATAAGAAAAGCTTTTATTGGTAAGAAAGGCACCAAGATGTCTTGGCAGGCAAATCACTCAAGAGAGAAGTGATTTTGCAAAGAAACATAATTTGAAGGCCTACTTTATACAGAAACAGAATAATAGAACAGAATAAGCAAGACTACTTAAGTTTGTATCTGAAAAGGTCTTCCTGCTTTCAGAGGATGTGGGGCCATTTAAGTTTGTATAATGTTTTGTTGGTGATTTTACAATAACTTTACAGGGCTGTCTGGTTTCCCTCTCATAAAAGGACATAGCTGTGCATGCAGCTCAAGTAAATAGGTGAAAGAGCCAGATGGATCACCTCTGAAGAATAGCAAGGAGCTTGCTTTCAAGCTGGGAGGTATTTGCTCCCACGCCTATTAAATATAGCTCAGCAAGGAAAAAATCTAAAGCTAATAGAGATGGTTGAGAGTATAGATCAAAAAATATAAGCATTAAAGGTTGAGTTAGAGGTAAAATGAAAAATTACATTACAGACAATAACAAAGAGAGATAAAAGAATTACAGGCTGAGTTACTGGTTGAGTTAGAGAAAAGACAAAAAGAACTGAAAGTTCAGCCTACTAGCTGAAACTGAGAAGGAAAAAAACAAGCAGAAAGTTGGTGAACATACCATGTGGAAGTTAACCAGAGAAATATTCTTTAGTATTTTGTTAATTTATCTCAGCTGCTATTGCTTTAGGGGATCTACAGAGAAAAGAATTAAATATCCTGCTAATGGGAAGGGATTTGGATTTATTCATACACAAAACTTGGTTTTGGCTTTAATTCTGCCTACCACCAAGCATGCACCTTGGGGGAATTTCCCATTTCTTGATCTTCCTCCCTCAACTCCACCTTCATGGGTGGGAGGAGGAGGAAGAATGGGAGGGGTGATGATATTATCAGCACTGCTCACTAACCAATTCCAACCCCCAAGAGGCTTCATGGCCAGAGGCAAAGGAGACTTGTGTTTTAAGTGTACCAGTTGTTATTATGCTCAGAGAGTTTTTGAAAATGCAACACTCCAACCTGATCAGTTAGTCTCTAAGCAAGCCTGTGAGGATAAGAGATTGCAGTTAGAGAAAGTAGAGTTTTATGCCTACAAGACTACAAAGATATTATCTGGGGAGCTGAAACTTGCCTTTGTTCATCTTATAGATCTTTCTTTCGCTTTTGCACAGAGTTGAATGTCCTTTGTTCATTATCTGTATGAATGACATACCATTGAAAAGATTGTTAGACACAGATGTAGATCGTACAGCTATTAGAAATGCCAGCTGGTCTAGTAATTGGCTAAAGATTACAGTAAACACCTATATGTCTGCCATTAAAGGCTCTATAGTAGCTAAAATTAGTGCTACCTCTTTGAGATGGGAATTTAAAGATAAGACAGAAGTTTATTTTTTTTTAATAATTAAAATAAGATATGATTTAATTAATTATAATGTGTATAATGTACTTTTTTTTAATGACATAAGTAAGTAGTCTGCATAGGGTCTAGGAAAAGTAAAGGCAAATATTAATAAAGTTCTCTCATTGCAGGCTGTTAGAAGTTCGGTTTTGGAATGTCCCTAAAGGTTGTCTAGTCAAAACTATAAGTCTTGTCAAGATAACATGCATATATTAAGTGCTTACTGTATAGCAGAAATAGTGCAAAGTGATGGAAATACAAATAGGTAAAAACCCGTCCTTGCCATCAATGAGTTCAAAGGCAGTAGGCATTTCCTCTACCACATTCTCAACAAGTAAGCTTCTATCATTGTGTGAAACATTAAAGTGAAGCTCCAAAGGAGCCTCTTCCACTATAGTTAGTTCAAATTTATTGCAGGAAGTGAAATCTCTGTCTCTGAAATACCTACTCAGGATTCCTTTTTTTTTTTTTCTTCCATGTGGGGTAAGGTAAAACAAGTTTTTAATCGTTCAGTTCTTTTTTTTTTTAATTAATTAATTTTTATAATTATAACTTTTTTTTGACAGTACATATGCATAAGTAGATTTTTTTTTTTTACAACATTATCTCTTGTACTCCCTTCTGTTCCGAATTTTTACCCTCCTTCCCTCCACTCCCTCCCCTAGATGGCAGGCATTCCCATACATATTAAATATCTTATAGTATATCCTAGGTACAATATATATGTGCAGAATCGAATTTTGTTGTTATTGTTGCAAAGGAAGAATTGTATTGGGAAGGTAAAAATAATCTGGGAAGAAAAAAAAAATAATGCTCACAGTTCACACTCATTTCCCAGTGTTCCTTTTCTGGATGTAGCTGATTCTGTCCATCATTGATCAATTGGAATTGGATTAGCTCTTCCCTATGTTGAAGATATCCACTTCCATCGAATTTTGTTGTTATTGTTGCAAAGGAAGAATTGTATTGGGAAGGTAAAAATAATCTGGGAAGAAAAAAAAAATAATGCTCACAGTTCACACTCATTTCCCAGTGTTCCTTTTCTGGATGTAGCTGATTCTGTCCATCATTGATCAATTGGAATTGGATTAGCTCTTCCCTATGTTGAAGATATCCACTTCCATCAGAATACATTCTCATACAATATCATTGTTGAAGTGTATAATGATCTCCTAGTTCTGCTCGTTTCACTCCGCATCTCTTCAAGCCTCTCTGTATTCCTCCTTTTGGTCATTTCTTACAGAACAATAATATTCCATAACATTCATATATCATAATTTATCCAACCATTCTCCCATTGATGGACATCCATTCATCTTCCATCTCCTAGCCACTATGAAAAGGGCTGCCACAAACATTTTGGCACATACAGGTCCCTTTCCCTTCTTTAGTATCTCCTTGGGATATAAGCCCAGTAGTAGCACTGCTGAGTCAAAGGGTATGCACATTTTGATAGCTTTTTGGGCATAATTCCAGATTGCTCTCCGGAATGGTTGGATTAAGACAGAAATTTTTATTTATTTTATAGTTGAAAGATTCCCCATCGGTGGGAGACATCTTACAAAGTGAAAAAATTCAGACCTTATTTCATATAGGACAGGAGCAACTTAACCAAGTACATTAACAAGCTTCTCTAAGTCCTTGGAATTCCCCTAAATTTGTTATGGATTCAAGATAAATAAATGGACAGATGGAGACAACGGAAGCTCTTCAGTTTGGGCTTCCATGTCCTCAACTGCCTCAAATAGTCTCTTTGGATTAAAGATTATTTCTATTCTATCCCTCTAGATAAGGAGAATATGAAGGGATTTGTCTTTTCAGTGCCCAGCATTAATCTAGCTCAGCCTTATAAAGAATTTGAATGGACAATTTTGCCATAGGGTATGAAGAATAGCCCTAGTATGTATCAATGTGAATGTGACTGCTTACCTTACTCCTGTAAGAATAGCATCTCCAAAAGTTATATTGTAACCACCATTAAGAGAAGACAGTGCTTTAGACTCGCCATGCCAGCTTGTAAAAATAATCTCAAGAGACTCTAAAAGAGATGAAAATATGAACCTCCCAGCACAATCAGAACAAAATTTTATTTCTTTTATTTCTTACCCAGTGTTTGTGGATAGAATTTCAATAAAAGCCATTAAGAGAGTACTACAATTTTCTGGTACAAGACCTGGCAAAATATATACCTCTCATGCCAGTGCAACATTGATGTGTGTTGTGGAACATTGATGTGTGTTCCCAGAGTGGAAAAATTTATTGTCCACAGCTCCAAGCCTTGCACATGGGTATATAAATATAATTTTTAATATGGCTTATTCAGTAGATGTAGTACAAAGAATTGCCACAGCCTAAGTAAAATTTGTAGTTTTTGAAATATATTACAAGCTCTTTAAAGAAGTTCAAGAGCAAGTGAGAAGGCACTAAGGTAAGTATTATATCCTGCATGTCCATTTTCATAGTGGACTTTCAGATCCTATCTTTTATCATCAGGCTGCTAGAGCTTTACATTTGCAAATTGTGATAACTAAAGAGGAAGCTAGCAGCACAGCAAAAGGATGTATAGCTTGCCTTTTCACATTCCTATGCTGCTCTATGGCAAATGGACATCACTCATGTTAAGAGAGTTAAGAGGCAGAGAATCCATGTAACCATGGATATAAAACCATGGATATACATTCTCAGTTCCTTATGGCTTCATTCCAATCAGGAGAAACAGTCAGCCATCTTTCCCTTGTAGGAATCTCACATGCACTTTAGATAGGTAATGTGCCAGCTTATACATCTTCTGCCTGTAGGTCCTTTTGCATTGAATCTGGCATTGCACATTCACTGGCATCCCATATCATCATTGAACAGACTATTTAAACCCCCCAAATATTCCTGTCCATGCCGGAGAAAGGAATTTTGGGATTTGTACGAGATGTAGCAATACCTACATGTAATTGCCTGCAATTTTTAAATTCTTTGGATTTTACCCTAGCAATGTGCTTCTGACACATGCAGAATGTGTGGCTAAACAACAGACTGGCTGACAAGGACAAGAACCCTTTCTCCACAGTGATGTAGAAGGGCTTAGATGGTATCTGAAAGGGCTGGGTTGGGTCAAGGTTTGGAGTCCGGATATGTTCTTGTTATTTCAGGTGCAGACCCAACAGCAGAGAAATGAATCCCAACCAGACACATCAGTGACTTGGGGAAACAAGAAGAAAAGGATTGGACGACAGCCCAGAGGGATCGGCCAGAGGTTAGCAGCCTTCCAGACACTGATGGCAGCCATGTCCCTCCTGACCATGCACCAGAGACAGCAGATACAGCACTAGTGTAGAAGCTCAATTGGACTGTCTTGGGTGATGTGCAATACCTACAGACTGATCTAATTGGACAATGAGCTTGTGTGTTTCTCCCATGGCTACTCACTGTTCATATGGTGGCCTGGGGAGAGACTTCACCCTGTTTTCCACTTATAGACAATGCCTCTAAGTTAGTGGGTGAAAAACCAACACATCCACCTGCCAAAGTTAGTGAGGCAGTGCTACAGGACATGATTTTTCTTGTATACACCTTCCTCTGTGCCTTTCTTTTACTAAAAGGTGTATACAATTGAAACTACAGACTTTGACATCCCACTTCATTGACCTCCCACCTTCTTGAGCATGACTTTATTGAATGGGTTGAACACCATGCTGCATGCTTGGTTTTGGCCACTGTTTGGCTTAGTTGTTATTGTTTTACTTTTGTTTGCCTTTGTTCTGTTATATACATTCTGTAATCTCATTGATTAGTCAAGCTATTGTTGATGCTAAAGTCAGCTTGATGTGATGAGTGGTCCCCCCACTTTACAAGAGAAGGAAATTGCAAGGGTCAGAGGAATCAGGCACTCTATAGTCAGGTAGTAAACGGTCAAAGAAAGCCTGAGACCCCCGGATGTGATTTGCTGTGAGTAAACAGAGACCACCTTATGGGCAGGAACTCTGGTCGAATTGAGATTGCATCATCAATGAGAAGTGTCTCCTTCTCTAACTGGCTGTGTGTTTGACTTCATAGACCCAATTAAAGCATTTGTTAAGAATCCCTTGATCAGCTTTAGATATACAGAAGATAATGCATCTTGTACAGAAAGTCCAGTTGAAGCAAATAGGATTTAATTAACATCAACTATAAAGTTGCTAATTGAAAAGGAAACAAAGGGAAAACTAGATTCAATAGAATGGGAAATAGAGAGCAACAAGTATCTGAAGGAATGGATTTTCCTAAAGGAAATAACTGGAACTATTGCCTGCACATTCACTCATTCCACTGTAAAGGATTGCTGTTAAGAATCCCTTGATCAGCTTTAGATATACAGAAGATAATGCATCTTGTACAGAAAGTCCAGTTGAAGCAAATAGGAGATAATTAACATCAACTATAAAGTTCCTAATTGAAAAGGAAACATCAGGCACACTAGCCTCAAGAGAATGGGAAGTAGAGAGAAACAAGTATCCGAAGGAATGGATTTTCCTAAAGAAAATAACTGGAACTATTGCCTGCACATTCACTCATTCCACTGTCAAGGATTCCTGTTAAGAATCCCTTGATCAGCTTTAGATATACAGAAGATAATGCATCTAGTACAGAAAGTCCAGTTGAAGCAAATAGGATTTAATTAACATCAACTATAAAGTTCCTAATTGAAAAGGAAACAAAGGGAATACTAGCCTCAATTGAATGGGAAATAGAGAGCAACCCTTATCCACAGGATTGATTTTTCCTAAAAGAAATAACTGGAACTATTGCCTGCACATTCACTCATTCAACTGTAAAGGATTCCTGTTAAGAATCCCTTAATCAGCTTTAGATATACAGAAGATAATGCATCTTGTACAGAAAGTCCAGTTGAAGCAAATAGGAGAGAATTTTTTTTTTTTTTCAGATCTAATTAACATGGGTATTTATTTGCTTTTTCATTGTCAATGTATGGAAAATTACTAAATTACAATAAACCACTTGGATTGTATGCTTATGAACAGAAGTATAGTCCAATACATTATAAGTCAAACTTATAATGAAAACTTTCTAAAGTCGTCTTTCCAAATTATTTTAGTGAACAATTACTGAGTTTATTTGATTATAGGCCATTTATATAGTAAGCCTTCTCTTAACCATTCCATCCCCTCCAGCTACTGTCCTCTCCTTCTTTTTCATTACTGAATTTCTTTAAAAAAAAAATTAATTCCCATTCCCTCCATTTTCCCAGCAGTCACTTAACTCCTTGCTCCCAAAATGTGGTTATTTCCTTTATGGTCCTACTGAATTTGCTCTTTTGAATGTCATCAATCCCAAACTTTTTCTTAGTCTTTGAAATCATACTCAAATCCTATAGTCATTCAATTGATCAATAAGCCCTGTTAATAAATCAATAAGGATTGATTATAGATTTACTTTGGGCAGATCCTATTCTGAGGATACCAATTGAAACAATTTTTACTCTCAAGAAAAGAAAATAAGTATATACATGAAAAAAGTATACATGTAAAGAATATATATATAAACATATATACATATATGAAAGCATACATATAAAATTAATAAGTTCAAATACATGTATATATTATACATATTATAAATATTTATATACAAGTACATTTATAAGCATTTGTGTATAATAAACACATTCATATGTATGTGTGCATGTGTTAAATGGAAGTTATTTTGGAAAAGAGGGCAAATAGTAGTAAAGGGGCATGCATATAATAATGTTTGAACTGCATCTTAAAAGAAGGAAATAATTAATTAGGAAGAATTAAGGAGGGAATACCTCCCAGGCACAGAGATGGGAAATGGAGTATTTTTTTTTTTTTTCTTTTTGCAACAGAGAGGCTGCAAAAAGTTTTTTTTTTTTTTTTATTTTAATTTTTTATTTTATTTTATAATTATAACATTTTTTGACAGTACATATGCATGGGTAATTTTTTACAACATTATCCCTTGCACTTACTTCTATTCAGATTTTTTCCCTTCCTCCCCCAACCCCCTCCCCCAGATGGCAAGCAGTCTTATATATGTTAAATATATTACAGTATAATTTAGATACAATATATGTGTGTAGAACCAAATTTTTTGTTGCACAGGAAGAATTGGATTCAGAAGGTAAAAATAACAGTTTACATTCATTTCCCAGTGTTCCTTTTCTGGATGTAGCTGGTTCTGTCCATCATTAATCAATTGGAATTGGATTAGCTCTTCTCTATGTTGAAGAAATCCACTTCCATCAGCATACATCCTTGTACAGTATCATTGTTGAAGTGTATAATGATCCCCTAGTTCTGCTCGTTTCACTCAGCATCAGTTGATGTAAGTCTCTCCAAGCCTCTCTGTATTTCTCCTGTTGGTCATTTCTTATAGAACAATAATATTCCATAACATTCATATACCATAGTTTACCCAACCATTCTCCAATTGATGGACATCCATTCATCTTCCAGCTTCTAGCCACTATGAAAAGGGCTGCCACAAACATTTTGGCACATACAGGACCCTTTCCCTTCTCTAGTAGTTCCTTGGGATATAAGCCCAGTAGTAGTATGGCTGGGTCAAAGGGTATGCACATTTTGATAACTTTTTGGGCATAATTCCAGATTGCTCTCCAGAATGGTTGGATTCTTTCACAACTCCACCAACAATGCATCAGTGTCCCAGTTTTCCCACAGCCCCTCCAACATTCATCGTTATTTGTTCCTGTCATCTTAGCCAATCTGACAGGTGTGTAATGATACCTCAGAGTTGTCTTAATTTGCATTTCTCTGATCAATAGTGATTTGGAACACTCTTTCATATGAGTGGAAATAGTTTTAATTTCATCATCTGAAAATTGTCTGTTCATATCCTTTGACCATTTATCAATTGGAGAATGGCTTGATTTCTTATAAATTAAAGTCAATTCTCTGTATATTTTGGAGATGAGGCCTTTATCAGAACCTTTAACTGTAAAAATTTTTTCCCAATTTGTTACTTCCCTTCTAATCTTGTTTGCCTTAGTTTTGTTTGTGCAGAAACTTTTTAATTTGGTGTAATCAAAATGTTCTATTTTGTGATCAATAATGGTCTCTAGTTCTCCCTTGGACACAAACTCCTTCCTCCTCCACAAGTCTGAGAGGTAAACCATCCCATGTTCCTCCAATTTATTTATGATTTCGTTCTTTATGCCTAAATCTTGGACCCATTTTGATCTAATCTTAGTATGTGGTGTTAAATGTGGGTCCATGCCTAGTTTCTGCCATACTAATTTCCAGTTTTCCCAGCAGTTTTTGTCAAATAATGAATTCTTATCCCAAAATTTGGGATCTTTGGGTTTGTCAAAGATTAGATTGCTATTTTTATTCACTATCTTGTCCTGTGAACCTAACCTATGCCACTGATTCTAAACCCTTTTCTATGGCTGCAATCTAATAAAAGAGTTTTCTAGATTCTTTTCTGGATTCTATCTTTAGAAACGTGTTTTCTAGATTATTTTCTAGAGTCTCATTCTAGAAAGCGTTACTTTCTAGATTCTTTTATGCATCATCTCTCTTGAAAACATGTTTTTCTAGATTCTTTTCTACAGCCTCAGTCTAGAAAACACTTTTCTAGATTATTTTCTCGATCTTCACTCTAGAAACCAGACTTTTCTAGATTATTTTCTAGAAGTTCAGTGTAGAAAACATTCCTTTCTAGAATCACTTCTGGATCCTCTCTCTAGAGAATAATTTTTTTCTAGATTTTTTTTTTCTATTGCCTAAATCTAGAAAATATCCCTTTCTACTTTTTTTCTGGATCCTCTCTCCAGAAACAACTATTTTCTAGGTTCTATCCTTGAGCCTCAATTCAGAAAAAAAAACATTCTTTTTTAGATTCTTTTATGAATCCTATCTCTAGTAAAAAACCTCTTTTCTACATTCTTTTCTGGAGCATCAATCAACATTTTCTATATTGTTGTCTAAACCCTCAATCCAGAAAAGTCTTTTCCAGATCCTATAATAGAGCCTTAGTCCAGAAAACGATATTTTCTATATTGTTTTCTGGATGCTCTCTCTATAAACATCTTTTTTTCTAGATTCTTTTCTCAAGGCTCAATCAAGAAAACATTTTTTTTGTAGATTCATTTCTAGATGCCCACACCTTTCTAGATTATTTTTGAAGCTTCAATCTTTTCTAGCGTCACAATAAAATAACACTCAGTGTTTTCTAGATTATTTTCTGGTTCCTCAATCTTTTCTAAATTCTTTTCTGGATCTGCTCTGTATAAACGACTCTTGTATAGTTTCTTTTCTATAGCGTCAATTAAAAAAATTCTTCTAGATTATTTTTCTGGATACTCTCTCTAGAAAGCATTCTATTCTAGATTCTTTTATGGATTCTCAATATTTTCTAGATTTTTTTTCTGGATCCTCTCTCTAAAAAACAACAGTGCTAGAATCTTTTCTAGGGTCTCAATTCAGAAAATTTTTTCTAGCTTCTTTTCTGCTTTGTCTCTCTAGAAAAAACTCTTTTCTAGATTATTTTCTGGAACTTCAATCTTTTCAAATTCTTTTCTGGATTTTCAAGCCAGAAAACATTTTTTGCTAGCATCTTTCGTGGATCTTCAACCTTTTCTTGATCCTTTTCTATAACTGTAATCCAGAAAAAGTCTTTTCTAGATTTTTTTTCTGGATTCTTGCTTTAGAAAGAAATATTTTCTAGATTCTATTCTAGAACCCCAATCTAGAAAACAATCTATTCTAGAATCTTTTCTGGATCTCCTCTCTAGAAAAAATTCTTTTCTAAGTCCTTTTCTAGACCCTCAATCTAGAAAACATTCTTTTCTAGGGTCTTTCTTGGATCTTATCTCTAGAAACTACCCTTTTCCAGAGCCCCAATCCATTAAACAATCTCTTCTAGATTTTTTTTCTGGATCCTCGATATTTTCTAGAACCTTTTTTGGATACTCTCTCTAGAAACAACTCTTTTCTAGTTCCTATTCTAGAGCCTCAATCCAGAAAAACAATCTTTTCTAGATTATTTTATGAATCCTCTCTCTAGAAAAAAAAACCCTCTTTCTGTATTCTTTTCTGGTGCATCAGTCTTTTCTATATTGTTGTCTAAATCCTCAATCCAGAAAAAATTCTTTTTTAGATCCTATAATAGCACCTCAATTTAGAAAACAATCTTTTCCACATTTTTTTCTGCATCCTCTCTCTAGAAATATCTTTTTTTCTAGATTCTTTTCTAGAACTTCAATCAAGAAAACATTTTTTTCTAGATTCATTTGTAGTCCCCCAAACCATCCTAGATTTTATTTGGAGCCTCAGTGTTTTCTAGAGCCTCAATAAAATAACCCTCACTGTTTTCTATATTATTTTCTGGATCCTCTCCTCTGGATCCTTTTCTAAATCCTTTTCTGCATCTGCTTTCTATAAACGATCCTTGTATAGTTTCTTTTCTACAGCCTCAATCTAAAAAAAATTATTCCAGATTTTTTCTGGATCCTCTCCCTAGAAAACATTCTTTTCTAGATTCTTTTATGGATTCTCAAATTTTTCTAGATTTTTTTTTTCTGGATCCTCTCTCTAAAAACAACTCTGCTAGAATCTTTTCTAGAGCCTCAATTCAGAAATTTTTTTACAGCTTCTATTCTGCTTTGTCTCTCTAGAAAAAACTCTTTCCTAGATAATTTTCTGAAGCCTCAATCTTTTCTAGATTATTTTCTGGAACTTCAATCTTTTCAGATCCTTTTCTGGATTTTCAAGCCAGAAAACATTCTTTACTAGCATCTTTCCTGGACCTTCAACCTTTTCTAGATCCTTTTCTATAGCTGTAATGCAGAAGATGTCTTTTCTAGATGCATTTCTCAATTCTATCTTTAGAAAAAGTTTTTTCTAGATTATTTTCTGGAATCTCAATTTAGAAAACGTTCTTTTCTAGATTCTTTGATGGATCATCTATTTTGAAACAATGTTTTTCTAGATTCTTTTCTACATCCTCCTTCCAGTAATCATTTAATAGATTCTTTTCTAGATCTTCTTTCTAGAAACCAACCTTTTCTAGATTCTTTTCTAGAACCTCAGTCTAGAAAACATTCTTTTTTTAGAATATCTTCTAGATCCTGTCCCTCGGAAACAATTCTTTTCTAGATCCTTTTCTAGAGCCTGAATCTAGAATATATTCTTTTCTCCATTCTTTTCTGGATCGTCTCTCTAGAAACTAGTCTTTTGTGGATTTTTTTCCAGTGCCTCAATCCAGAAAACATTCTTTTCTAGATCCTATAATAAAGCCTTAATTCAGAAAACAATCTTTTCTACATTCCTTTCTATATCCTCTCTCTCGAAACATCCTTTTTCTTGATTCTTTTCTAGAGCCTCAATCAAGAAACATTTTTTTCTAGTTCACTTCTAGACCCCCAAACCTTTCTAGATAATTTTTGGAGCCTCAATTATGTCTACAGCCTCAATAAACAAAAAATCCTCACTGTTTTCTAGATTATTTTCTGTACCTCAATCTTTCTAAATTTTTTTCTCGATCTCTTTTTATAAACAACCCTTATATAGTTTCTTTTTTACAGCCTCAGTTAAAAAAAATGTTCTAGTAATTTTTCTCGATCCTCTCTCTAGAAAACATTCTCTTTGAAATTCTTCTATGGATTCACTATACTTTCTAAATTTTAAAAGATTTTTTTCTAGATCATCTCTCGAAAAAGAGCTTTGCTAGAAACTTTTCCAGAGCCTAATGAAGAAATATTTTTCCTAGCTTTTTTTCTCGTTCGTCTCTCTAGAAAAAAAAACACACAACTTTTCTGAATCATTTTCTGGAGCCTCAATCTTTTCTAGATTATTTTCTGGAACTTCAGTCTTTTGAGATCTTTTTCTGGATTGTAAAGCCAGAAAACATTTTTTACTAGCGTCTTTCCTGGAGCTTCAACCTTTTCTAGATCCTTTTCTATAGCCTCAATCTATCAAAAGACTTTTCTTGTTTCTTTTCTTGATTTTGTCTTTATAAAGAAGTCTTTTCTAGATTCTATTCTAGAGCCGCAATCTAAAAATCGTTCTTTTCTAGATTCTTTTACGGATCATCTCTCTTGAAACAATGTTTTTCTACATTCTTTTCTAGAGCCTCATTTTAGAAAACATTTTTCTAGTTTCTTTTCTAGATTTTATCCCTAGAAATAAATCTTTTCTAGGACATCAATCTAGAAAACATTCTTTTCTAGAATCTTTTCTGGAACCTCTCTCTCTAGAAACATGTTTTTTTCTAGATTCTTTTCTACAGCATCAATGTAGAAAAAATATTTTCTAGCAACTTATTTGGATCCTCTCTCTAGAAACAACTCTTTTCCAGAGCCTCAATCCATAAAACAATCTCTTCCATATTTTTTCTGGATCCTCAGTCTTTCCTAGATGCTTTTATGGATACTCTCTCTAGAAAAAACTCTTGCCCAGATTCTATTCTAGAGCCTCAATCCAGAAAAAAAAAAAAACAAAAAACAAAAACAAAAACAAAACAAAACAAAACAAAACATTTTTTCTCCATTCTTTAATGAATCCTCTCTCTAGAAAAAATCCTCTTTTCTACATTCTTTTCTGGAGCACCTACTTTTACATATTGTTGTCTAAATGCTCAATACAGAAAACATTCTTTTCTAGATCCTAAAATAGAGCTTCAATAGAGAAAACAATCTTTTCTATATTCTTTTCTGGATTCTCTCTCTATAAACATCTTTTTTTCTAGATTCTTTTCTATTCCCTCAAGCAAGAAAACATATTTTTCTAGATTCATTTCTAGACCTCCAAACCTTTTTAGATTATTTTTGAAGCCTCAATCTTTTCTAGAGCCTCAGTAAAAAAAAAAAAAAAAAAAAAAAAAAAAAAAAAACCTCTCTGTTTTCTAGATTATTTTCTGGTTACAAAAACTTTTCTAATTCTTTTCTGGATTTCCATTCTATAAACAACCTTTCTATAGTTTCTTTTCTACAATCTCAATCTAAAAAAAATATTCTAGATTTCTTTTCTGGATCCTCTCTTTAAAAACAACTTTGCTAGAATCTTTTCTAGAGCCTCAATTCAGAAAATTTTTTTCTAGCTTCTTTTCAGCTTTTTCTTTCTAGAAAAAACTCTTTTCTAGATCATTTTATGGAGCCTCAATCATCTAGATTATTTTCTGGAACTTCTATCTTTTCAGACCCTTTCCTGGATTTTCAAGCAAGAAAACATTCTTTGCTCACGTCTTTCCTGGAGCTTCAACTTTTTCTAGATCTTTTTCTATAGCTACACTCCAGAAAAAGTCTTTCTAGATTGTTTTCTTGATTCTATCTTTAGAAACGAGTCTTTTCTAAATTCTTTTCTAGAGCCTGAATCTAGAAAACTTTCTTTTCTAGATTATTTTATGGATCATATCTCTTGAAAAAATGTTTTTGAAGATTCTTGTCTAGAGCCTCATTCTAGAAAACATTTTTCTAGATTCTTTTTCTAGATCTTCTCTCTAGAATCCAGTCTTTTCTAGATTCTTTTCTAGAACCTCAGTCTGGAAACCATTTTTTCTAGAATCTTGTCTGGATCCTCTCTGGAAAAAAGTCTTTTCTATTCTAGAGCCTCAATCTAGAATATATTCTTTTCTAATTCTTTTCTGGATCCTCTCTCTACAAACAAGTCTTTTCTAGATTCTTTTCTAGTACAACAATTTAGAAAACATTTTTTTTTCTAGAATCTGTTCTGGATCCTCTCTCTAGAAACAACTCTTTTCCAGAGGCTCAATCCATAAAACAATCACTTCTAGATTTTTTTCAGGATCCTCTATCTTTCCTAGATCCTTTTCTGGATACTCTCTCTAGAAACAATTCTTATTCTTTTTTTTTTTTTTTTTTAATTTTTTATTTTATTTTATAATTATAACATTTTTTGACAGTACATATGCATGGGTAATTTTTTACAACATTATCCCTTGCACTTAACTTCTATTCAGATTTTTTCCCTTCCTCCCCCAACCCCCTCCCCCAGATGGCAAGCAGTCTTATATATGTTAAATATATTACAGTATATTCTAGATACAATTTATGTGTGTAGAACCGAATTTTTTTGTTGCACAGGAAGAACTGGATTCAGAAGGTAGAAATAACAGTTTACATTCATTTCCCAGTGTTCCTTTTCTGGATGTAGCTGGTTCTGTCCATCATTAATCAATTGGAATTGGATTAACTCTTCTCTATGTTGAAGAAATCCACTTCCATCAGCATACATCCTCGTACAGTATCATTGTTGAAGTGTATAATGATCCCCTAGTTCTGCTCGTTTCACTCAGCATCAGTTGATGTAAGTCTCTCCAAGCCTCTCTGTATTTCTCCTGTTGGTCATTTCTTATAGAACAATAATATTCCATAACATTCATATACCATAGTTTACCCAACCATTCTCCAATTGATGGACATCCATTCATCTTCCAGCTTCTAGCCACTATGAAAAGGGCTGCCACAAACATTTTGGCACATACAGGACCCTTTCCCTTCTCTAGTAGTTCCTTGGGGTATAAGCCCAGTAGTAGTATGGCTGGGTCAAAGGGTATGCACATTTTGATAACTTTTTGGGCATAATTCCAGATTGCTCTCCAGAATGGTTGGATTCTTTCACAACTCCACCAACAATGCATCAGTGTCCCAGTTTTCCCACAGGCCCTCCAACATTCATCGTTATTTGTTCCTGTCATCTTAGCCAATCTGACAGGTGTGTAATGATACCTCAGAGTTGTCTTAATTTGCATTTCTCTGATCAATAGTGATTTGGAACACTCTTTCATATGAGTGGAAATAGTTTTAATTTCATCATCTGAAAATTGTCTGTTCATATCCTTTGACCATTTATCAATTGGAGAATGGCTTGATTTCTTATAAATTAAAGTCAATTCTCTGTATATTTTGGAGATGAGGCCTTTATCAGAACCTTTAACTGTAAAAATTTTTTCCCAATTTGTTACTTCCCTTCTAATCTTGTTTGCCTTAGTTTTGTTTGTGCAGAAACTTTTTAATTTGGTGTAATCAAAATGTTCTATTTTGTGATCAATAATGGTCTCTAGTTCTCCCTTGGACACAAACTCCTTCCTCCTCCACAAGTCTGAGAGGTAAACCATCCCATGTTCCTCCAATTTATTTATGATTTCGTTCTTTATGCCTAAATCTTGGACCCATTTTGATCTAATCTTAGTATGTGGTGTTAAATGTGGGTCCATGCCTAGTTTCTGCCATACTAATTTCCAGTTTTCCCAGCAGTTTTTGTCAAATAATGAATTCTTGTCCCAAAATTTGGGATCTTTGGGTTTGTCAAAGATTAGATTGCTATTTTTATTCACTATCTTGTCCTGTGAACCTAACCTATGCCACTGATCAACTAGTCTATTTCTTAGCCAATACCAAATGGTTTTGGTGACTGTTGCTTTATAATATAGCTTTAAATCAGGTACACTTAGACCACCTTCCTCTGACTTTTTTTTCATTAGTTCCCTTGCAATTCTTGACCTTTTATTCTTCCATATGAATTTTGTTGTTATTTTTTCTAGGTCATTAAAATAGTTTCTTGGGAGTCTGATTGGTATAGCACTAAATAAATAGATTAGTTTGGGGAGTATTGTCATCTTTATTATATTCGCTCGGCCTATCCAAGAACATTGAATGTCTTTCCAATTATTTAAATCTGACTTTATTTTTGTGGCAAGTGTTTTGTAATTTTGCTCATATAATTCCTGACTCTCCTTTGGTAGATATATTCCCAAATATTTGATACTATCGACTGTTATTTTGAATGGAATTTCTCTTTGTATCTCTTGCTGTTGGATTGTGTTGGTAATGTATAAAAATCCTGAGGATTTATGTGGATTTATTTTGTATCCTGCGACTTTGCTAAAATTCTGAATTATTTCTAACAACTCTTTTTCTAGATCCTATTCTAGACCCTCAATCCAGAAAACATTCTTTTCTAGATTTTTTTGTAAATCCTCTCTCTAGCAAAAAACCTCTTTTCTACATTCTTTTCTGGAGCATCAACCTTTTCCATATTGTTTTCTAAAACTTCAATCCAGAAAACATTCATTTTTCGATACTATAATAAAATCTCAATCCAGAAAACTATTTTCTAGAATCTTTTCTGGGTCTTCTTTCTAGAAAAAAACCTCTTTTCTACATTGTTTTCCATATTGTTTTTTAAATTAATTTTATAATTATAACATTTTTGACAGTACATATGCATAGTTAATTTTTTTTACAACATTATCCATTATACTCCCTTCTGTTCTGAATATTTCCCCTCCTTCCCTCCACTCCTTCCCTCAACTAGATGGCAGCTATTCCCCTACATATTAAATATCTTATACTATATCCTAGGTACAATATATATGTGCAGAACCGAATTTTGTTGTTGCAAAGGAAGAATCGTATTCAGAAGGTAAAAATAATCTGGGAAGAAAAACAACAACAACAAAAAACGGATATAAAATGCTCACAGTTTACACTCATTTCCCAGTGTTCCTTTTCTGTGTGTAGCTGATTCTGTCCATCATTGATCAAATGGAATTGAATTAGATCTTCTTTACGTTGAAGATATCCACTTTCATCAGAATACATCCTCACACAGTATCATTATTGAAGTGTATAATGATCTCCTAGTTCTGCTCGTTTAACTCAGCATCAGTTGATGTAAGTCTCTCCAAGCCTCTCTGTATTCCTCCTATTGGTCATTTCTTATAGAACAATAATATTCCATAACATTCATATACCATGTTTAACCCAACTATTCTCCAATTGCTGGACATCCATTCATTTTCCAGTTGCTAGCCACTATAAAAAGGGCTGCCAAAAACATTTTGGCACATAAAGGTCCCTTACCCTGCTTTATTATTTCCTTGGGATATAAGTGTAACGAGCTGTCGTCTCTAGAAGCTGCCGGATTACTCTCTGGGAAGAGATCTGCTGTGTCTACTCAAATCTCTCAGACAGATTCTTCTTCCTGTAGTGAACCGTTGTCTCCAGGCAGTTGCTGTTAACTCTTGTCCTTAGAAGTGACTTCCCTTCCTGCAGAGAGCCCCGTCAAGCCAGATGTAATGCAAAGTCTTCCTTCTTGAATCCTTGCTCTGAATCTCCTCCAGCTCTTATCCTTCTCCAGGCCGATCTGCTCTCTGCGCCCAGTGCTCTCTCTTTTATTCTCCCAGAGAATGGGCGTGGGATAATGCAAGGGCTTCTGGGAAGAACCACCCCAGCCAATGAGCTTGCCCCCTCTATCAAGTCAACCTGAGTTCTCACCTTGTAACCGTCCAGAAAACCTGAGTTCTCACCCAGTAATCCTAACATCTCCCCCTTTCTTTTGATTTAGAACATAGGACAGTCATGACCTTGAAACATAAATTCATCAATATGGGAAGTATTACAGATAATTACATAAATTACATAAGCACATAGTAACATAGTAACATAACACATGCTAGAAGTATATAACATAATCATAATCATAAATTGAAAATTTATAAATGTCCATAAGTCCATTGTCCATTATTCTCATCTTGTGTGAGGAAGTCCAATGATTCCTGCTGGTTTTTAAAGTTCTTTAACAGTCTTCTTATTATCCATGCTCTTTCAGTGTCAGATGTTTCTTAGATCTTCTCCTTTATTTTGAGGCCTTTCTCTTTTTCTGTCTCTCTCTGATGGACAAGGCGAATATGACTCGTTGGCACCCATCTGATTCCTTCTCCTGCTGAAGAAATACAAGCAAACCCTCTCCCCCAGGCAGTTAACCTATCTGGTCCCTTCCATTCACCACTTTCTGGATCTCTCCACATCACCTGGCGATTATCTAAGGACAGTGGAGATGCTCTCACTGGACACTGCCCTTCTGGTGGGTTATAAAACCTGTCTGCTGGAGCCAGTGCATCTTTGTCAAAAATTAGAAAATTAATGGTATAGAGAACTAAATTTAGAAGTTCCCTAGGGCTACCTGTGGCTCCCCCTTTCTTTTGTTTTTGGAGGAGTGTCTTAATATCTCTGTTTCTTCTCTCTACTATTGCCTGCCCTTGAGGATTAAAGGGTATGCCCGTGGTATGTAAAATCTTATACTGTGCACAAAAGTGTGTAAAATGTTTGGACGTATATGCAGGTCCATTGTCTGTTTTTATTGCTTGTGGCACACCCATAATTGCAAAAGCTTGTATAAGGAATTCAGTGACCACTCGGGCTGTCTCTTTTGCTGCTGGCATTGCAAATGTGAATCCTGAAAAGGTGTCTACCACGACATGAATAAAAGATAGACGACCAAAAGATTTATAATGGGTCACATCCATTTGCCAGATTTCATTGGGTCTCAAACCACGAGGATTCTTCCCTGGAGGGAGTGTAGGAGCATGGAAAGGAAGACAAGCTGTACAGCTTTTTACTATGCTCCTAGCTTCCTCTCTTGTGATTCCAAATTGTAAACGTAAAGCTCGAGCAGCCTGATGATATTTAGAATGAGATTCTTGTGCTTCCTGAAATAAAGGACTACTGGCTAACATGGTTAGAAGGCTATCTGCCTTTGAATTTCCATCAAAAATGGGACCTGGAAGTCCACTATGTGAGTGGACATGCAAGATATAAATCTTGCCTGGATGTTTTCTCACTTGCTCTTGAAGTTCCTTAAAGAGCTGATAAATATTAGAGGCTGCAAATTTTATTTGGGCTGTGGCAATTCTTTGTACTACACCTACTGAATAGGCTGAATCAGTAATTATATTTACGTCTCCTGGGTAATAAGTGAGAGCTAGCATGATAGCAAATAATTCATTCTGTTGAGTGGATTGAAAAGGAGTCCTGATTACTCTCTTTATGGTTAAATCATGAGAGTATATGGCACAAATATTTTCTTTGGAGGCATCTGTAAAGATTGTTGGTCCTTTAAGAGGAACCTTAGAAACCTTTTCTTCAAAAATCCATCGCCAATTATGTAGTAGCCGGGTAATCTTTAATGGAGATCCATGTGCAAAATTTGGAGCGGTGGCCAATAAAATTTGCCATTCTGGGATGGTCTCACAGCATACATTAATTTGTGCGTTAGTATAGAATGTGTATATTTTTTCAGGACTTATTCCAGATAATTGTGTTACTCTCTTAATAGCCTTTAATAAAATCCTAGCCACAAGCACTGGGTAAGGTGTAAGGCTTTGTTCTGGTTGTGCTGGGAGGTTCACCCACTCAATCACTCTGTCTCCTTGATGAAGGACTGCTGTGGGTGCCTCTTTTGTAGCAAAAACTGATATTTCCAAGGGTTTTTGAGTGACTCTTTCAACCACATTGGATAAAGCCAGTTCAACTTCTCTCAAAGCCTTTTGTGCTTCTTTTGTAAGCTGGCGTGGTGAATTTAAAGCACTGTCTCCCCTTAAAATGTCATATAGTGGTTGTAGTTGATTGGTAGTTAAGCCTAACACTGGACGCATCCATTGGATATCTCCTATTAATTTTTGAAAGTCATTTAAGGTGTTCAACTTCTCTGTTCTTAAAGAAAGCTTTTGTACTGTGAGTGTCTTAGGATATACTTCATATCCTAAATATTGAAAAGGAGCATGTCTTTGAATTTTTTCTGTAGCTATATGCAGTTTGTAGTACTTTAATGTTTCCATGGTCCTTTGTAGACATGCCTCTAACATTTGTTCCTCAGGTGCACATCCCAAAATATCATCCATATAATGTAACAATATTACTTTTGGAAAGGCTTTTCTTACTGGAGCAAGAGCAGCTGCAACATACATTTGGCACATAGTAGGGCTGTTTTTCATTCCCTGTGGCAAAACTGTCCATTCATATCTTTTATAAGGCTCAGCCAAATTAACACTAGGCACTGAAAAAGCAAATCTTTTCATATCCTCCTTATCTAGAGGAATAGAATAGAAACAATCCTTAATGTCTATAACCCATAGAGGCCATTCTCTTGGCAACTGAGTAGGAGATGGAAGTCCAGGCTGAAGAGTTCCCATAGTTTCCATCTGTTCATTTACTCTTCTTAGATCAGTTATCATCCTCCATTTTCCAGATTTCTTTTTCACCACAAATACTGGGGAATTCCAAGGACTTAGAGAAGGCCGCAAGTGTCCTTGGTCAAGTTGTTCTTGCACTATGTCTAATAAGGCCTGAATTTTATCACTTCTTAAGGGCCACTGTTCTACCCACACTGGTGAATCAGTCTTCCACTGAATAGGAACTGGTGAAAGTGCAGGTAGGCCTTCAACAGCAGCCCTGCCTAAAAAGCCGAAGTGCTTATTTGTAATCCTATCTGTTGTAAAATGTCTCTTCCCCACAGATTGATGGGGATTTTTTCAACCACAAAAGGAGTAAAAGCTCCTGTTTCTCCTTCAAATACCCATCTCAAAGGCCTAGCACTAACTTCTGCTGCTATTGATCCTCCCACCCCAGACATATAGGTGTCTGCTTTAATCTTTGGCCAGTGACCGGGCCAATTGGCACCTCTAATAACTGTACGATCTGCACCCGTGTCTACCAATCCTTCAAATGGTATTCCGTTTATATAAATAGTAAGCATAGGTCGGTCAGCTGTCACAGCTGCTGTCCAATATATTCCTGGATTTTGTTCATTGGAGTCAAAATCTAGGCGACTATCACTAGGTTGCTTATTAGGGGTCCGTAACAATAAGCCTGATGCTACTACTTCTCCTGGTTGATAAATCACACGTTGTCTGCCTGTGTTAGTGACTGGGATATTAGATACACGTTCTCCAGTCTCCCACATCAGTGTATGGATGGACACTGTTTTGTAGGCACTCTCAGAAGGTGAAATGGTCAAGCCTACTGTGCCTGGAGGCAAAGGATCCATAGGCTCAACAGGAACAGATTTCACTTCTCCAGGGAGTATCTCGGTAGTCTCTACTGCACACAACTCTATTTTTCCTAATTTCAATCCCTTTCTTTCCTTTTTTCCTCACACTTCCTCCTCTGTTCATTTTTAGAACTTTTCCTTCTCCTACAACTTGCTTGATAGTTTAAGGCTAATTGAACTATGTTGTAGATATAAAATACTTCTGCAGAAATTGAACGAGGCCCATTTTTTGCTTGAAATTCTTTCATTTCATATCCCACTAGCTTCCATTTATCTACATCTATCTTTTCTTCCTCTAAGAACCAAGGGGATGTGCGTCTTAATGCAGCCAAGAGTTTAGCAATCTGTACCCAGGTTACAAGTAAACTCTGCTCCTCAATTATGTTGATTATACTCTCTATAGTACCACTCCTGAATGGAGCTGAGGTTGCGTCTGGGGCTGAGGTTGAGTCGGCTGAGGTCCAGGGATTGAATATAGCTAACATCTGCCCCATTTCACTATAAGAGATTCCTGGGTTAGCCCTTAACAAGTTAAGTTCCTTATTTATCTATTAGCACGCTCACTTAATCTTTAACAAAGTTTCCTCGTTACTCACGGTTCTGGGTCAGAGAGACTGAGATCTAGATCGGAAGCTTTTCCACTGGAATCAGGACCGTGTCTGTCCCTGTTCGGGCGCCAAATTGCGAAGGTCTGGTCTAGCTCCTCTTGTCAGGATAAGCAAAAGTCCTTGCCCCACGTTGGGCGCCAAATGTAACGAGCTGTCGTCTCTAGAAGCTGCCGGATTACTCTCTGGGAAGAGATCTGCTGTGTCTACTCAAATCTCTCAGACAGATTCTTCTTCCTGTAGTGAACCGTTGTCTCCAGGCAGTTGCTGTTAACTCTTGTCCTTAGAAGTGACTTCCCTTCCTGCAGAGAGCCCCGTCAAGCCAGATGTAATGCAAAGTCTTCCTTCTTGAATCCTTGCTCTGAATCTCCTCCAGCTCTTATCCTTCTCCAGGCCGATCTGCTCTCTGCGCCCAGTGCTCTCTCTTTTATTCTCCCAGAGAATGGGCGTGGGATAATGCAAGGGCTTCTGGGAAGAACCACCCCAGCCAATGAGCTTGCCCCCTCTATCAAGTCAACCTGAGTTCTCACCTTGTAACCGTCCAGAAAACCTGAGTTCTCACCCAGTAATCCTAACATATAAGTGCAGTAGTAACACTGCTAGGTCAAAGGGTATGCTTATTTTGATAACTTTTTGGGCATAATGCCAGATTGCTATCCAGAATGGTTGAATTCTTTCACAACTCCACCAACAATGCATCAGTGTCCCAGTCCTATTGAAACATCAATTCCTTTTCTTACTTGTTCTTCTCTATTTCCCATTCTATTGAGTCTAATTTTCCCTTTGTTACTTTTGCAGTTTGGGATATTATTGTTGTTATCAATTCTCTCATATTTGCCTCAAAGGAACTTTTTTTGTACTATGCATTATCTTCTTTATATTTAATGCTGGATCAAAGGATTCTTAAGAGGAATCCTATTTAGCAGAAAGAGTGAATTGCAGAGAAATCTTCCAGTTATTCCCTTTGGAAAAATCCATGTCTTTGGATACTTGTTCTTTTCTATTTACCATTCAATTGAGTCTTGTTTTCCCTGTGATTCCTGTGCATTTTTGATCATGATATTTGATGTTTATTCTCTCGTATTTTCTTTACTGGAACTTTCTCTATACGATTCATTATCTTCTTTATATTTAAACTTTATAAAAGGTTTCATAACAGCAATCCTTTTCAGTGTAAATAGTTTACATCCAAAGAAATGATCCAGTTATTCCCTTTGGAAAAAACAATTCCTTTTCAAACTTGTTCTTCTCTATTTCACATTCTATTGAGTCTAGTTTACCCTTTGTTCCTTTTGCAGTTTGGGATATTATAGTTGATATCAATTCTCTCATATTTGCTTCAATGAAACTTTTTGTGGACAATGCATTATCTTCTTTATATTTAAGCTGGATCAAAGGCTTCTAAACAGGAGTCCTATTAAGTGGAAAGAGTGAATTGCAGAAAAATCTTTCAGTTATTCCCTTTTGAATAATCCATTCCTTTGGATACCTGTTCTTCTCTATTTCCCCTTCTTTGTAGCCAAGTTTTCCCTTTGATGTTAGTTCTCTCCCAATTGCTTCAATGGAACTTTCTGTACAAGTTGCATTAACCTCTTTATATTTAAAGCTTGATCAAAGGTTTCTTAACAGCCATCCTTTTCAGTCTAACAAGTTTTTGCCCAAAGCAATGTTCCGGTTATTTCCTGTTGAATAAATAATTCCCTTACTTACTTGTTCTCCTCTATGTCACATTGTATTGAGTCTAATTTTCCCTTTGTTTGTTTTGCAGTTTGGGATATTATAGTTGATATCAATTCTCTGGCACTTGCTAAAATAGAATTTTTGTGCACAATGCATTATCTTCTTTATATTTAAAGCTGTATCAAAGGATTCTTATACAGCGGAAAGGGTGAATATGCAGAGCAGTCTTCCAGTTATTCCCTTTTGAAAAGTCCATTCCTTTGCTTACTTGTTCTTCTCTATTACCCATTCTATTGAGTCTAGGTGTCGCTTTGTGTCCCTTGCATTTGGGATCATTATACTTGATGTTAATTCTCTCCCATTTGCTTCAGTGGAACTTTCTGTACAAGTTAGTTGCATTAACTTCTTTATATTTAAAGCTTGATCAAAGGTTTCGTGACAGCAATCCTTTTCAGTCTAAAAAGTTTTTTTTTCCAAAGCAATGTTCTGGTTATTTCCTTTTGAAGAAAAAATTCCCTTACTAACTTGTTCTCCTCTATGTCACATTCTATTGAATCTAATTTTCCCTTTGTTTCTTTTGCAGTTTGGGATATTATAATTGATATCAATTCTCTTGCATTTACTTCAATAGAATTTTTGTGCACAATGCATTATTTTCTTTATACTTAAAGCTGTATCAAAGGATTCTTATTCAGCGGAAAGGGTGAATTTGCAAGCAGTCTTCCAGTTATTCCCTTTTGCAATGTCCATTCTTTTGCTTACTTGTTCTTCTCTATTACCCATTCTATTAAGTCTAGGTTTCGATTTGTTTCCCTTGCATTTGGGATCGTTATACTTGATGTTAATTCTCTCCCATTTGCTTCAGTGGAACTTTCTGTACAAGTTGCATTAACTTCTTTATAATTAAAGCTTGATCAAAGGTTTTGTAACAGCAATCCTTTTTAGTCATAAAATTTACGTCCAAAGAAATGAACCAGTTATTCCCTTTTGAAAAAACAATTCCCTTACTTAGTTGTTTTTCTCTCTGTCACATTCTATTGAGTCTAATTTTCCCTTTGTTTCTTTTGTAGTTTGGGTATTATAGTTGATATCGATTCTCTGGCATTTGCTTCAATAGAATTTTTGTGCACAATGCCTTATGTTCTTTATATTTAAAGATGTATCAAAGCATTCTTAACAGGAGTCCTATTCAGCGGAAAGGGTGAATGTGCAGAGAAATCGTCCAGGTATTCCCTTTGGAAAAGCTATTCCTTTGGATACTTGTTCTTATCCATTTCCCATTCTATTGGGTCTAAGTTTCCCTTAGTTTCCCTTCCGTTTTGGATCATTATAATTGATGTTAATTCTCTCCCATTTGCTTCAATAGAACTTTCGGGAAAAAGTTGCATTAACCTCTTTATATTTATAGCTGGTTCAAAGGTTCCGTAACAGCAATCCTTTTCAGTCTAAAAAGTTTTTCTCCAAAGCAATGTTCCGGCTATTTCCTTTTGAAGAAATAATTCCCTTACTTACTTGTTTTCCTCTATGTCACATTCTATTGAGTCTAATTTTCCCTTTGTTTCTTTTGTAGTTTGGGATATTATAGTTGATATCAATTCTCTGGCATTTGCTTCAATAGAATTTTTGTGCACAATGCATTATCTTCTTTATATTTAAAGCTGTTTCACAGGATTCTTAACAGGAGTCCTATTCAGCAGAAAGGGTGAAAGTGCTGAGAAATCTTCCAGGTATTCCCTATTGAAAACTCCATTCCTTTGAATACATGTTCCTCTCCATTTCCCATTCTATTGGGTCTAGGTTTCCCTTAGTTTCCCTTCCATTTCCAGTCATTATAATTGATGTTAATTCTCTCCCATTTGCTTCAATGGAACTTTCTTTACAAGTTTCATCAAATTCTTTATATTTAAAGCTTGATCAAAGGTTACGTAACAGCAATCCTTTTCAGTCTAAAAAGTTTAAGTTTAAAGAAATGATCCAGTTATTTCCTTTCAAAAAACAATTCCTTTTCTTCCTTGTTCTTCGCTATTTCACATTCCATTGAGTCTAGTTTTCCCTTTTTTCCTTTTGCAGTTTGGGATATTATAGTTGATATCAATTCTCTCATATTTGGTTCAATGAAACTTTCTGTGCACAATGTATTATCTTCTTTATATTTAAGCTGGATCAAAGGCTTTTTAACAGGAGTCCTATTAAGTGGAAAGAGTTAATTGCAGAAAAATCTTCCAGTTATTCCCTTTTGAATAATCCATTCCTTTGGATACTTGTTCTTCTCCATTTCCCATTCTGTTGGGTCTAGTTTTCCCTTAGTTTCCCTTCCATTTCGGATCATGATGTTAATTCTCTCCCATTTGCTTCAATGGAACTTTCTGTACAAGTTACATCAACTTCTTTATATTTAAAGCTTGATCAAAGGTTACATAACAGTAATCCTTTTCAGTCTAAAAAGTTTAAGTTTAAAGAAAAGATCCAGTTATTCCCTTTCAAAAAACAATTCCTTTTCTTCCTTGTTCTTTGCTATTTCACATTCCATTGAGTCTAGTTATCCCTTTTTTCCTTTTGCAGTTTGGGATATTATAGTTGATATCAATTCTCTCATATTTGCTTCAATTAAACTTTCTGTGCACAATGTATTATCTTCTTTACATTTAAGCTGGATCAAACGCTTTTTAACAGGAGTCCTATTAAGTGGAAAGAGTGAATTGCAGAAAAATCTTCCAGTTGTTTCCTTTTGAAAAATCCATTCCTCTGGATACTTGTTCTTCTCCATTTCCCATTCTATGGGGTCTAGGTTGCCCTTACTTTCCCTTGCATTTTGGATCATTATAATTGATGTTAATTCGCTCCCATATGCTTCAGTGGAACTTTCCATACAAGTTGCATTAACCTCTTTATATTTAAAGCTTCATCAAGGGTTTTGTAACAGCAATCCTTTTCAGTCTAAAAATTTTTTGTCCAAAGCAATGATCCGGTTATTCCCTTATGAAAAAACAATTCCTTTTCTTACTTGTGCTTGCCTACTTCACATTCTATTGAGTCTAGTTTTCCTTTGTTTAGTTTGCAGTTTGGGATGTGAGAGTTGATACCAATTGTCTCGTATTTTCATCAATGGAACTTTTTTGGAACAATGCATTACCTTCTTTATATTTAATGCTAGATCAAAGGATTCTTAACAGAATCCTATTCAGTGGAAAGAAAGAATTGGAGACAAGTCCTCCAGTTATTCCCTTTTGAAAAATTCAGGCTTTTGGATACTTGTTCTCTATTTCCCCCTCTATTGAGTCGTTTTCCCTTTGATTCCTGTGCATTTTCAATCCTTATACTTGATGTTAATCCTCTCCCATTTTATTCAGTGGAACTTTTTGTAAATGATTCATTATCTTCTTTATATTTAAAGCTTGATCAAAGGTTTTGTAACTGCAATCCTTTTCAGTCTAAAAAGTTTCTGTCCAAAGCAATGTTCTGGTTATTCCCATACTAAGAAACAATTCAGTTTCTTAGATGTTCTTCTCTACTCCACATTCTATTGAGTCTAGATTTAAATTGTTTCTTTTGCAGTTTGAGATGTTAGAGTTGATACCAATTCTCTTGTATTTTCATCAATGGAACTTTTTTGGTACAATGCATTACCTTCTTTATATTTAATGCTAGATCAAAGGAATCTTAACAGAATCCTCTTTAGCAGAAAGAGTGAATTGCAGACAAATCTTCCAGTTATTCCCTTTTCAAAAATCCATGCCTTTGGATACTTGTTCTTCTTTATTTCCCCTTCTATTGAGTAAACTTTTCCCGTTGATTCCTGTGCATTTTGGATCATTATAGCTGATATTAATTCTCTACCATTTGATTCAGTGGATCTTTCTCTACAAGGTGCATTATCTTTTTTATATTTAAAGCTTGATCAAAGGTTTTGTAACAGCAATCCTTTTCAGTCTAAAAAGTTTTTGTCCAAAGCAATATTCCGGTTATTCCCTTACAAAAAAACAATTAATTTTCTTACTTGTGCTTGCCTACTTCACATTGTATTGAGTCTAGTTTTCCCTCTGTTTCTTTTGCAGTTTGGCATATTAGAGTTGATCAATTCTCTCGTATTTTCATCAATGGAACATTTTTGGTACAATGCATTACCTTCTTTATATTTAATGCTGGATCATAGGATTCTTAACAGAATGCTATTCAGCGGAAAGAGTGAATTGCAGACAAATCTTCCAGTTATTCCCTTTTGAAAAATCCATTCCTTTGGATACTTTTTCTTTTCTATTTCCCCTTCTATGTAGTGAAGTTTTCCCTTTGATGTTAATTCTCTCCCATTTGCTTCAATGGAACGTTCTGTACAAGTTGCATTAACTTCTTTATATTTAAAACTTGATCAAAGGTTTCATAACAGCAATCATTTTCAGGCTAAAAATTTTTGTCCAAAGCAATCTTTCGGTTATTTCCTTTTGAATAAAAAATTCCCTTACTTACTTGTTCTTCTCTATTTCACATTCCATTGAGTCTAATTTTCCCTTGGTTTCTTTTTCAGTTTGGGATATTATAGTTGATATCAATTCTCTCGCATTTGCTTCAATAAAAATTTTTTGCACAATGCATTATCTTCTTTATATTTAAAGCTGTATCAAAGGATTATTAACAGGACTCCAATTCAGCGGAACTTGTGAATGTGCAGAGCAGTCCTCCAGTTATTCCCTTCTGAAAAATCCATTCATTTGCTTACTTGTTCTTCTCTATTACCCATTCTATTGAGTCTAGGTTTCACTTTGCATCCCTTGCATTTGGGATCTTATAAGTGATGTTAATTCTCTCCCATTTGCTTCAGTTGAACTTTCTGTACAAGTTGCATTATCTTCTTTATACTTAAAGCTTGATCACAAGTTTCATAACAGCAATCGTTTTCAGTCTAAATACTTTACGTCCAAAGAAATGATCCAATTATTCCCTTTCGAAAAAACAATTCCTTTTCTTACTTGTTCTTCTCTATTTCACAATCTATTGATTCTAGTTTTGCCTTTGTTTTTTTTTTTTTTTTTTTTTTTTTTTTTTTAACATTTTAGGATATTATTCTTGATATCAATTCTCTCGTGTTTGCTTCAATGAAACTTTTTGTGCACAATGCATTATCTTCTTTATATTGAAGCTCGATCAAATGTGTCTTAACAGGAATCCTTTTAAGTGGAAAGAGTGAATTGCAGAGAAATCTTCCAGTTATTTCCTTTTAAAAAATCCATTCCTTTTGATACTTGTTCTTCTCTATTTCCCCTTCTATGTAGTCAAGTTTTCCCTTTGATGTAAATTCTCTCCCATTTGATTCAATGGAACTTTCCATACAAGATGCATTAACCTCTTTATATTTAAAGCTTGATCAAAGGTTTTGCAAAAGCAATCCTTTTCAGTCTAAAAAGTTTTTGTCCAAAGCAATGTTCCAGTTATTTCCTTTTGAAGAAAAAATTCACTTACTTACTTGTTCTCCTCTAAGTCAACTTCTATTGAGGCTAATTTTCCCTTTGTTTCTTTTGCAGTTTGGGATATTATAGTTGATATAAATTCTCTGGCATTTCTTTCAATAGAATTTTTGTGCACAATGTATTACCTTCTTAATATTTAATGCCATATCAAAGGATTCTTATTCAGCAGAAAGGGTGAATGTGCAGAGAAATCTTATAGTTATTTCCTTTTGAAAAATCCATTCGTTTGGATACTTGTTCTTCTCTATTTCCCCTTCTATGTAGTCAAGTTTTCCCTTTGATGTAAATTCTCACCCATTTGCTTCAGTTGAACTTTCTGTACAAGTTGCATTATCTTCTTTATATTTAAAGCTTTATCAAAGCTTTCATAACAGCAATCCTTTTCAGTCTAAAAATTTTTTGTCCAAAGCAATGTTGCGGTTATTTCCTTTTGAAGAATAAATTCTCTTACTTACTTGTTCTTCTCTATTTCACATTCTATTGAGGCTAATTTTCCCTTTGTTTCTTTTGCAGTTTGGGATATTATAGTTGTTATCTCTCGCATTTGCTTCAATAGAATTTTTGTGCACAATGCATTATCTTCTTTATATTTAAAGCTGTATGAAAGGATTCCTAACAGGGTCTTATTAAGCGGAAAGGGTGAATGTGCAGAGAAATCTTCCCGGTATTCCCTTTTGAAAAATCCATTCCTTTGGATACTTGTTCTTCTCCATTTCCCATTCTATTGGGTCTAGGTTTCCCTTAGTTTCCCTTCTATTTTGGATCACTATAATTGAGGCTAATTCCCTCCCTTTTGCTTCAATGGAACTTTCTTTACAAGTTGCATTAACTTCTTTATATTTAAAGCTTGATCAAAGGTTTCTCAACAGCAATCCTTTTCAGGCTAAAATTTTTTGTCGAAAGCAATGTTCTGGTGATTTCCTTTTGAAGAAAAAATTCCCTTACTTACTTGTTCTCTTCTATGTCACATTATATTGATGTTAATTCTCTCCCATTTGCTTCAATGGAACTTTTTTGGTACAATGCATTACCTTCTTTATATTTAATGCTAGATCAAAGGAATCTTAACACAATCCTATTCAGTGGAAAGAGTGAATAGCAGACAAAACTTCCAGTTATTCGCTTTTGAAAAATCCATGCCTTTGGATACTAATGCTTCTCTATTTCCCCTTCTGTTGTGTCAACTTTTCCCTTTGATTCCTGTGTATTTTGGATCAATATAGTTGATGTTAATTCTCTCCCATTTGATTCAGTGGAACTTTCTATACAAGGTGCATTATCTTTTATATATTTGAAGCTTGATCAAAGTTTTTGTAAAAGCAATCCTTTGCAGTCTAAAAAGTTTTTGTCCAAAGCAATGATCCGGTTATTCCCTTATGAAAAAAACAATTCCTTTTCTTACTGTTTCTCTATTTCACATTCTATTGAGTCTAGTTTTCCCTTTTTTTCTTTTACAGTTGGGGATATTAGAGTTGATCTCATTTCTCTCGTATTTGCATCAATGGAACTTTTTTGGTACAATGCATTACCTTCTTTATATTTAATGCTGGATCAAAGGATTCTTAACAGAATGCTATTCAGTGGAAAGAGTCAATTGCAGACAAATCTTCCAGTTATTCCCTTTTGAAAATTTTATGTTTTTAGACAATTGGTCTTCTCTACTTCCCCTTCTATTGAGTCAACTTTTCCCTTTGATTCCTGTGCATTTTGGATCCTTATAGTTGATGTTAATTCTCTCCCATTTGATTCAGTGGATCTTTCTATACAAGGTGCATTATCTTTTTTTATATTTTAAGCTTCATCAAAGATTTTGTAACAGCAATCCTTTGCAGTCCTAAACAGTTATTGTGTAAAGCAATGATCCGGTTATTCTCTTATGAAAAAACAATTCCTTTTCTTACTTACATTCTATTGAGTCTAGTTTTCCCTTTTTTTCTTTTACAGTTGGGGATATTAGAGTTGATCTCATTTCTCTCGTATTTGCATCAATGGAATTTTTTTGGTACAATGCATTACCTTCTTTATATTTAATGCTGGATCAAAAGGATTCTTAACAGAATGCTATTCAGCGGAAACAGTCAATTGCAGACAAATCTTCCAGTTATTCCCTTTTGAAAATTTTATGCCTTTACACAAGGTGCATTATCTTTTTTATATTTAAAGCTTCAGCAAAGGTTTTGTAACAGCAATCCTTTGCAGTCTAAACAGTTTTTGTGCAAAGCAATGATCCGGTTATTCTCTTATGAAAAAACAATTCCTTTTCTTACTCACTTTCTATTGAGTCTAGTTTTCCCTTTTTTTCTTTTACAGTTGGGGATATTAGAGTTGATCTCAATTCTCTCGTATTTGCATCAATGGAAGTTTTTTGGTACAATGCATTACCTTCTTTATATTTAATGCTGGATCAAAGGATTCTTAACAGAATGCTATTCAGCGGAAACAGTCAATTGCAGACAAATCTTCCAGTTATTCCCTTTTGAAAATTTTATGCCTTTACACAATTGGTCTTCTCTACTTCCCCTTCTATTGAGTCAACTTTTCCCTTTGATTCCTGAATATTTTGGATCCTTATAATTGATGTTAATTCTCTCCCATTTGATTCAGTGGATCTTTCTATACAAGGTGTATTATCTTTTTTATATTTTAAGCTTCATCAAAGGTTTTGTAACAGCAATCCTTTGCAGTCTAAAAAGTTTTTGTCCAAAGCAATGATCCGGTTATTCCCTTACGAAAAAACAATTCCTTTTTTTACTTGTCCTTCTCTACTTCACATTCTATTGAGTGTAGTTTTCCTTTGTTCTTTTGCAGTTCGGGATGTTAGAGTTGATACCAATTCTCTCTTATTTTCATCAATGGAACTTTTTTGGTACAATGCATTACCTTCTTTATATTTAATGGTAGATCAAAGGAATCTTAACAGAATCCTATTCAGCGGAAAGAGTGAATTGCAGACAAATCTTCCAGTTATTCCCTTTTGAAAAATCGATGCTTTTGGATACTTGTTCTCTATTTCCCCCTCTATTGAGTCGTTTTCCCTTTGATTTCTGTGCATTTTGGATCCTTATAGTTGATGTTAATCTTCTGCCATTCGATTTAGTGGAACTTTCTGTAAATGATTCATTATCTTCTTTATATTTACAGCTTGATGAAAGGTTTTGTAACAGCAATCCTGTTCAGTCTAAAAAGTGTCTGTCCAAAGCAATCTTCCGGTGATTCCCATATGAAAAAAACCATTCTTTTTCTTCTTTGTTCTTCTCTATTTCACATTCTATTGAGACTAGTTTTCCTTTGTTTCTTTTGCAGTTTGGGATGTTAGAGTTGATACCAATTCTCTTGGATTATCATCAATGGAACTTTTTTGGTACAATGCATTACCATCTTTATATTTAATGCTAGATCCAAGGAATCTTAACAGAATCCTATTCAGCAGAAAGAGTGAATTGCAGACAAATCTTCCAGTTATTCCCTTTTGAAAAATCCATGCCTTTGGATACTTGTTCTTCTCTACTTCTGCATCTATTGAGTCAGAGTTTCCCTTTGATTCCTGTGCATTTTGCATCCGTATAGTTGATGTTACTTCTCTCCCAATTGATTCAGTTGAACTTTCTATACAAGCTGCATTATCTTTTTTATATTTAAAGCTTTATCAAAGGTTTTGTAACAGCAATCCTTTCAGTCTAAAAAGTTTTTCTCCAAAGCAATGTTCTTGTGATTCCCTTACGAAAAAAAAAAAAAACAATTCCTTTTCTTAGTTATTCTTCTCTATTTCACATTCTATTGAGTCTAGTTTTCCCTTTGTTTCTTTTGCAGTTTGGGATATTGTAGTTGATACCAATTCTCTTGTATTTACTTCATTGGAACTTTTTTGGTACAATGCATTACCTTCTTTATATTTAATGCTAGATCAAAGGAATCTTAACAGAATCCAATTCACTGGGGGTGTAGCCGACATAGGCAATCCAGGCTTTTACCTCGGGGTAGTTAAGAGATTGAAGAGTGGGCGGGGTGGTAACTCATAGTGCCTGGCTCAGCTGGCTGAAGGCTGTGGAACAGAAGTCCCAGAGAAGCGGAACCTTTGAACTAGGGACCTCGGTTTCTGGCAGACACTTCCCAGTTTAAGCGCAGGGGATTTTCACGTCACCTGCTGCTGACATCTACGCCCGACCGGGAGGCATAGGCAAGGCTTTGAGTCGCCTTTACTGTTCAGTCTCAACCTCAGGGAAGCCGCTAAAACACAGCGCCCTCAGGGCACAGCAGTGCTGATCACCTCTGAGGCACTTCCAGGGAGGGAGTGGGGAACTCTCTCCCAGAGCTCTCTCTTAGCTCAGGCCAGGGGCCCCTGCATCCATCTGGTCTAGGAGGAAGCTGGTAAAGAAATAAATAAATAATTTCCTACCCCAGGGACAGACCCCAAAAGATTTTTTAAGTATGAGCAAGAAGGCCAAAAAAACCATAGATTCCTTCTACACAGAGAAAGAGTGGGTATCCAACCACGAGGAAGTTAACAGCAGAGAGTCAGCAGATAACAACCTAAAGGGGAAGGATTCCTGCCCCCCATCACATAACTATCTCCTTGAAGAGACTATTAAAAAGTTAAGAGAGTTTGAAGAAAAATGGGGAAAGGAAAGGGAAGCTATGATAGAGAATAACAACGTCCTGAAATTGGAGTTGGAAAAAATAAAGAATTCACAGGAGATGCAGGGAAACAAAATTAGTGAATTAGAAAAGGTAAAAAAATCACAGGAAAGTAGGATTTCTCAATTGGAGAAGATAAAAAAGTCTCAAGAAAATAGGATTTCTGAATTGGAGAAGATAAAAAAGTCCCAAGAAAATAGGATATCTGAATTGAAAGAAGAAAATAATTTTCAAAAAAAAAATTAGGGAAATGGAAAAAAATTCAATAGAGCAAAATAGCTCATTTAAAAACGAAATTGGGCATTTACAAAAAGAACTAAAAACTGTGAATGAAGAAAATAACTCCTTAAAATTCAGGATGGAACAAATAGAAATGAATGATTCATTGAGAACCCAAGAATCAGTCAAACAAAACAAAAAAAAAAAAAAAAATGAAAAGCTGGAGAATAACGTCAAATACTTACTGGGAAAATCTATAGACCTGGAAAATAGATCTAGGAGAGATAATCTGCAGATCATTGGACTTCCCGAAAACTATGACCAAAAAAAGAGCCTAGATTCTATTTTACAGGAAATTATCAAAGAGAACTGTCCAGAGATAATAGAAACAGAGGGGAAAGTAGATGTTGAAAGAATTCGTCGAACTCCTTCTGAAATAGACCCTAAAAAAAGAACACCACGGAATATTGTGGCTAAACTGCAGAATTACCACACAAAGGAGAAAATCTTGCAAGCAGCTAGAAAAAAAAACAATTTAAATACCAAGGTGCCACAATAAGGGTCACACAAGATCTGGCTGCCTCCACATTAAAAGATAGAAGGGCCTGGAACCTGATATTCCAAAAAGCAAAAGATCAAGGATTGCAACCAAGCATAAACTACTCAGCTAAGTTTATCATCTTTTTCCATGGAAGAAGATGGTCATTCAATGAAATAGAGGAATTCCATTTTTTTCTAAGAAAAAAACCAGACTTAAACAAAAAATTTGATCTACATCCACAAGACTGAAGAGAAACAGAAAAAGGTACACAGAACCCTTGAGAATTATATCTCTGTTGTGGGTATATAGAAAGTAAGCATGGATAATTTGATTTTACTGATATAAAAGAAAAAAAAAGAAGGGGGTGTAGTAAAGGGAAGGGGGTAGTATCAGAAAAAGGGGAGGGAGTGAAAAAAAGAGGGAAACTACATCCCAGGAAGAGGCATAGAAAATACACCATATCTGAGGGAATTTAGAGAGGGGGAGAATCATTGTGTAAATCTTACTCTCATCAGAAGAGGCTCAAAGAGTAAATAATTGTCATATTTGTTTTTCAGAGAATTCTCTCTCATCTCATTAAAAGGGGGGAGAGGAAAAGGGAAAAGGAAAAGGAGAATAAGGGAAGGGACGTGCAGGGAGGGGGGAGGTATACTAAAAAAAAAAAAAAAGGGAGGGCTGCGCATCACAAGGGGGGGTCTATAAATTGAATATTGGGGAAGGGGTTTAGGGGGGTCAAGGAAAAAAGCATAATCTGGGGATATGATGGCAGGAAATACAGAATTAGTAATTTTAACTGTAAATGTGAATGGGATGAACGCTCCCATCAAACGGAGATGGATAGCAGACTGGATCAAAAACAAGACTTTTCTAGATTCCTTTCTAGAGCCTCATGCTAGAAAAAAGTTTTCCTAGGCTCTTTTCTGGATCCTCTTTCTAGGAAAAACCCTTTTCAAGATTCTTTTCTAGAGCCTCAATCTAAAAAAACGTTCTTTTCTAGAATGTTTTATGGATCATTTCTTCTAAAATCATGGTTTTTTTTTTTTTTTTTTTTTGTTAGATTCTTTTCTGGAGCCTCATTCAAGAAAAAAAATTTTAAATACGTTTCTAGTTATTCCCTTTAGAAAAGACACTTTTCTAGATTCTTTTTGAAAACCTCAATTTCAATAAACTTTTCTGCATCCTCTCTCTAGAAAGAATTCTTTACTAGACCTTTTCTAGAGCCTCACTTAGAAAACATTGTTTTTCAGATCTTTTATCTAGAAACCAGTGTTTTCTAGATTCTTTGCTAGAACCTCATGCTAGAAAATTTTTTGCTGGATTCTTTTGTGGAACTTCACTCTAGAAACAACTCTTTTCTAAATTATTTTCTAGAGCCTCAATCTAAAAAAAAACCGTTCTTTTCTAGATTCTTTTATGGATAATTTCTTCTGAAATCATTTTTTTTTTTTTGTTAGAGTCTTTCCTGGAGTCTCATTCAAGAAAACATTTTTTAGATACTTTTCTAGTTATTCCCTTTAGAAAAGACACTTTTCTAGATTCTTTTCGAAAACCTGAATTTCTAAAATAATCTTTTCTAGGAACTTTTCTAGATACTTTCTCTAGAAAAAATTCTTTTCGAGATAATTTTCTAGAGCCTCAATCTAGAAAACATTTTTTTGTGGATCCTCTCTCTAGAAAAAAACACTTTTTTAGATTCTTTTCTAGAGTCTCAACCTAAAAACGTTCCTTTCTAGATTCTTTTATGGATAACTCTCTTAAAAGAAAGTTTTTTAGATTCTTTTTTGGAGCCTCATTCTAGAAAATTTTTTTCTAGATACGTTTCTAGTTCTTCTCTCTAGAAACATGTCTTTTCTAGATGATTTTCTAGAACTTCAATCTAGAGAAAAATCTTTTGTAGAAACTTTTTTGCATCCTCCTTCTAGAAAGAATTCTTTACTAGATCCTTTTCTAGAGCCTCAACTTTGAAAACATAGTTTTCTAGATCTATCTAGAAACAAGTCTTTTCTAGATTCCTTTCTAGAGCCTCATGGTAGAAAAAAGTTTTTCTAGGCTCTTTTCTGGATCCTCTTTCTAGGAAAAACTCTTTTCAAGATTCTTTTCTAGAGCCTCAATCTTAAAAAACGTTCTTTTCTAGAATGTTTTATGGATCATTTCTTCTGAAATCATGTTTTTTTTGTTAGATTCTTTTCTGGAGCCTCATTCCAGAAAAAAAAATTAAAATACTTTTCTACTTATTCTCTTTTTAAACAGATACATTTCTAGAATTTTTTCAAAAACCTCAATCTAGAAAAAAAAATCTTTTCTTGGAAATTTTCTCTATCCTCTCTCGTGAAGCAATTCTTTTCTAGATGCTTTTCTAGAGCCTCAATCTAGAAAACATTTTTTCTGGATCCTCTCTCTAGAAAAAACACTTTTCTAGATTCTTTTCTAGAGTCTCTATTTAAAAAAAGTTGTTTTCTAGATTCTTTTATGGATAACTCTCTTAGAAGAAAGATCTGTAGATTCCTTTATAGAGCCTCATTCTAGAAAATGTTTTTTTCTAGATATGTTTCTAGTTGTCTCTAGAAACATGTCTTTTCTAAATGATTTTCTAGAACTTCAATCTAGAGAAAAATCTTTTGTAGAAACTTTTCTGCATCCTCCTTCTAGAAAGAATTCCTTACTAGATCCTTTTCTAGAGCCTCAACATTGAAAACATAGTTTTCTAGATCTTCTATCTAGAAACAAGTCTTTTCTAGATTCCTTTCTAGAGCCTCATGCTAGAAAAAGGTTTTCTAGGCTCTTTTCTGGATCCTCTTTCTAGGAAAAACTCTTTTCAAGATTCTTTTCTAGAGCCTCAATCTTAAAAAACGTTCTTTTCTAGAATGTTTTATGGATCATTTCTTCTGAAATCATGTTTTTTTTGTTAGATTCTTTTCTGGAGCCTCATTCCAGAAAAAAAAAAATAAAATACTTTTCTACTTATTTATTCTCTTTTTAAACAGATACATTTCTAGAATTTTTTCAAAAACCTCAATCTAGAAAAAAAAATCTTTTCTTGGAAATTTTCTCTATCCTCTCTCGTGAAGCAATTCTTTTCTAGATGCTTTTCTAGAGCCTCAATCTAGAAAACATTTTTTCTGGATCCTCTCTCTAGAAAAAACACTTTTCTAGATTCTTTTCTAGAGTCTCTATTTAAAAAAAGTTGTTTTCTAGATTCTTTTATGGATAACTCTCTTAGAAGAAAGATCTGTAGATTCCTTTATAGAGCCTCATTCTAGAAAATGTTTTTTTCTAGATATGTTTCTAGTTGTCTCTAGAAACATGTCTTTTCTAAATGATTTTCTAGAACTTCAATCTAGAGAAAAATATTTTGTAGAAACTTTTCTGCATCCTCCTTCTAGAAAGAATTCCTTACTAGATCCTTTTCTAGAGCCTCAACTTTGAAAACATAGTTTTCTAGATCTTCTATCTAGAAACAAGTCTTTTCTAGATTCCTTTCTAGAGCCTCATGCTAGAAAAAGGTTTTCTAGGCTCTTTTCTGGATCCTCTTTCTAGGAAAAACCCTTTTCAAGATTCTTTTCTAGAGCCTCAATCTGAAAAAACGTTCTTTTCTAGAATGTTTTATGGATCATTTCTTCTGAAATCATGGTTTTTTTTTTTTTTTTTTTTTTTTTTTTTTTTTTTTTTTTTTTTGTTAGATTCTTTTCTGGAGCCTCATTCCAGAAAAAAAATTTAAATACTTTTCTACTTATTCTCTTTTTAAACAGATACATTTCTAGAATTTTTTTCAAAAACCTCAATCTAGAAAAAAAAAAATCTTTTCTTGGAAATTTTCTCTATCCTCTCTCGTGAAACAATTCTTTTCTAGATCCTTTTCTAGAGCCTCAATCTAGAAAACAATTTTTCTGGATCCTCTCTCTAGAAAAAACACTTTTCTAGATTCTTTTCTAGAATATCTTCCTAAAAAAAACGTTCTTTTCTAGGTTCTTTTATGGATAACTCTCTTAGAAGAAAGATCTGTAGATTTCTTTTTAGAGCCTCATTCTAGCAAAATTTTTTCTAGATACGTTTCTAGTTCTCTCTAGAAACATGTCTTTTCTTGATGATTTTCTAGAACTTCAATCTAGAGAAAAATCTTTTGTAGAAACTTTTCTGCATCCTCCCTCTAGTAAGAATTCTTTACTAGATCCTTTTCTAGAGCCTCAACTTTGAAAACAAAGTTTTCTAGATCTTCTATCTAGAAACAAGTCTTTTCTAGATTCTTTTCTAGAGACTTATGCTAGAAAAACTTTTTTCTAGGCTCTTTTCTGGATCCTCTGTCTAGAAAAAACTCTTTTCTAGATTTTTTCTAGAGCCTCAATCTAAAAAACGTTATTTTCTGGATTCTTTTATGGATCATTTCTTCTGAAAAAATGTTTTATTTATTTTTTGCTGTTAGATTCTTTTCTGGAGCCTCATTCATGAAAACATTTTTAGATGCTTTTAAAGAGTTTTTCCTAGGAAGAGGACCCAGAAAAGAGCCTAGAAAAACTTTTTTCTAGCATGAGGCTCTAGAAAGGAATCTAGAAAAGACTTGTTTCTTGATAGATCTAGAAAACTATGTTTTCAAAGTTGAGGCTCTAGAAAAGGATCTAGTAAAGAATGTTTTTTAGAAGGAGGATGCAGAAAAGTTTCTACAAAAGATATTTCTCTAGATTGAAGTTCTAGAAAATCATCTAGAAAAGACATGTTTCTAGAGAGAAGAACTAGAAATGTATCTAGAAAAAAATTTTCTGGGATGAGGCTCTCAAAAAGAATCTACAAATCTTTCTTTTAAGAGAGTTATCCATAAAAGAATCTAGAAAGGAACGTTTTTAGGTTGAGAGTCTAGAAAAGAATCTAGAAAAGTGTTTTTTCTAGAGAGAGAATCCAGAAAAAAATGTTTTCTACATTGAGGCTCTAGAAAATGATCTAGAAAAGAATTGTTTCTAGAGAAAGTATCTAGAAAAGTTCCTAGAAAAGATTTTTTTCGAAATTGAGGTTTTCGAAAAGAATCTAGAAAAGTGTCTTTTCTAAAGAGAATAACTAGAAAAGTATCTAAAAATGTTTTCTTGAATGAGCCTCCAGAAAAGAATCTAACAGTAAAAAATAAATAAAACATTTTTTCAGAAGAAATGATCCATAAATGAATCTAGAAAAGAGTTTTTCTTAGACAGAGAATCCAGAAAAGAGCCTAGAAAAACCTTTTTCTAGGATAAGTCTCTAGAAAAGAATCTAGAAAAGACTTGTTTCTAGATAGAAGATCTAGAAAAATATGTTTTCAAAGTTGAGGCTCTAGAAAAGTACCTAGTAAAGAATTTTTACTAGAGGTAGGATGCAGAAATGTTTCTACAAAAGATTTTTCTCTAGATTGAAATTCTAGAAAATCATCTAGAAAAGACATGTTTCTAGAGAGAACTAGAAATGTATCTAGAAAAAATTTTTCTAGAATGAGGCTCTAAAAAGGAATCTACAGATCTTTCTTCTAAGAGTTATCCATAAAAGAATCTAGAAAAGAACGTTTTTTTAGGAAGAGACTCTAGAAAAGAATCTAGAAAAGTGTTTTTTCTAGAGAGAGGATCCAGAAAAAATGTTTTCTAGGATCTGTTTAAAAAGAGAATATGTAGAAAAGTATTTAAAATTTTTTTCTTGAATGAGGCTCCAGAAAAGAATCTAACAACAACAACAAAAAAACCCCCATGATTTCAGAAGAAATGATCCATAAAACATTCTAGAACAGAACGTTTTTTTGGATTGAGGCTCAAGAAAAGAATCTTGAAAAGGGTTTTTCCTAGAAAGAGGATCCAGAAAAGAACCTAGAAAAACTTTTTTCTAGCATGAGGCTCTAGAAAGGAATCTAGAAAAGACTTGTTTCTAGATAGAAGATCTAGAAAACTATGTTTTCAAAGTTGAGGCTCTAGAAAAGGATCTAGTAAGGAATTCTTTCTAGAAGGAGGATGCAGAAAAGTTTCTACAAAAGATTTTTCTCTAGATTGAAGTTCTAGAAAATCATTTAGAAAAGACATGTTTCTCGAGAGAACTAGAAACGTATCTAGAAAAAAAAATTTTTGAATGAGGCTCTAAAAAGGAATCTACAGATCTTTCTTCTAAGAGAGTTATCCATAAACGAATCTAGAAAAGAACTTTTTTTAAATAGAGACTCTAGAAAAGAATCTAGAAAAGTGTTTTTTCTAGAGAGAGGATCCAGAAAAAATGTTTTCTAGATTGTGGCTCTAGAAAAGCATCTAGAAAAGAATTTCTTCACGAGAGAGGATAGAGAAAATTTCCAAGAAAAGATTTTTTTTTCTAGATTGAGGTTTTTGAAAAAATTCTAGAAATGTATCTATTTAAAAAGAGAATAAATAAGTAGAAAAGTATTTAATTTTTTTTTCTGGAATGAGGCTCCAGAAAAGAATCTAACAAAAAAAACATGATTTCAGAAGAAATGATCCATAAAACATTCTAGAAAAGAATGTTTTTTTTAGATTGAGGCTCTAGAAAAGAATCTTGAAAAGAGTTTTTCCTAGAAAGAGAATCCAGAAAAGAGCCTAATAAAACTTTTTTCTAGCATGAGGCTATAGAAAGGAATCTAGAAAAGACTTGTTTCTAGATAGAAGATCTAGAAAACTATGTTTTCAAAGTTGAGGCTCTAGAAAAGGATCTAGTAAAGAATTCTTTCTAGAAGGAGGATGCAAAAAAGTTTCTACAAAAGATTTTTCTCTAGATTGAAGTTCTAGAAAATCATCTAGAAAAGACATGTTTCTAAAGAGAAGAACTAGAAACGTATCTAGAAAAAAATTTTCTAGAATGAGGCTCCAAAAAAGAATCTACAAATCTTTTTTTTAAGAGAGTTATCCATAAAAGAATCTAGAAAGGAACGTTTTTAGCTTGAGACTCTAGAAAAGAATCTAGAAAAGTGTTTTTTCTAGAGAGAGGATCCAGAAAAAAATGTTTTCTAGATTGAGGCTCTAGAAAATGATCTAGAAAAGGATTGTTTCTAGAGAAAGTATCTAGAAAAGTTCCTAGAAAAGATTTTTTTCGAAATTGAGGTTTTCGAAAAGAATCTAGAAATGTGTCTTTTCTAAAGGGAATAACTAGAAAAGTATCTTAAAAATGTTTTCTTGAATGAGACTCCAGGAAAGAATCTAACAAAAAAAAAAAAAAAAAAAAAAAACATGATTTTAGAAGAAATCATCCATAAAAGAATCTAGAAAAGAACGTTTTTTTTTTTAGATTGAGGCTCTAAAAAAGAATCTAGAAAAGAGTTGTTTCTAGAGAGAAGTTCCACAAAAGAATCCAGCAAAAAATTTTCTTGCTGAGAAAGAGATTCAAGGAATTAGAGTAGGAAATGAAGAAATCAAATTGTCACTTTTTGCAGATGACATGATGGTATACTTAGAGAACCCCAAAGACTCTGCTAAAAAGCTATTAAAAATAATTCAGAATATTAGCAAAGTTGCAGGATACAAAATAAATCCACATAAATCCTCAGGATTTTTATACATTACCAACTCAATCCAACAGCAAGAGATACAAAGAGAAATTCCATTCAAAATAACAGTCGATAGTATAAAATATTTGGGAATATATCTACCAAAGGACAGTCAGGAATTATATGAGCAAAATTACAAAACACTTGCCACAAAAATAAAGTCAGATTTAAATAATTTGAAAGACATTCAGTGTTCTTGGATAGGCCGAGCAAATATAATAAAGATGACAATACTCCCCAAACTAATCTATTTATTTAGTGCTATACCAATCAGACTCCTAAGAAACTATTTTAATGACCTAGAAAAAATAACAACAAAATTCATATGGAAGAATAAAAGGTGGAGGGAACTAATGGGAACTAATGAAAAAAAAGTCAGAGGAAGGTGGTCTAAGTGTACCTGATTTAAAGCTATATTATAAAGCAACAGTCACCAAAACCACTTGGTATTGGCTAAGAAATAGACTAGTTGATCAGTGGCATAGGTTCACAGGGCAAGATAAAAATAGCAATCTAATCTTTGACAAACCCAAAGATCCCAAATTTTGGGATAAGAATTCATTATTTGACAAAAACTGCTGGGAAAACTGGAAATTAGTATAGCAGAAAGTAGGCATGGACCCACATTTAACACCACATACTAAGATTAGATCAAAATGGGTCCAAGATTTAGGCATAAAGAACGAAAGCCTAAATAAATTGGAGGAACATGGGATGGTTTACCTCTCAGACTTCTGGAGGAGGAAGGAGTTTGGGTCCAATGGATTATTTCTTTGGACGTAAAGTTTTTAAGCTGACAACGATTGCTGTTACCAATCCTTTCATCAAGCTTTAAATATTGCAGAAATTAATGCAACTTGTACCGAAAGTACCACTGAAGCAAATTGGAGAGAATTAACACCACAGGGAAAACTGCACTATATAGAAGGGGAAAAAGAGAAGAACAAGTTTCCAAAGGAATGGATTTTTCAAAAGGAAATAACTGGAGGATTTCTCTGAAATTCACTCTTTCCACTTAATAGGACGCCTCTTATGAAGCCTTTGATCCAGCTTAAATATAAAGAAGATAATGCATTGTGCACAAAATGTTTCATTGAAGCAAATATGAGCGAATTAATATCAACTATAATATCCCAAAATGCAAAAGTAACAAAGGGAAAACCATAATCAATAGAATGTGAAATAGAGAAGAATAAGTACGAAATGGAATTGTTTATTCGAAAGGGAATAACTGGATCATTTCTTTGAACGTAAATTTCATGACTTAAAAGGATGGCTGTTACAAAAGCTTTGATCCAGCTTTAAATATAAAGAAGTTAATGCAACTTGTACAGAAAGTTCCATTGAATAAATTTGAGAGAATTAACATCGAAAAGAAAACTTGATTACATAGAAAAGGAAATAGAGAAGAACAAGTATCCAAAAGAAATGTTTTTTTCAAAAGGAAATGCCTGGAAGATTTCTCTGCAATTCACTCTTTACACTTAATAGGACGCCTTTTATGAAGCCTTTGATCAAGCTTAAATATAAAGAAGATAAGGCATTGTGCACAAAAATTTCTATTGAAGCAAATGCCAGATAATTGATATCAACAATAATATCACAAAATGGAAAAGAAGCAAAGGGAAAACTAGACTCAATAGAATGAGAAATAGAGAAGAACAAGTAAGAAAAGGAATTGTTTTTTCGCAAGGGAATAACTGGATCATTTCTTTGAACTTAAATTTTATCACTTAAAAGGATTGCTGTTTCAAAACATTTGATGAAGCTTTAAATATAGAGAAGTTAATGCCACTTGTATAGAAAGTTCCATTGAATCAAATTTGAGAGAATTAACATCAAGTATAATGATCCCAAATGCAAGGGAAACAAAGCGAAACCTAGACCCAATAGAATGGGTAATAGGGAAGAACAAGTAAGCAAAGGAATGGACTTTTCAAAAGTCAACAACTGGAAGACTACTCTGCACATTCACCCTTTCCGCTGAATAAGATTCCTTTGACACAGCTTTAAATATAAAGTAGTTAATGAATTGTGTACAAAAATTCTATTGAAGCAAATGCCAGATAATTGATATCAAAAATAATATCCCAAAATGGAAAAGAAGCAAAGGGAAAACTAGACTCAATAGAAAGTGAAATAGAGAAGAACAAGTAAGAAAAGGAATTGTTTTTTCACAAGGGAATAACAGGATCATTTCTTTAGACGTAAATTTTATGACTTAAAAGGATTGCTGTTACAAAACCTTTGATCAAGCTTTAAATATAAAGAATTTAATGCAACTTGTACAGAAAGTTCCATTGAATCAAATTTGAGAGAATTAACATCAAAGGGGAAAGTTGACTACATAGAAAAGGAAATAGAGAAGAACAAGTATCCAAAAGGAATGGATTTTTCAAAAGGAAATAATTGGAAGATTTCTCTGCAATTCACTATTTCCACTTAATAGGACGGCTTTTATGAAGCCTTTAATCCAGCTTAAATATAAAGAAGATAATGCATTGTGCACAAAAAGTTCTATTGAAGCAAATACGAGAGAATTGATATCAACAATAATATCCCAAAATGGAAAAAAAGCAAAGGGAAAACTAGACTCAATAGAATGTGAAATAGAGAAGAACAAGTAAGAAAAGGAATTGATTTTTCCAAAGGGAATAACTGGATCATTTCTTTAGACGTAAATTTTATGGCTTAAAAGGATTGCTGTTACAAAACCTTTGATCAAGCTTTAAATATAAAGAATTTAATGCAACTTGTACAGAAAGTTCCATTGAATCAAATTTGAGAGAATTAACATCAAAGGGAAAAGTTTACTACATAGAAAAGGAAATAGAGAAGAACAAGTATCCAAAAGGAATGTTTTTTTCAAAAGGGAATGACTGGAAGATTTCTCTGAAATTCACTATTTCCACTTAATAGGACGCCTCTTATGAAGCCTTTAATCCAGCTTAAATATAAAGAAGATAATGCATTGTGCACAAAAAGTTCTCTTGAAGCAAATACGAGAGAATTGATAGCAACAATAATATCCCAAAATGGAAAAGAAGCAGAGAAAACAAGACTCAAGAGAATGTGAAATAGAGAAGAACAAGTAAGAAAAAGGAATTGTTTCTTTGAAAGGGAATAACTGGATCATTTCTTTGAACGTAAATTTTATGACTTAAAAGGATTGCTGTTACAAAACCTTTGATCAAGTTTTAAATATAAGGAAGTTAATGCAACTTGTACAGAAAGTTCCATTGAATCAAATTTGAGAGAATTAACATCAAAGGGAAAACTTGACTACATAGAAAAGGAAATAGAGAAGAACAAGTATGCAAAAGGAATGGATTTTTCAAAAGGAAATAACTGGAAGATTTTTCTGCAATTAACTCTTTCCACTTAATAGGACGCCTGTTATGAAGCCTTTGATCCAGCTTAAATATAAAGAAGATAATGCATTGTGCACAAAATGTTCTATTGAAGCAAATACGAGAAAATTGATACCAACAATAATATCCTAAAATGGAAAAGAAGCAAAGGGAAAACTAGACTCAATAGAATGTGAACTAGAGAAGAACAAGTAAGAAAAGGAATTGTTTTTTCCAAAGGGAATAACTGGATCATTTCTTTGGACGTAAAGTATTTAGACTGAAAACGATTGCTGTTATGAAACTTATGATCAAGCTTTAAATATGAAGAAGATAATGCAACTTGGACAAAAAGTTCTACTGAAACAAATGGGAGAGAATTAACATCACTTACAATGATCCCAAATGCAAGGGAAACAAAAGGAAACCTAGACTCAATAAAATGGGTAATAGAGAAAAACAAGTAAGCAAAGGAATGGATTTCTCAAAAGGGAATAACTGGAGGACTGCTCTGCACATTCACAATTTCCGCCGAATTGGAGCCCTGTTAATAATCCTTTGATACAACTTTAAATATAAAGAAGTTAATGGAACTTGTATAGAAAGTTCCACTGAAGCAAATGGGAGAGAATTTACATCAAAGGGAAAACGTGACTATATAGAAGGGGAAAAAGAGAAGAACAAGTATCCAAAGGAATGGATTTTTCAAAAGGAAATAACTGGAAGATTTCTCTGCAATTCACTCTTTCCACTTAATAGGACGCCTGTTATGAAGCCTTTGATCCAGCTAAAATATAAAGAAGATAATGCATTGTGCACAAAATGTTTCCTTGAAGCAAATATAAGAGAATTGATATCAACTATAATATCCCAAACTGCAAAAGGAACAAAGGGAAAACTAGACTCAATAGAAAGTGAAATAGAGAAGAACAAGTAAGCAAAGGAATTGTTTTGTCGAAAGGGAATAACTGGATAATTTCTTTGAACGTAAATTTTATGACTGAAAAGGATTGCTGTTACAAAACCTTTGATCAAGCTTTAAATATAAAGAAGTTATTGTAACTTGTACAGAAAGTTCCACTGAATCAAATTTGAGAGAATTAACATCAAAGGGAAAACTGAACTACATAGAAAAGGAAATAGAGAAGAAAAAGTATCCAAAAGGAATGGATTTTTTAAAAGGAAATACCTGGAAGATTTCTCTGCAATTCACTCTTTCCACTTAATAGGACGCCTGTTATGAAGCCTTTGATCCAGCTAAAATATAAAGAAGATAATGCATTGTGCACAAAATGTTTCCTTGAAGCAAATATGAGAGAATTGATATCAACTATAATATCCCAAAATGCAAAGGGAACAAAGGGAAAACTAGACTCAATAGAATGTGAAATAGAGAAGAACAAGTGAGAAAAGAAATTGTTTCTTTGAAAGGGAATAACTGGATCATTTCTTTGAACGTAAATTTTATGACTTAAAAGGATTGCTGTTACAAAACCTTTGATCAAGCTTTACATATAAAGAAGTTATTGTAACTTGTACAGAAAGTTCCACTGAATCAAATTTGAGAGAATTAACATCAAAGGGAAAACTGAACTACATAGAAAAGGAAATAGAGAAGAACAAGTATGCAAAAGGAATGGATTTTTCAAAAGGAAATAACTGGAAGATTTCTCTGCAATTCACTCTTTCCACTTAATAGGACGCCTGTAATGAAGCCTTTGATCCAGCTAAAATATAAAGAAGATAATGCATTGTGCACAAAATGGTTCATTGAAACAAATATGAGAGAATTGATATCAACTATAATATCCCCAAATGCAAAAGGAACAAAGGGAAAACTAGACTCAATAGAATATGAAATAGAGAAGAACAAGTAAGCAAAGGAATTGTTTCTTTGAAAGGGAATAACTGGATCATTTCTTTGAACGTAAATTTTATGACTGAAAAGGATTGCTGTTACAAAACCTTTGATCAAGCTTTACATATAAAGAAGTTATTGTAACTTGTACGGAAAGTTCCATTGAATCAAATTTGAGAGAATTAACATCAAAGGGAAAACTTAACTACATAGAAAAGGAAATAGAGAAGAACAAGTATCCAAAGGAATGGATCTTTCAATAGGGAATAATTCAAAGATTTCTCAACCCAGTCACCCTTTCCACTGTATAGGATTGTTGTTAAGAATCCTTTGGTACAGTTTGAATATAAGGAAGATAATGCATTGTGTACAAAACTTCTATTGAAGGAAATGCGAGAGAATTGATATCAACTATAATATCCCAATCTGCAAAAGAAACAAAGGGAAAACTAGACTCAGAATCTGAAATAGAGAAGAACAAGTAAGAAAAGGAATTGTTTTTTCATACAGGAATAACAGGAACCTCGCTTTGGACAAAACATTTTCAGACTGAAAAGGATTGCTGTTATGAATCCTTTAATCAATCTTTAAATATAAAGAAGATTATGCAACTTTTAAAGAAAGTTCCATTGAAGCAAATGGGAGAGAATTTAAATCAATTACAATGATCTGAAATGCAAGGGAAACAAAGGGAAACCTAGATTCAATAGAATGGGAAATAGAGAAGAACACATATCCAAAGGAATGGAATTTTCAATAGGAAATAACTTGAAGATTTCTCAACCCAGTCACCCTTTCCACTGTATAGGATTGTTGTTAAGAATCCTTTGGTACAGTTAGAATATAAGGAAGATAATGCATTGTGTACAAAACTTCTATTGAAGGAAATGCGAGAGAATTGATATAAATTATAATATCAAAAAAACAGTAAAAGAAGCAAAGGGAAAACTAGACTCAGAATGTGAAAAAGTAAAGAACAAGTAAGAAAAGGGATTGTTTTTTCATACAAGAATAACAGGAACATTGCTTTGGACAAAACATTTTCAGACGGAAATAGATTGCTGTCACGAATCCTTTGATCAATCTTTAAACATAATGAAGATGATGCAATTTGAACAGAAAGTTTCACTGAAGGAAATGGCAGAGAATTTACATCAAGTATAATGATCCCAAATGCAAGAGAAACAACGGGAAACCCAGACTCAATAGAATGGGAAAAAAAGAACAAGAATCCAAAGGAATGGATTTTTCAATAGGGAATAACTGGAAGATTTCTCTACCCATTCACCCTTTCCACTGTATAGGACTCCTATTAAGAATCCTTTCATGCAGTTTAAATATAAAGAAGATAATGCATTGTGCACAAAACTTCTAGTGAAGGAAATGCGAGAGAATTGATATCAACTATATTTTCCCAAACTGCAAAAGAAACAAAGGGAAAACTAGACTCAGAATGTGAAATAGAGAAGAACAAGTAAAAACACCAATTGTTTTTTGGTACTGGAATAACCGGAACATTCTTTTGGACAAAACCTTTTTCAGACTGAAAAGGATTGCTGTTACGAATCCTTTGATCAATCTTAAAATATAAAGAAGATTATGCAAATTGTAAAGAAAGTTCCATTGAAGCAAATGGGAGAGAATTTAAACCAATTACAATCATTTGAAATGCAAGGCAAACAAAGTGAAACCTAATAGAATGGGAAAATAGACAACAAATATCCAAAGGAATGGAATTTTCAATAGGAAATAAATTGAAGATTTCTCAACCCAGTCACCCTGTCCACTGTATAGGACTGTTGTTAAGAATCCTTTGGTACAGTTTGAATATAAGGAAGATAATGCATTGTGTACAAAACTTCTATTGAAGGAAATGCGAGAGAATTGATATCAACTATAATATCCCAAACAGTAAAAGAAGCAATTGGAAAACTGGACTCAGAATGTGAATTAGTAAAGAACAAGTAAGAAAAGGAATTGTTTTTTCATACAGGAATAACAGGAACATTGCTTTGGTCTAAATATTTTCAGACTGAAAAGGATTGCTGTTACGAACCCTTTAATCAATCTTTAAATATAATGAAGATGATGCAATTTGAACAGAAAGTTTCACTGAAGGAAATGGCAGAGAATTTACATCAAGTATAATGATCCCAAATGCAAGAGAAACAAAGGGAAAACTAGACTCAATAGAATGGGAAATAGAGAAGAACAAGTATCCAAAGGAATGGATTTTTCAATAGGGAATAACTGGAAGATTTCTCAACCCAATCACCCTTTACACTGAATAGGACTCCTATTAATAATCCTTTCATGCAGTTTAAATATAAAGAAGATAATGCATTGTGCACAAAACTTCCATTGAAGCAAATGGAGAAAATTGATATCAACTATAATTTCCCAAATTGCAAAAGAAACAAAGGGAAAACTAGACTCAATAATATGTGAAAATAGAGAAGAACAAGTAAGAAAACCAATTGTTTGTTGGTACTGGAATAAACGGAACATTCCTTTGGACAAAACCTTTTTCAGACTGAAAAGGATTGCTGTTACGAATCTTTTGATCAATCTTTAAATATAAAGAAGATTATGCAACTTGTAAAGAAAGTTCCATTGAAGCAAATGGGAGAGAATTTAATCAATTACAATGATCTGAAATGCAAGGGAAAAAAACTGAAACCTAGACTCAATAAAATGGGAAATAGAGAAGAAAAAGTATCCAAAGGAATGGATTTATCAAAAGGGAATAACTGGAAGATTTCTGTACCCATTCACCCTTTCCACTGTATAGTACTCCTATTAAGAAACCTTTCATACAATTTAAATATAAAGAAGATAATGCATTGTGCACAAAACTTCTAGTGAAGGAAATGCGAGAGAATTGATATCAAGTATAATATCCCAAACTGCAAAAGAAACAAGGGGAAAACTAGACTCAGAATGTGAAATAGAGAAGAACAAGTAAGAAAACCAATTGTTTTTTGGTACTGGAATAACCGGAACATTCCTTTGGACAAAACCTTTTTCAGACTGAAAAGGATTGCTCTTACGAATCCTTTGATCAGTCTTTAAATATAAAGAAGATTATGCAACTTGTAAAGAAAGTTCCATTGAAGCAAATGGGAGAGATTTTAAATCAATTACAATGATCTGAAATGCAAGGGAAACAAAGGGAAACCTAGACTCAATAGAATTGGAAATAGAGCAGAACACATATCCAAAGGAATGGAATTTTCAATAGGAAATAACTTGAAGATTTCTCTACCCAGTCACCCTTTCCACTGTATAGGACTGTTGTTAAGAATCCTTTGGTGCAGTTAGAATATAAGGAAGATAATGCATTGTGTACAAAACTTCTATTGAAGGAAATGCGAGAGAATTGATATAAATTATAATATCAAAAAAAGAGTAAAAGAAGCAAATGGAAAACTAGACTCAGAATGTGAAATAGTAAAGAACAAGTAAGAAAAGGAATTGTTTTTTCATACAAGAATAACAGGAACATTGCTTTGGACAAAACATTTTCAGACGGAAAAGGATTGCTGTTACGAATCCTTTGATCAATCTTTAAACATAATGAAGATGATGCAATTTGAACAGAAAGTTTCACTGAAGGAAATGGCAGAGAATTTACATCAAGTATAATGATCCCAAATGCAAGAGAAACAACGGGAAACCCAGACTCAATAGAATGGGAAAAAAAGAAGAACAAGAATCCAAAGGAATGGATTTTTCAATAGGGAATAACTGGAAGATTTCTCTACCCATTCACCCTTTCCACTGTATAGGACTCCTATTAAGAATCCTTTCATGCAGTTTAAATATAAAGAAGATAATGCATTGTGCACAAAACTTCTAGTGAAGGAAATGCGAGAGAATTGATATCAACTATATTTTCCCAAACTGCAAAAGAAACAAAGGGAAAACTAGACTCAGAATGTGAAATAGAGAAGAACAAGTAAAAACACCAATTGTTTTTTGGTACTGGAATAACCGGAACATTCTTTTGGACAAAACCTTTTTCAGACTGAAAAGGATTGCTGTTACGAATCCTTTGATCAATCTTAAAATATAAAGAAGATTATGCAAATTGTAAAGAAAGTTCCATTGAAGCAAATGGGAGAGAATTTAAACCAATTACAATCATTTGAAATGCAAGGCAAACAAAGTGAAACCTAATAGAATGGGAAAATAGACAACAAATATCCAAAGGAATGGAATTTTCAATAGGAAATAAATTGAAGATTTCTCAACCCAGTCACCCTGTCCACTGTATAGGACTGTTGTTAAGAATCCTTTGGTACAGTTTGAATATAAGGAAGATAATGCATTGTGTACAAAACTTCTATTGAAGGAAATGCGAGAGAATTGATATCAACTATAATATCCCAAACAGTAAAAGAAGCAATTGGAAAACTGGACTCAGAATGTGAATTAGTAAAGAACAAGTAAGAAAAGGAATTGTTTTTTCATACAGGAATAACAGGAACATTGCTTTGGTCTAAATATTTTCAGACTGAAAAGGATTGCTGTTACGAACCCTTTAATCAATCTTTAAATATAATGAAGATGATGCAATTTGAACAGAAAGTTTCACTGAAGGAAATGGCAGAGAATTTACATCAAGTATAATGATCCCAAATGCAAGAGAAACAAAGGGAAAACTAGACTCAATAGAATGGGAAATAGAGAAGAACAAGTATCCAAAGGAATGGATTTTTCAATAGGGAATAACTGGAAGATTTCTCAACCCAATCACCCTTTACACTGAATAGGACTCCTATTAATAATCCTTTCATGCAGTTTAAATATAAAGAAGATAATGCATTGTGCACAAAACTTCCATTGAAGCAAATGGAGAAAATTGATATCAACTATAATTTCCCAAATTGCAAAAGAAACAAAGGGAAAACTAGACTCAATAATATGTGAAAATAGAGAAGAACAAGTAAGAAAACCAATTGTTTGTTGGTACTGGAATAAACGGAACATTCCTTTGGACAAAACCTTTTTCAGACTGAAAAGGATTGCTGTTACGAATCTTTTGATCAATCTTTAAATATAAAGAAGATTATGCAACTTGTAAAGAAAGTTCCATTGAAGCAAATGGGAGAGAATTTAATCAATTACAATGATCTGAAATGCAAGGGAAAAAAACTGAAACCTAGACTCAATAAAATGGGAAATAGAGAAGAAAAAGTATCCAAAGGAATGGATTTATCAAAAGGGAATAACTGGAAGATTTCTGTACCCATTCACCCTTTCCACTGTATAGTACTCCTATTAAGAAACCTTTCATACAATTTAAATATAAAGAAGATAATGCATTGTGCACAAAACTTCTAGTGAAGGAAATGCGAGAGAATTGATATCAAGTATAATATCCCAAACTGCAAAAGAAACAAGGGGAAAACTAGACTCAGAATGTGAAATAGAGAAGAACAAGTAAGAAAACCAATTGTTTTTTGGTACTGGAATAACCGGAACATTCCTTTGGACAAAACCTTTTTCAGACTGAAAAGGATTGCTCTTACGAATCCTTTGATCAGTCTTTAAATATAAAGAAGATTAT